>NC_049251.1:35352779-35667987 GCF_011100685.1 Canis lupus familiaris
TGGTCAGTAGCTTCCAGTTCTGATAACTGCCACCAGACTAATTAAGGGTGGCTTCTAGCTGGAGCCTCACTGCCGAGCAGCTTGGCTTTACATGGGTGTGGTTATTTGAGGAACAGGACGCTTGCCCACTTGTTCTGGTCTGTTCCCATTATGAGAAAATGCAACCCAGTAGCTAATCTCTAGTTTCTGATTCTGGCCAGAGTGGGTGGTCAGTGCCCTGGGCTCTGTCCCTCTGTCACTGTGACCTCTGGTGAGCTGTGCCACTTGTCCAGGCCTCAGTGTCCTCATCTGTAAATTAAGGGGTTGGATTTGATTGTCACTGCTCTAACTCTGTGATTGCATGTTAAGAGCACAGAGTAAGGTTGAGGCTCGAGCGTGGCTTTTCATTGCTTCTGCGATCCAGTGCTGAGCTGCCTGCGCCAGGATCAGCAGAGGATTTCTTCAAACATATATTCCTGAGCAGTTTCCCTACCCTCCCACTGGGATGAGGCCTGAGAATATATACTTTTTAAAGTTTTATTTATTTATTTGAAAGAAAGAGAGAGAGAGCAAGTTGGAGGAGGAGGAGAGACTCTCAAGCGGTCTCCACACTCAGCACAACTCTGAGATGGTGACCTGAGCTGAAATGAAGAGTGAGATGCTCAGCCAACGGAGCCACCCAGATGCTCCAAGAGAATCTTTTTATTTTTTTAATTTTTAACAAACTACTTAGTGATTCTTTCTCTTTGCGTGGATGGTGACTTCTCCCAAATCACCCAACTGATCACATCCTTGTTGAACTCTGGCTCTGGCCTAAGGGCTGTCAGAAACATCGCAGTGCCAAATCCTTCATGGAGACAGCTGGTGTTGCTGGACACCTACATGGATCTGCTTTTGGAGCGGGTGGGGTGGGGGAGGCATGTTCCAGCAGCCTGGCTTCCAGAGCTTAAGGAGACAGCCTTCCCCAGCCTGTTGGCTTCTCACTGACTGTCAGAGCTCAGCCCACCCTATCCATCTACCGGGACCCTTTTTTCCCTACCAGTTTCTACCACATTCCACTTCACGTGGCTTCTTGCTCCATATGGTTTGGCTCAGGCTGCAGCAGGGTTATGACCACCCCGGTGTTTATGCTGGGGTGCAGCGTCTCTTGACTGTCCTGTATCAAGAGAGCAAGAGATGCTCTTCCTTCCACCTGGTTTTATTCCTCCCTTCATTCCCTCCTCTTCAAAAGACGTGTTTCTGATACAAACAGTAGATTTATTTCTAAATCTTCAGCACTTTGAACTACCTTATTAGCAGTTTATCCCAGAGACTTCTTACACACAGGGCTTTTAATATATAAGAGGTCATATTCCTTTCCCTCCAATTATTAAAACACACACACCCACACCCACAAACACTTAAATAAGAGTGTACTCAGGCTTTGAAATCTAGATCATGCTTTATCCATCATTTGAATGAGAGGTTCTGATCTTATTATATTTCACATTTATTTATTTCATGTCACACTTTGCTTATATTTACCATTTATAAATAAGAAAGAAATAAACCACAAAGGAACTGGATATTTTCTTTGAGTAGTCTAGTATTTCAGAGTTACCTGGATAATTTGATAAAATAGAGATTCCTGGACCTCATCCCAGACTTACTGTCTGACCATCTTTGGGGGAGAGACCCAGGACTTTGCATCTCCCCTGAGATCTCTGGGTGGTTCTTTTGCATGCTAAAGGTTGGGAACTGTGGCATTGGGTGGAGAGAATCTAGACCAGATGGAAAGGACACTGAGGTGCAGACCCCTTAGCCTTAAATCTAGCCTCTGCCCTCACTGGCAGTGTGGTTCCTTCCTCTCCGCCTCAGTTTGCTTATCTGTGAAAAATCTGCAAAACTATCAGATTGACCTCACTGCCACTGTGAGGATTAAATGCATTAATAAGTGTAACATGTTTAAAGTAGTACCTGCACATGGTAAGGATTCTGTACATGGTTGCCAGGAATATTATCCCATGTACAGAAATGGCACGAACAGAGTCAAACAGATGGAAATAAATGGATGGCCTTTGTGGGGGAGTCAAGCAGACCAATTTGTCAGGAGCAGAAGGTTTCGGTTAGTGGTTTTCAAATTATGGTGCAAAAGCTTAACCCGGGGAGCTTGTTAAAATTTTAGTGTCCTTCCAAAGATTCTGATTTAGTAAGCTTGGAATGAAGTCTCAGGATCTGCATTTTAAATTTTCGATGCAGGTGATCAGCACAGCTTTAGAAACGCGGGTTTTTGTAGAGGAGGACTGGCGTTTAAAGTTGGGAAGGTCTCCTGGGAGGGGACTGGGGCTCTAAAAAGATGCAGACACTAACCGCATATTTAATATCTGCTTTATTAGGTGTGTCCAGAAAGCAGTAGAAGTATCCGGGAGGTCCAGTGCGCATCCTATAACAACAAGCCATTCATGGGCCGCTTTTATGAGTGGGAACCGTTTGCAGAAGGTAAGACTAGACACAGCCCTGTCCGGAGGAATTATTCTTGTCTGTTCCCCAACCCCACTCCTTTTGCCTGATGCTGGAGGAATTGGTGTGCTTCTGATTTGAGAGGCAATAGGGAATGTGATCCCAGGACACAGGAGAGCCTGCAGGTAGTTTGGCTCAGATGACGTTTGGACCACCAGTCCAACAGATGAGGCATTGCCATAAAGGAGCAGCATCTGAGGATGACTGAGTGGGACAGAACAGTGTTTGAGGTGCTTGGGGTAGCGAGAGGTTCAAGCCAAGGTTGCGAGGATTGAGTGGGGACAGTCTTGCTTTGCCTTGGCACCTGCTCCAGGGCCTGTGTGGCAGCTTCAGAAGATGTGTGGGGTTGTAGAGTTGCCAGTTGTTTGGCTTTCATGCGTGTGTTGGGAGTAGGGGGGCTTCACATGTGTTTCCAAAGATGAGATGCCGTAGGCAGGCATTGTCTTTGGTACCAGGGTTCCTGCTATTTCAAAATGGCAGCAGGTCTGATTTTGATAGAATTTGGTAATACTGCCCTGGATCCCAGAGTCACTTTTCTTAGTTGAAACCCAGGTGATAACATGCCTTCTGAACTGAAAAGTGTTAAATTCTGGGGTATTCCTTCCATCACAGAGAAAGTGGGCTACAAATTGGTAATGGGCCACAACTTATGGGGTTAGGTACTGGCAGTCAAGTTGGCCGCATGGGGGAGTCCAGCCACCCTCAGTGTCCATTGCTGGCCCAAGGCAGTGGCCAAGACACCTGGTATTGGCCAAAATCCAGAGTGCAAAGTGCTGCTGCCATGCCTGGGAGCTGGAGAAATTGTCTCGGGAGAGGGCTTGCTAGTGATTTCATTATAAAATCAATGCCTGGGGAAGCCAAACTCTGGAGAGTCATGTCTTGGTGGGGACCCTGGGGAAAGAGGATAGAGGCATTGATACCTGCTCTGAAGTTGGATTCAAAATGTTTTTTTGTCTGTGCATTTTCTTCAGAGGAGAGTCTGTAGCATCTCTCGGATTCTCAAAGTGGTCCCATGACCACAAAACCATTAAGCACTTGGGATCCCTGGGTGGCGCAGCGGTTTGGCGCCTGCCTTTGGCCCAGGGCGTGATCCTGGAGACCCGGGATCGAATCCCACGTCGGGCTCCCGGCATGGAGCCTGCTTCTCCCTCTGCCTGTGTCTCTGCCTCTCTCTCTCTCTCTCTGTGTGACTATCATAAATAAATAAAAATTTATAAAAAAAAAAAACCATTAAGCACTAACTTGACTAAAGAATTGGGGTAACCAGATCCAAAAAGGAAGGAAGAAGAGATGAAACATGGGGTTAGGCGAATGCAAACGTGAGGCTGGCTGAGAGCCTGGAGGATAAGCTCAAGAAGGTGGCCGGAAGTGAAGTATTGATGCTGGGAATCAGAGCTCAGCTGTGACCCTGTTTATTCTGAAAAGTATCGTGTAAAATGGAAACTGATACCCTGATTTGGATCCCAGAACAGGAAAAGGGTATTGGTGAAATACCTGGTGAAAATGCATGACGTATAGAGTGAAGTCAACAGTATTACACTGGTATTAATTTCTTAGTTTTTTTTTTTAAGATTCTATTTATTTATTCATGAGAGACACAGAGAGAGAGAGAGGCAGAGACACAGGCAGAGGGAGAAGCAGGCTCCATGCAGAGAGCCCGACACGGGACTTGATCCCGGGACCCCAGAATCATGCCCTGAGCCAAAGGCAGACGCCCAACTGCTGAGCCACCCAGGAGTCCCTGATGTCTTAGTTTTTATAGGTGTACCATGGTTTTATAGGAATTAATATTAGAGGAAACTGGGTGAAGAGCATATAGGAACTCTCTATAAGATGAGGATCTTATAAGAAAAGAAGAAAGGACACAGACTTACAGGGAGAATGCCAAGTGGCAATGAAGGGAGAGATTTGAGTAATGTGTCCACGCATCAAGTAACATCAAGGATTGCCGGCAACCACCAGAAGTTAGAAGAGGCAATAAAGGATCCTGGCATAGAGCGTGACTTGCCAACATCTGGCTTTTGGGCTTCTGGCCTCTACAACTAAATTTATGAGAGTGTATTTCTGTTGTTTCAGGCCACTGAATTTGTGTATTTTGTCATAAAGCCCTAGGAAACTACTAGAAAGAGGAAGGAGCTAGGTTCTGGATTGATTGAGATCTGCTCACAGAAGTAAATCAGAAAGTGGGAGAGTGGTCTGACCAGTAGCTGGGAATCCCCAGAGAAGTGAGGCACAGATTAATAGTGAGTGAGCGTCGGATGGATCTAGGTCTACCTGAGGCAATGGTTCTTAGCCCTCGCAGCTCATTGGAATCATTGAGGAGCCTTCCAGAAATACTGAGACCTGGGTCCCCCACTCCCAGAGATTATGATTTCACTGATCTAGGCTGCAGCCTGAGCATCTGGAGTTTTCTAAAGATCCAAGTGACTCTTAACGGGTAGCTGGGGTGAAGAACCTCTCGTCCAAGGGGAAGGCAAGATCCCAAAAGTGATGATGGCTCTAGCCTAAATTAGGATACAGACCCATGGCTGTGTTTATAAACTGTGAGATATATTGTTGCATCAGAACAACAGTAGTTGTCAGGGAACTTTAGAGGCGAAGTAGCCGAAGTAGCCCAGTCCCTTGTCTGAGCCACACCCTTGCTTTCTTGCTGGTTGTGGATAATCGCTGCTTTATTGTGATGAGCTGGGAGGAAGGTCAAATTCTTCCAGCAGGGAAATGTGTACTCCATTGTTTGGCCTGGAGCTGAAGCACCCTGCTGGACCTTCTCTGCACAGTTTGGGGTGGCGATCTGCCAGCCAGGGTTGTCTATGTCCCCCTGATGCGGTCAGGCCCTCATAGATTCAGGTCTAGTAGCAAAAGCCCCATGTAGTGCAAAGAACTCTTGGGCTAAAGTTTTCATGTGTTGCAGATCTGCTCTGAGTGTCTGCTATTGTCTGGTTCATGTTTGATTCCACCTCTAATGTTCTTTGGTTTGCCATGATTTGTGCTGGACTTTAAGTGTGAGGCCTGCTAGGGTTTTTTTTTTTTTTTTTTTTTTTTTTTTTTAACACTTGCTTTAACATATGTAGAGATAGAAAGAATAGTTCTTTTTTTAAATATTTTTTAAAGATTTTTTATTTATTTATTCATAGAGACACAGAGAGAGAATGAGAGGCAGAGATACAGGCAGAGGGAGAAGCAGGCTCCATACAGAGAGCCTGACGTGGGACTCGATCCAGGGTCTCCAAGATCACGCCCCGGGCTGCAGGCGGCACTAAACCCCTGCGCCACTGGGGCTGCCCGGAAAGAATAGTTCTTATAGCACTGGGTGTTATTCTATATGTTGGTAAATTGAACACCAACAAAAAATAAATTTATTATTAAAAAAAATAAGCTCCTTATACTTATCACTTAATTTCAAATAGCTTCAGTTACCAGCTCACGGTCAATCCTTTTTATATATACCCACCCTCTCTTTCCCAGATTGTCAGGAACTATTTGAAGTCACATTATATAGCACTATTCCTTGGTAGATATATTAATTAGAAGTCTTGGTTGTGAGTGATAAAACCCCAATGTTCAAGTGGGGACTGGGACACAGAAGAACAGATTCTTCAAAAATTGTTACATACTTCTTGGCCATAAGCCACAAGGATGTTGAATGAACCAGTTAGAATCATGCTGGGATGCCTGGATGGCTCAGCAGTTGAGCGTCTGCCTTTGGCTCAGGTCCTGATCCCGGGATCCGGGATCGAGTCCCACATTGGGCTCCTTGTAGGGAGCCTGCTTCTCCCCCTGTCTCTGCCTCTCTCTCTGGGTCTCTCATGAATAAATAAATAAAATCTTTTTTAAGAAAGGAATCATGGTGTTTTGCAAAGTAAAGGAAAATGTGGAATAACAGCAGATTAGAGGAAACAGCTATTTTCTACCATGCGTTACTCTATCTGAAAGATTTGGCATTCTTTGAAAATATTTACTGACATTAATATGTCTCAGGTGCCTGGGAGAGGTGGAGCTCACGATCCCTGAAACTGCATTGACTTTGACTTTGTTTCCTAATTCTTTTTGCTACTAAGATTGTTTTCTTGATTTTGTCCTTCCTCTTAAATGACTCCCCGGCTGACTTGCAGGGGGAAGAAGCTGTTAATGATTCTGCAGGGTATTCAGACTTCATGGCTGGATTTTGCATTGGGCTCTTGGTTTTGTTTGGATGTCTACTGCTATTCGCATGTGCCTGCTTAGGGAAACAGCTGCACTCACTCAGTCCAGTGCCACATAGGATGGTAAAAGCAGAGTACACTCTGATAAACACATTAATTTTACCATATGTCTTGTCTTAGGCCTTTAATCACATTTCCTGGATATGGCGATCTATCCTTAGATAATGCCTCTTGGAATTTTTCTCATGCCCCTAGACCTAAGACTGTAAAGATGATGGCGCCAGCATTAGGGTCCTCGTGTGTCCCTGTGTGCCCAGGACAGCAAGGGTTTATGCCTGTTGCCCAGTCCCCTTTCACTCTCAGAACCATTTTGGGCAATAAATTACGCTGCCAGCGTAGCTAGCGTGGGCTGCCTTAAAAGGAAGACTCTTGTTTAGATGCTGACAGTGGGGAACATGGTACCTGCTTTCATGCCTAGGGTGCTGGGGTTGGGCAACACAGAGACCAGAGTTTGGCTGGGGTGCTGTGGGCTGCCCAGCAGCAGTATCAGTCTTAATCCATGAATCAGGAGACAGCTTTGTGTGTGGGTAGTGTAAGTGGACTTTGTGGCCCTGGGGGCTGAACTAAGCAGAGGTGAGGCTGAGTTGGAGGTTGCCGACTGGTTATATGAATGGGGCCGCGGTATGGGTCAGGATTGACTAGATTAGGTGGCAGTAACAAAGAGGCCCCAAGTCTTAATGACTTAACGAATCAAAGTTTGTCTCTTGCTCTTGCTACATGTGGACTGTGGTATGTGTCCTGCTCCTCTGGGGCCTCAGGCTGGTCGAGGCTGCCTGTCATGCTCCCAGGGGGGCGGTGACAGGGAACAAGTGAATCACACATGGATCCTTAAAGCTTCTTCCAGAAGCGGTTAACCCTGATGATTCTGCTTACATCTCATTGGCCAAAGGAAGTTGCCTGTCCCACCACACTTCAAGGGCAGCAGGGAGATGCTGCTCCACCGTGTGCTGAAAAGAGGAGAAATGGAATATCTGTGACCTGCCCTAATGACTAGCCCAGGCAGAAAGTTGCAATAGAATCTCCCAAACGGGACGCCTGGTTGGCTCAGTGATTGAGCGTCTGCCTTCAGCCCAGGGTGTGATCCTGGAATTCTGGGATTGAGTCCCACATCAGGCTTCCTGAGGGGAACCTGCTTCTCCCTCTGCCTCTCTCTGTGTGTCTCTCATGAATAAATAAATAAAATCATTTTAAAAAAATAAAAGAATCCCCCAAATGTCTTCCTTAGACATCCAGGTGACTTTGATTGGGCTGCTTGCAAGACTAGTAGATTTTGCTCAAGGGAATATTAAAGGTGCCACACAGCCTCTTCCAGGCACAGGGGCCTATGCTATTTAGATTAAGTTCTTCCCCTTGAGTAAAGCTGAGGCGCAAAGATGGAATGATGACACCCAGGCGCCCAGAGGCCCATGTATGTGGCTGCTTCCTCTGCTGGCCCAGCAGTCTGCCCTGGCTTGGACACCATGTTCAGGCATGGGGCAAGACTGCCAGGTAAAAAAACACTCACAGTATTATCACAACTGTAGGACATGATGTGGGAAGGCTTGGGACCAAGTACTGCTGGATCTGGGATTGGATGCTCATGTTTTAATGCAGCAGCTTCATTCCCAGGTACCTGGAATGCTCACCCCTGCAGCCCATCCCTCCTGCATAGTCTGTAGTCTTTATGGACCTTTCCAAGTGGATAGGACAGGCCTTAGGGAAACAAGAGTATTCCAGTAATACCCTAACAAGATCTGTTCTCAGGCTTTCTTACACACACCTAGGAATACATGACAAGACTAGGCCATATGTATTTGGTCTGTGAGTATATCATTAAGGACAAAGAGAAATCCCAAAGGCAACCTCTCTGTGAGAACAAAACAATGATTTGGGTTTTATACATGTCGAGTTTGAATGAATGGTAGTAAGACGCCAAGCAGAAAGTTGGGGATGAGATGCTGAAATGTAAGGATTGTCGACCTCTATTTGAAGTCATTGGCCTTGGTGTGATAATCAAAGCCCCCACGATGATTAGACCTTCAAGAGAGTAGAGAATCATAAGGACAGTGATATCAAGGAGGTAGCTTTGCAGTATGTCTACATTAAAGAAACGGGGAGGAGGCTCAGCCATTAAAGAAGGTTGCAAAGGGAAGGTGGTGTGATGCCATGGTGCCATCTCTTGTATTAATGAAATCCGCCATGCTTTATAAAGTTCTCTTATTAACCATCACAGTGAGGATCAAATGAGAGAGTAGAAACTGCTTGTCTTTATTGAGCACTTAGGACATAGCAGGCACAGTTGTAAGTGCTAGCTCATTTAATTCTCACAACAACCCTGTGAGATGGGTCCTATTATCGGCCTCATTTTCCAGAAGAAACAGAGGTACAGAGTGGTTAAATATTTGTCCAGCGTCACCTAGCTAGCATGGGACAGAGCCAGGTTCAAACCCCCAGTCTGGCTATGGAATCTCTACTGTCAATGTGTATGGAAGCCAAGAGAAGGATTTGTACAGGTGTGAGGATTTAAGACCAGTCTTTGGGTACCTGTTTTCACTGAGTAAATTAAAATGAATAATTTAAACTGAGTAATTAAAATGTAACTTTTCTTAAAAAAGCAAGATAGAGAGAGTGAGCTAGCACTGGTCAACATAACCGAGCACTGCAAGAGGTCAAAGAGAGAATGAGAAGTGGGAAAATAAAACCATCATGGGCTGTTGGGAACACAGCTGGGAATTTTTAAAAATTTCCGTGAAAAAAGGCCTTTTGAGAGTGTTTGCTAGTTTAAGGAGAGAGAGAAAGGTTTGTTTAGAATGGTAGAGAAACGAGGGTGTGTGCAGATGGAAAGAATGAAGCTACTGGAGAGGGAGCCTGGGGTTAATAGAATGGCATCTATGAACCAACCGTCTCCTAAAAGAAAAATAGGCATTTTCTGTTCCTCCTGCAGAAAGTATATTATTGTTTCCCTGAAAGGTATTATAATAAGAAAGCTTCTTCAGCATTTAATAAAAATTCATTTATTCAAGAGAAATGAAAGCAGTCATACGTCCATAAAAAAAATCTGTTTAAGAATGTTCATAGCAGCTGTTTTCCTAATAACCCCAAAAGCTGGAAACAACCCAAATATCCATCAACAGGACACTGAGTAAACAAACTGTAGTACATTCATACAATGGAGTATTACTCAGCAGGAAAAAAGAACACCCTACTGATATGTACAAAAACCTAGATGAATCTCAGAACATTATGTTGACCAAAATAATCAGACATTCCATTTGGTTCAATTTACATGATGTTCTAGAACAGGAAAAATTAGGCTGGGGTCATGGAAATCAGAACAGTGTTTGCCTATGGGAGTGGGGAGGGGTCAGCTGGAAGGGGACATGATGGAACTTTGTAGAATGAGATGATGTTCTGTATCATAGTTTGACATGGTTGTTACACCCATTGAACTGTACGCTCACGATTTGTGCATTTTATTATATAAAAATAACACTTATAAAAGCCCATTACTCTTTCCCCTTTTCTGTCTCTGTCTCTCCAATTCCTGAATGTGACATTTAGAGCCAGTATTAATGTCACCACTGTAGAGTTATTCTGAGGCTTGCTAGTTCCTTTCTCTCTCTTTCTCATTTTGTTTTTCTTACTCTTTATTCCTGACCATGGAGGAAGAGGAGACTTTTACAGAGAATAGGCTCCTATGCATAGTATCAGTTTTAGAATCATCTAGAATCGTAGGGCTTTGTTGGGCCTAGAAATCCTCAGATAGGTCCATAAGCTAGACATCTATATTAGTTAATATTCTTTTTTTGCAAGCAACAGACGACTGATTTTGGCTAAGTCAAAACAAAAGGATTTTATTGGAAGGATATCCAGTAGGTCAGAGGATCAACAGGAAGTGTGCAGAACCAGGCTTGGTGAAGGACAGAAATTGAGAAAGCTCTGGAGGTCCAGGTGGACAGAATTGAGTCTTCCTAGCATGCTACTGCTGTGCTGGGTAAGTTCCGACAGACTTCTCCATCCAAGATTCAAAGCCTTGGAAACAAGAGCTCAGTTGGCTTGGTGTAAGCCCCATGCCTACCCCTTGGCCTGAGGGATAATTAGTGGGTCCCCTGATTGACATCCCCACCAAGATTATACACAGTGGGGAAGAATTAATTCCTGAAAAGGAAATCCAGATGCTGAACCAAAAGAATGGAGGGTGGATGCTGAATGGCGCCCACCAATGGCCATAGCAGAAACTCCTGACAAGTCAGGGTGCCCACTTGGCTTGTCAACTGTCATTTCATCAGTAGGTCACAGGGCTTCTTAATACTTTTGAGGGATTATTCGAATATAACAAACAGGTATCACTCTTTCATTCTTCTTGTTGTGTTTACATTTCTGAAGAGTTCTACAGAGAGCCCCCCCCTTACATATGTATGACCCGTAAGTGTGTGGATCCCCCCTTGCTCCTAGACATTCCGCTAGCACGATTCAGGTTGACCAGGTGGCATTTACACAGAGGCATGGGGGAGAGGCTGGGGTTCCATGGTGCCCTTTACCACCCGATATATCCTGTGGGGGATGATCTCAGGGAGGGAGAAGTGAAGGGCTTAGTAATCAGTCTCCTCTCCCATTTCTGGTCTCCACAATCGGGGTCACTGGGTGAGCCCTCTTGCTCCCCAGTAGGATTATGTATGTGGTATGCATGTGGAAATGGCTACTTCTTGCACCCACACCGTGTTTCTCTCTCTCTGTCTGAAGAGTAAGTATGATACAGGAACGGGGCAAGTAGTAAACACACATCTCTGTTGGTCTCTTCACTGGGAAATGTAAGGTTTCAAAAGGAAAGATTATTCGAGGGAGAAAATCATCCCTGCTGTGGGGTAGTCCGGAAAGTGTAAATGATTCCTGTAAAAGGAGTTTCTTTTCTGGCACTTGAACTAGTGTCATCCCAAGTAATTAGTATAGAGGAGCCTCAGGATATATTTCAACATCTAGGAAGCAGATTCATCTAGACATGGAGTAGCTTTAAGGATCTGAAACCTAGTGTGGAGCTTAAACCCCTTGCAAAATAGTAAATAATGAGACTCATTCCTGTTCTTTTTCTCTTCCAAAAGCTTAGCTTTGTGCAAAGACGGCCTCCATCCTGTAGGTACGGCCGGCCTGGGTGGGCAAGGTCAGGTGTCACTGCTGCGTTCCTATTCTACAGATGCAGGCACTGAGTCTGAGGGATGGATGGTCTGCCCCAGGGCACAGAATCAAATAGAAGTATCAGATTAAACAAGAACTTACATAAGCACAGCCTGCTGAGCTGAGAGCAGGGCTTTGCCGCAGGGACGACTGAAGAATTTCTCGCTCTGCTCTGTGTAACCAAGCCGGGACAGATTCGTTTCCTCTAAAAACAAACAAATGTGTTTTTACATCAAGACTACCAAGACTTCTCCAGGAAGTCCCGGCACTCTGTCTTCATCCCTTGTGCCCCCTGAGCAGAGGGGTCTCTTGGGATAAATCGGTAGGGATGTGTCTTAAAGGTGCAGTTGGGGCATTTTGTTGCATCCTGGGCGGGCATCGAGGAGTTAGTTTTGGGCAGACAGAGAGAGGTTCTTAGAGGTAGAGGGTTTAGAGCTAGAAGGGAATCAGTGAATTTGCAATTTAAATATGAATTATATATATATTTCTGTATATTAAATATGTGCATCTATTCAAATTCACATTTAAATTGCAAATTCAGCCTATCCTTTACATATTTATCAGAGAAGTTCTCCCCCACCTGCTAGCCCTCCCCACTGCTATTCAGCAGCAACCCTACCTGTCCATCTCTGTGTCTTAGAAATCTCCGTGAGAACATTCCATGGATCATGGGCCCCATTTACAAAGAATTAAAGGAAAACTCGGTTGCGGGTGGGAAGAAGGGAGAGATTGTGCATCAGCGCTTCCTCTTTCACCCAGTCTCTGCCTGATACTGCCCGCCCTGCCTCAACGCACTCTTGTAATGCACCATTGTTGACCTTGGCATGGTATTGTCCACGCTTTGGAGCCACGTTGAGTGAAATGCCCAGTTTCCCCCCATCAAATACTTGAAAGCAACTGTCTTGTCACTCGGGACCTTGTCGCTTGTTTCCTTCCATTGATCCCCTCTGTTTTGGGGGCTGCTGTTTGCTTATCACCGTGGCTCTTCTCTTCAGAATATAATACAAGCAGGTCTCCTAGCCTGTGCCAGCTCTGGCTGAGTTTAGCTGTGATGTGCTGGACTTGGGAATGAGGGGTGTCACTGGGATTGACCAGTGGCGTCTTGCACTGGTACGGGAAGGGACATGGTCACACATATGCTGCCTTTTTGCTGTCTGCACAATTTTTCAGCCTTTCCAACTATGGCTCCATATGTGCCAATCAACTCTTTTGGTTGCTTGAAAGTTTGGGATGAGTCCCTATTCTTCACTGAACAGAGATGAAATCCTTGAAGGATTCATAGTACACCAAGCATTGCATAGGTGTTGCTACAAATATCTGTATAAAGATTCTGTAATCAGAGAAGCGATGCGAATAAATATGATGAACACATATCATTGTATGTTATTGCTAAAATATGTTCACATTTAGCAAGTTATTTACTTGTAAGAACCACACAATAGGTTAACTGGTTATAATTTTCCAAGAGAAGAATTTAGGATGGCTACAGTAGGTGGGGGCAGGCCTGATTTCCAGAATGATCCTTTTTAAAAATTATTTTTAAAAGATTTTATTTATTCATTTGAGAGAGGGAGAGAAAGCCTGAGTGGGGGGAGGGGCAGAGAGAGAAGGAGAAGCAGACCCCCCACTGAGCAGGAAGGTTGATGACCTGGGGCTCGATCCCAGGACCCTGGGATCATGACCTGAACCAAAGGCAGATGCTTAACTGAGCCACCCAGGCGCCCCCAGAATGATTCTTTATTTTACTTCATTTTAAATATTTTATTTATTTATGTGAGACAGAGAGAGAGAGAGGGAGAGAGAGAACACAAGCTGGGAGGAGAGGGAGAGGGAGAAGCAGATGCCCTGATGAGCAAGGAGCCCAACTCGAGGCTTGATCCCAAGACCCCGGGATCATGACCTGAGTTGAAGGCAGACACTTAGCCATCCGAGCCACCCAGGTAATCCTTAAAATTAGAAATTCCTTCAGGGGTGCAGAGTTTCTAGAGGCGGAGGACTTAAATCAAGAATCATTTCTAAAGACTGGATTGCCTGATATCTGTGTATTAAATAGTTTTCATTCTGCTTTTGGAATTGTACCTCCTGTCTGCATCTGTGGCTGTATCTCCTCCAGCAAAGCAAAATTGAAATAGAGTCAAATACCTGTATCTGAATTATCCTGCTT
The DNA here is from genome assembly GCF_011100685.1 of Canis lupus familiaris. Classification (NCBI taxonomy): domain Eukaryota; kingdom Metazoa; phylum Chordata; class Mammalia; order Carnivora; family Canidae; genus Canis; species Canis lupus. Next base: position 35,366,775 of record NC_049251.1, read on the forward strand.
CCAAACCCAGCCATCTTCAGCCTGAACTGTGGAGAGCACTTGTCATCAGATCCCGAGTTCACATGCATCATTGTCACACCTCTTCCCTGCAAACCCAGGCTGTACTAACAGCTCAAGATTTGAGGTCCTTCCAACCCGAATACTTCGTAACGGAGTATACCTCGGGATGTGTTTTTCTTGAGGATTCCTAATTGTGGTATACATTACCGTGAAACATAAGGCTTTTGTTCATTCACAGCCATTTCTGTTCACATGGGAGAAATTTCTGGATTTTTATTTGTCCGTCTCTTTTCTGTTCTGTGACCATCGCTTCTCTATTCTTGCCTCTGATGGCATCTGGTGATCCTTGGGCAGCCCACTGAGGAAGACATGCCTTCCTGGACCTGTTGTGTTGGGACTAAGATGGTGCAGGTTCTGTAGCTCCCCCAGGGCCAAGCAGAAGTGGTCATCGCTACTTCGTTGTATCAGCTTCCTCCCGTTCAGCTCACCCTTCCATGGGCCATGCTTAGTTTCTTTTTTTAATCTGGATGTTTTCATTCTTTGCTTTGAGGTGTCCAGATACAGACACACTGCCACCCCACCACCCACCAACAACCCCTGTGAATAAACCATGTAAAACTTTATTGACAAACTTGTGTCTGGACATTTAGTTTAAATGGCTCAGAAGTAAAACAAGGGAAGGCCCCTTGAATGAATTCTAGTCTTGAACTAAAGACTGCTAAAAAGCAGGTAGCAGTTTTGTAAATTCAGATGATTAATAACTGAGCAGCAGCTTTGGAGCTGGCCGACAGAATTCCCAACTCAAGATTGCTGCTTAGTCATGAGGAAGAAAGGCTTAGGAAAATAAAGTTCTACATTGTACTCAGTTATTGGTTTTTTTTCCTTTTACACCTTGCTAGAAACGGTATTTCACTGTGGAGGCAAGAAGGGTGAGCCATTGCTGGTTGGGGAGGAGGAGACTGAACAGCAGTAGGTGAGGGCTGGAGAGAGCCAGCTCTGGCAGGGGTCAGAGGTGCTAAGGCAGTCAAGCCTTGTCCTGAGTTCAGTGAGGCCAGAAGTCAACACCATCAGGGCAAGAGACCGGCAGGGCATCTGTAGATTTCGTATCATTACTGAATTAACTTTTGCTTTAAAATGTTATGGAGGGAACCATAATTTATTGGACTGAGTCAAGTTTTGTCTAGGGGAGTGATTTGAAGTTTGGGTTGATCCCTGAAGTGGTTTTCATCTAAAGTCGTGCTCTAACAAATGATATATTGTTGTTTTAATTGAGCTGCCCATTAAAGAGAGGTCAGATTTAAACAGGACAGTGGAGCTCTGGGTTTGGGGGAAAACTTAGAGTAACTGGGGTGAGATGTCTGTTGTGATCATTAGGCCTGCTATCATAGGGAAGGGGAGAAGACGGGCGGGGAGGTGGGGGGCGGGTCTTGCCTCCCAGCCAGTACAGGTTCCTTCTTGATGCCAGCAGTTAGAAAGAGGAAGCATATCAGGTGCCTACAGCCCAAACTACCCTTGTCCTCGAGGTTACACAGGTACTACCTTTAGAAAGCCCTTCAGCATGTCCTTAGGATTCAGAAGAGGACTCCAGCCTCCAGCCAATGTCAAGAGGACATTGAACGATGGTTGTCACTCTTCTTCTGTGACTGTTCTCATGACATCTCGAGGCCGGGAGCACAGAGGGGCGCCTGGGGTATCAGCTCCCACCCGGGGCCCAGGATCTCTGGGGCCTCTGCCTTTGGAATCAGCTGGTGGGACCTCCTGCCACCACTGAGCCCGGGGAGGGCTGGTGGGGGGGAGGGTGGGCACCAAATGAAACTGAGCCTCTGGACTGGGTAAGCAAAGTTGAGTTCACACAGAATAGTAAGGTGCACTTTTTCTCCTTTAAAAAAAAAAATGCTGCAACATGTTGGCATTGATTTTTGCAGCCACTTTTTGTTCTGTGTGAGAGACACCCTTGGGGTAGCAGGAGGAGCAGTGGGCGGAGGACACAGCCCCAGAGGCACTGGCCCCAGCCTCCTTAGACCACAGTAAGAAATCACTTTCTCCTCTTGTGAGGACCCAGTGACATGATGTGTATAGAGCACCTGTATAGGTGTTGCAAAGTCCGCTACCGATAACCGAGTGCCTGGCATCCTCCAGGTGGAGTCTGGAAAGGTGAGGAGTATGGGACATATGCAGATATCGGGAAAGGCATTCCAGGCCGAGGGACTAGCACCAGCCAGGGCGCAAGGACAAAATATACAGAATGCGTGCGGGGGAACATCAGGGAATGTATTTTGGCTGGAGCAAAGGATGTATAAGGGGAAGAAGTGTGGTTATAAGGTTGGTCTAGAAGTTTGGGGCCAGATAATGGAGGGCCTCAAATAGGAGGCTAAGGAAATTGGACTTCATTTTATAGGCAGTGAGGAGCTATTGGGGTTCTTAAGCAGGGGAGTAACTTGATCAGAGTGGAGCTTCAGGAAAATCAATCTGGCGGCAAAATGCTGGAAACAAGAAAGGGTATAAATAAATAAATAACTGGAAAATTTGGCAGAAGTGTTTTCAAATATGTTCTGAAACGTATAAGCTGTAGGCTTTGAAATGATAACGTCTTTCTTGTTATTTTTTTCCTCCCGCACGGCAGCCAATTTTTTTTTCTTTCATTTCTCTTTCCCTCTCATTCACTCACGCTCTCCCTTCGCCCTGCCTGTTTTTCATGGTTAGCGGTGTTTTGGGGGGGGCTTCCGACCCAGTCAGAGGTTTGGGAGTCAGCGGACAGTGCTTCAAGAAGGGGTCTGTGCCCCGTGTGCCGGCTGTCACCGGGTTCCCTTCTGAAGACAGAGAAACCACCCAACTGCGATTTTCACCAACCCCAACCACACAGAGTATAGGTATTTTGAATGCGTAGGCGAATTCCTATCATTCATGTGGCCAAGGTTTCTATAATCACATTTTCTGGACCCATCACCAAAAAGCTCAGCAGAGTTCTGGAACTCTTGGGTTAGCAAGAACAGTGGCATTTCAAGGGATTCTGTGGGTACAGTCCCTGCCCTCACCATGCACACTTCATAAATGTATTTAGATTCCAGGGGTCCATGGATTCAACTTGCAGGTTTGTGACTGTCGCTGAGTGTTCCTGAGAGTCCATGGCACAAAGTTTGACTGAGTTATGATCTTGCAAAATACATGTATGGAGAAGGGTCATTTAGCTTTGTTGTCCTCTTCTAACTTACGCATTTGCCCTAATGCTCATTAATTAATTAGAAATTTTTGTTTGTTCCTGTGAAAGATGACAGCCAAGTGAGAGATGCACCTCAAGTGAGATGCCAAAGCGTGATTAATTTGTAGCGTGTAGTATAAGGAACAGGAAATTTATGCGACTCTCCATGGAAATGTGATTCGCAAGACAGCTAGGAGCCTCTATAAACATTTTTGTATTGGTGAATCTGGGAATTCAGGAAGGTTCCGGATGTATGCCTCAGGAATGTCAAGAGTCTGCTGGAAATCCAAATTCACAAAACAGATAAATCGTGGAATGGCTATTCAGATTGCAAAACGATTTTTCATGTTATTAAATATTTATTGCTTGTTTACCTTAGAGAAGCCCTTTAGTAAACGTAGTTAGCATTTGATTTACAGAAATTCAGTGCATACAACCATTTTTGGATACATGTATTATGTTAAATGGAATCTTGTTTTCATAGCGTCAGGAAATCTTAAAGATACTCATTTCTCCGCCTGCAAAATTAATGTGCACATATGAAAGGCATTTGTTCGGTAACTACCAATTTGTCTTTTACCGCAAGGAATTTCGCAGTGATGAGTCTAATTTTCAAAGCTGTTTAATAACAAAGGTTCTCTCTTTCTTTTGCTCAGTCATTACCATCCTCACTGTCTTTTGGCTTGGGCCCCTGTGGAGCCCTTCCAACCCTAATGCTGCTATTTCCCTGCTCCAAGACCAATGGCCTCAGAGTCCCCATCAAGAAAATGGGGATAATAGTTGTATCCCCTCAAAGGTCTTGGAAAGATTAAGTGCAAGAATTCGTGTGCATCTTGCTTGCCGTAGGTACTCCACGAATGGTTGGCTATTATATATTATTATAGTATGACTCGTATTTTTCCAGTCCCAAAGATGGGACCAGTTAACTCAAGCTGAGCAGTTTTTTATTTCCAAATGAGTTTTTTTTTTTTTTTAACTCTGTGCTGTATCTAAGCTATTGTCCATTTCTCCACATGAGGAAATTTGGGGCATCTCACTTAAACAACTGGTGTCTAGAAGGATCAGGAGACCCTGCCTTCTCTGGTGCTTGGATTAAAGTGCTTGAAAGGTTCATTGATTTATTGTATCCCTTTACAATCGGATCATAGCCTGAGAAAGATGGAAAAGGGAGAATAAAAGAGGATGTTGCTTTTATGTAAATATTAGGTTGCTCTGGTGTTTGTTACTGTCTTATTTTTAGCAGTTGCCTCTTGCTGGTGCAGCGGAGCCTTGGTTCTGATTTATCAAATCTAACTCTGCTCCTTGACTTTGAAGGTCTAACACCCACAGCTAACCTACACTTGCTTTCCTACCATTCCCACTCTGACCACCATGTGGTCACCAGGTGATCACCATGAACTCACTCATGTATTGACCCTGTCTGTTTTTTTTTTTTTTTAAATATTTTTTACTTATTTATTCATGAAAGAGACAGAGAGAGGCAGAGACACAGGCAGAGGGAGAAGCAGGCTCCTTACAGGGATCCCGATGCAGGACTCGATCCTGGGTCTCCAGGATCATGCCTTGAGCTGAAAGCAGATGCTCAACTGCTGAGCCCCCCAGGCATCCCCGTCTGGGGTTTTCTCCAGTTTATTTCACTTCTCCAGATTCCCTCTGGTCTTCAGGACCCACTCAAACCTTATCAGATCCATCACGGCTTTCTTGACTGCCTTACTCCTCACTCATTTCTTCCAAGTCAGTTTGTGTTTCTTTTTCAGCCTGGGCCCCATAACAGAGTACCTTATTATAATTATTGGAAACCACAGCCATAATTTCAAACACCCACATCGAATTCTCTAGCACTCATTTTCACTTGCATTATTTCTCTGGTCTTGCTACCAAACCAGTGAGGTAGGCAGGTCAGATATTTTCAGCCCTACCGCACGTGATCACTTGGCCAAGCTCATACAGCCAGTGAGACGCTGGAACTCACCCTACCAGGCCTGTTTCCCAAATACAGTTTTATAGCACTTGTTATTTCTTGTATGTTAATATCATGTCCTTAACTAGCCTGTAAAACTCTGATCTGTTTATCTATTTATTTGAGAGAGAGAGGGAGAGGGAGAACAAGCAGTGTATGTGTGTGGTGGGAAAATCTCAAGCAGACTCCCCCCTCCCCCCCGAGCACAGAGCCCATCTTGGGGCTTGATCTTACAACCCTGGGATCATGACCTACAATGAAATCGAGTCGGATGCTTAACCCACTGAGCCACCCAGGTGCCCCTAGTCTGTAAAACTCTTGATGTGAGGGGACATGTCTTCTGCTATGCCTCTGAATAGCATTTGGCCCTGTATCCAGCTCACTGAAGACCTGGCGCTTATTAATAGTAATGTTTAGCAAATGCTTACCAAGTGGCAGGCATCATGCCGAGCTTCTTTACAGGCAGTGTCTGACTTAGTCCTCAGAATGCCTCCATAATATAGGTGCCATTATTAGATTTAAGTTCAGAGAGATTTAGCAACTTCCTAAGATCAGAGAGACTAAAGAACTAGTAAATAACTTTAGCTCATCACGAAGATCATTGTTACCATGGAAGATTTTTTTTTTTGGGGGGGGGGTGTCATTCATTCACTTATAAAAGATTTATTTATTTATTTTAGAGAGAGAGCCAGAGAGAACACAAGACCACAAGTGGGGGGAAGGGCAAAGGGAGAAGGTAAGAAGTGGACTCCCCACTGAGTGTAGAGGACAGGTTGGGGGGGGGCGGTGCGGGGAGGTTGTGCAGTTCAACTCATGATTCTGAGATCACAACCTGAGCCCAAACCAAGAGTCTGTCGTTCAGCCAACTGAGCAACCCAGGCACCCCTGGTGTGTTTTATTTTTTATTTTTTTTAATTCAGTTTTCTCTGTAGCTTAAAATTCAGTGGCAGCATTGAAAATGAGCTAAATTGTTGTTGGGGAGGGGGCAGTTCTTCTGTTCTGTTGAAAGCACAGTGCCCAGGAATGATAAATGAAGAGTTTGGGTGAAAAAGATCTTGGTTCCTGTCCTGTTTGGATTCTTTAATCTTTAAAAAAAAAAGGGGGGGGTGGGCAACCTACTGATACTTAGCAGATTTTCACAATTTAGTTGGATCAAATTATGTCAGTACCCTCATGTTCTACTTAAACTGGAGGCACAGGGCTTCTGATGCCTAATCTCTTCATCCAAAGAGCAGTTCCATGCCACATTTTCAGGCTGCTAGTAATAGAATATTTTCTTCTTGCTGAGAGACCACGTTGCTTCTATAATACAGTAGACCCAAAGCGTTTTTGAGTTCAGTAATAGAGAAAACTGATGTTCTTTGTTTTGACCATTAATGTAAATAAACTGTCTCAAAGACACATAGTCTATGGGATCTCTACTCTTCATGTAACTGAAACTTTGAATTGAAGCAGTCAGCTCTGCCTTGCAGTGGTGAGTTGAGAGATTTCAGCCATGAAAGAAGTCTCGTAAATAAGTCAACTTATGAGTATGAAAATAATTCAGGGTATCCAGGCCTTTCCCCTTTATTTTGAGAACAATTATTCCTCTATTAAGGAAAACAAAAATTCAATATTAAGTTTAAGACCACGATCTAAATTTTAGATTAAGTTTTAGCCGTGATCTATCTGCCACTCCCCCAATAGCTGGGATTCAACTAGGTAATAGAGCAAGCTTTTGGGTATACTTTTTATTACAGTGTGTTTAGAAAAGTTGAATAGTCAGCCACCATCTGCATTTCATTCTTTTAAGAGTGTGTTGTTCTCTGTGGAAGCCACAGCAGTTTGGGGCACATTTACTAGCCCCCGCCGAACCTGGCTGCCGTTCTCAATGTTAGGCATGGTCTCCACGTTTTCAGAGACATGAGCACCATCCTTACTATGAATGGGTTGGAACAGAAAGGAATGGGATGAAATAATCTTACCTTATTAAAAATTATTTTATCAAGGGGAGCCTGGGTGGCTCAGTCAACCGACTGCCGTTGGCCCAGGTCATGATCTGGCTCTAGGATGGAACCCCCTTCAGGCTCCCTGCTCAGTGGGGACTCTGCTTCAGGTTCTTTCTCCCTCTCTCCTGCTCTGCCTGTCCCCACTCCCAAGCAGGTACACTTTCTCTCTTTCTCTAAAGTAAATAAAGAAATAAAATCTTTTAAAACAATAAATTGAAAAATCTTTTTGACTTTTCTTCAAAAACTTGCACATTTTTTTAAAGATTTTATTTATTCATGAGCGACACAGAGAGAGAGGCAGAGACACAGGCAGAGGGAGAAGCAGGCTCCCTATGGGGAGCCCAGTGTGGGACTCGATCCCAGGATCCCAGATCATGACCTGAGCCAAAGGCAGATGCTCAACCAATGAGCCACCCAGGTACTGTAGACAGTTTTTACCAGAGAGTAAAACAATGGAAGAAAGCTCAGCATCGTACAGAGTACCATGTTAATATTTAATATTTTAAAAATCACAAGAGGATCCAAGAAAAACTGAAAATAATATGCTTATTATCCCATAGTGTTTTTATATAAACCTGCAGCTCTAGAATTTTACCCATTGTGCTATCTGTAATAAGCATTATGGGATAATATTAATGTCCTTACATTCCTCTTTGATATGCATGAAGATATTTTTAAATTTAGATGTTTTATATCCAAAGCAGTTCCAGACAGTACCCGAAAAAACAATCAAACTTCATGTGGTGAAGAGAAATAGGAACACGTCCCTGGGAAACAGATAAATATATAGACTATAAAAACAGCTTTGAGCAGGGCAAACATAACTTGTGGAAAATCATCTTGCACGCTTTTGAAATTAGGACGAGCCTCCAGCCACATAGGAGGCAAGGACCACTGTGGGGTCAGATGCCAAGAGGATGAACTTGCATATTTTAGATGCTTCGTATTTTGCGTTTGATGTTCTGAGCTGCTGGAGTTGGGTGCAGCCCTTAGATTGATAAACTGTGTTAGGAGATGTTGAGTTCGAGAAGGAATTGTTAACCCTCTGTGTTTAAAAATGAATGACTTCTATGGCCAAGGGCTGATACACCCCCTACAATCAACTCAGGAAATCGTCTGGAGAAGAAATTAGACTACCTTTCACATTTAGGTAATTTTATACAACACATGCAGCACGCCCCATAAATACAGAGAGATCGCTTACAAAGCGCCCTGGGTGATATTTTCTACTGCAGGTGCCCTAGTTTATGCCCAGTGAGACATGCACAATGTTTTGGGAAAAATGGACTCTACAGTCCTGTGTAACTATTTGCTTGGTATTTACTAAACGCAGTTCTGGGTTTCGATGATAGAGAGGAGTCAGCCCATCGTAACACCTCATCTGGAGGGAGATAGAGACAGATCGGAAGCTTTTTTTGTTTTGTCATTTTGATCCATTTTTGAAAGGCATCCTGACAGCAACAAGGGAATATCAGTTTGGAATTCATCCCTGTTGGATCCGGGAGATGTAAATAAAATTCTTTGTGAGGATCTAAGAAGTAAAAACAGCAACTAAAAAGCACCTCAGAGATTATCTTATGAAATCCCCTACGGTACAGACGGAGGAACTGAAGTCTGGAGGTGTCTAATGACAGGCCAAGGTCAAAGGGCAGGTGAGGGTGGGGGGCGGAGAGTCAAATAAATAGCTCGACTCCTCTTAACTATCCCGTCTCCTGTTGGTCAAGTCCAACTGGAAGCCAAAGGGCAAGGACTCCCTCCTGAGACACAGAGCAGGGCAAAGGAAGGCAGAGAATGGGTCTGGGAGGCAGACAGAGAATGGCCAGCAAATCCATGACATCCTTAATGAAAAGAGCTCTTCTGAGCTCAGTACATTTTAGCATCTCATTAATCACAACAGCACCTGCATACTTTTGAAGTAGTGCCTTTGCGTATGTGTGAAATGCATCATGGACACAGTCCGCTGACAGCCCTTGGTATATGCAGTTCATGTGTTCAGGCTCCCCTCACAGTAGTACCAGAACCTTCTAAGGAGTCTACTCTTCTGCAAGAGGGATTCCTGCATAAAGAAACAAATGCTTTCGGTGGGCAAATCCCCAGCTGGCATAGGTCTCTATTTATTAGCGCTGGTTTTTGAAAATACAGTCAACTCTGTCTTTTAAGAAAAAAGCTAAAGATTACCAGAAGTTTTGAATTCAAATTTTGGCAGTGAGCCAGATACCGTTTGAGACATTTCTTATGTGCCACCTTAGATCCTCTCAGCTACGCTTAACTTGAGGATCTTGGCTCAGTCGCTGGCAAACTTGTCCTGCTGTGGACAACACCCGACAGCTCCTAACCTCTCATCTGCCACCCTGGAGCTTTCCTGTTGACTCTGACGGAGAGACTCCAAGGAGCCCTTAGGCACTCATGCATGTGCCACCTAGAAAGTGGGGAGGTAGCATATTTAGACTGAACCTCTTCTAAACCTCCTGAGGCACAGCAGGTCATACGACCTCTACGAATATGGTCCTGCATGATATCAGGGTGAGTTGCACTGGACAGCGAGCAGAGGTCATTTTCTATCTCTCCTTCCCTACCTCACTCCCTATATCTCTCCATTCTGAGAAAAGTAAATAGCTCCACTTCTGGTAGCCCAGGGCAGGGTAGGTACCCAGGCCATCCCTTTGCGGGTTCCCTTTTGAGGTCCAGTTTTCAAGGGAACTAATTAAGCAGCCGTTAAATGAGTATGAACCAATCAGAGATCTGATTATTACAAGTAACCGGATGCCTATGTGACTCACAAAACAGATACACAACGATCTATACTGAGAACAAAGAATAATAGGGGGTAGAGTTCTAAACCGCCTGGCATTGCCTTAGCCTGTTTGGGGCTCATCTTTTATCACAAGACATGTCTCTTGCTTCTTCCTGACAGGGCACGAATGACTGGAATTCACTTTCCTATTTTTCTAGCTGGATGATCCCTCCCTGCCAAATAATCCAGAATAAGGGGATGGTGTCAGTGCACTGGAGAAGTACCCACACATGATAAAAACCTCCTCACCCACCTTTCTCCAGGGAAGATATGCATCAGACCCCCTCCCCCAAATATTTACTAGTTCTCTCTTTTCAGTGATGATGGAGTAGGGAGATGGGCATTGGAAGTTCTGGTCTGGATCAGATTGCCTTGGTCCCTTGTACCATGCATATCCTGTTGGTAGTAATGGTGGTGCCAACTGGTGAATGGCAGTGCCAGGATATGTAGCCTTAGGGCTTCCCAGGAACAGGTGCTGGTACGGGATGTCCTCTGTTCCTGGCTCAGTGGCTTCCAAGCTGGCTCTCCTGGAGATTCTGTTAACTACCTAATGTCATTTAAATACATTTCTGCTTAAACCAGCTAGGGTGGGTTCTGTGTTCACAATAGGGCAGTAGAACACTTTTATTTTATTTTTTTAAGAGTTTATTTTTTAAAATTTTTTATTCTTTTCAAAGATTTTATTTCTTTATTCATGAAAGACACAGAGGGAGGGAGGCAGAGACACAGGCAGAGGGAGAAGCAGGCTCCATGCAGGGAGCCCGACGTGGGACTCGATCCCGGGTCTCCAGGGTCACGCCCTGGGCCGAAGGGAGGAGCTAAACTGCTGAGCCACCCAGATGTCCCAAACACTTAAAATCCACGAATGATGTTGCCATTGGAGGTTTTAGTCAAGTCCCAGGCTTTCATTCGTGTGTCATTTGGATTTTTCTCCATTTGTCCTATAACGTCTTTTTGGGACCTCCATGCCTGTCAACTTACTGAGCTGCTTTTAAAAGTGATCTTGTTTACAGTGACATCCGATGCTTGCAAAAGCTCTTCGCTTCCAAGAACTGAATTCCAAGAAAGCCAAATGCGTGGTAATTAAATTTATCTCAGGCTTTGATCACTAAGAAGAGCAGAGATACATCATTCATTAGTGCTTAATTTAAAAAATGTTTATTTTATAGAAGTATCTCTTTTAGTCGTAATATATAAATTAGTTACCTTTGTATTTTGTTTAAAACCTGTAAAACACTTGACTATCTAAAAAAGCTGTTGGCTGCAAATAAGTGACCTTGTCATCACGTGTTAAAGGTGGCAGGAAGGTTTGTTTCTGCTGCCAATTCCAATCAAGTTATTTTTAACCTATATAATCACATCCTAATTGATCTGTCTTGAAAATCTGGTTTCCTTTTTTCCCCTTCTTTAACTTTTATTTATGAACACATGCATATAATTTAAAACTCAAATAGTCCTAAAAGGCTTATAATGAAAAACAGTATTCCCCCCAAATCCTAGCCACTCCTCAGAGGCAGCTCTCTTCAATTTCTTGAGCTGTTTCTTTTGGCATTTAACTCCATATTTCTAGGCAATGTGAGTTATCCATTTTGGATATTCCTTCTTGACTTCTTGTAAGGGAACTGGATTTAACAATCTTAAACCAGCCACCCTCAGCTTCACTTCCCTTCTCTAACCTGCTCCATGTAGTTACAAGTGAACTTTTAAGTAGTCATTATTTATATTATTATGACTATGGAACTACTGTTCACTACATTTCTTTCACATGTTACCATATTACTTTCTAAATAATATATCCGTAGTAGTCAGGATTCTCCAGAGAAATAGAACCAATAGGATGTATGTATATATGTATCCATATATGTATGGGTGTGTTTGTTTACTGTGAGGAATTGGCTCCTACAGTTATGGAGCCTGAAATACCCCAAGATATGTGGTTGGCAAGCTGGAGACCTAAGTAAGCTGATGGTGTAGTTCCAGTCTGAAAGCCAGCAGGCTCAAGACCCCAAAACAGGAAAAAACCGGTGCCCCAGATCAAGACAGTCAGACAGGAGGGGTCAGCCTTTACGTTCTATTTGGGCCTTCACCTGATTGGATGTGGCCCATCCACAGTAGGGAAGGGCCAGGAATCTGTTCTGTTCAGTCTACTGATTCAAATGTTAATCTCATCCAGAAACACCTTCACAAACGCACTCAGAATGTTTGACCAAAATCTGGACACCCCATGACCCAAATGAGTTGACACATAAAATTAACTCTAGCGGTATTTTTCTGACATCTATCAATTTTTCCAAGTGCTCATTTACATTTCACTTTCTCCTGGAGATCTTACCCTACATAGTCCTCCTTCTCCACCTCCTGCTCCAGTATGGACTGGTTGTGTTATAGGCTGAGGACATCATAGCTCCCCCGTCTATTCTCATAGTCCCTGTCTACCATATCCCGTGTGTTTTGCTTTCTCTGTTTACTCTTCCGCTTGGCTGAAATACATCCTTTAGCAGCTTTTTAAGGAAGTGAGCAAGGGAAATACTTTTGGTTTTTGCATATCTAAAAAAAAAATGTGTTCATTCCACCCCTATAGTTGGCTTATAATTAAACTAGTCTTAGAAATCAATGTTTGGAAATCATTTGAGAATGGTCTGGTCCCTTGTGTCTTATGCACATGTCATGATGGGCCTTTCAACCTAGAAACTCATTCCTGGGTAGTTTCTTTTAGTATTTCTTTGATGAGTTTCTTCTCTGTATTTACTGGTTTTTTTTGTGTGTTTTTTTTGTTTTGTTTTGTTTTGTTTTTAATTTTTGGAACTCCTTTTTGGATAGTGTCTCAAATTTTCTTTCCTCTCCTATTTTCTTTTTTTCTCTTTCTTTTTTTTTAAAGATTTATTTTTATTTATTTATAATAGACACAGAGAGAGAGAGAGAGAGAGAGAGAGAGAGAGAGAGAGAGGCAGAGACACAGGCAGAGGGAGAAGCAGGTTCCATGCAGGGAGCCTGACGCGGGACTCGATCACGGGACTCCAGGATCGCGCCCTGGGCCAAAAGCAGGCGCAAAACCGCTGAGCCACCCAGGGATCCCCTCCTCTCCTATTTTCCATTGTTGTGATTTTAGGTCTATTTTCTGGGGAGTTTGCTTGGCTATGTTTTAGATTCTCAGTTGAACATATTAATTTTTATGATCATGTAATTTTCAGGAGCTCTTTCCTGTTTTCTGATGATTTCTTTAACCTCATATCCTGTTCTTGTTTCATGGATGCAGTATCTTAATGTGTTCAACTCTCTAAGAAAATAATAGGTTTTTAAAGGTTCTTTTTCTTTTCCCTGAATTTCTTCCACCTCCAAGTGATTTTTCTGTTTGTTTTGACCATTCCTATCATGCCACAGGCTTTCCCCAAATGTCTGTTGACCTGTAGTGAGTATTTATCTTTGACAGTAAGGCACCAAAATCCAGGTTGAAATCTCTAGGTGTGTGGGTGGGGTAGGTGGCTGATAAGCCTTTCTTGGGGAGGAAAGAGTTTGATGCTATATTGTAGGAGCCCCTTGCCCCCTACCACTGTCTTTCACTAAGTCTACTTGCTGAGTGTGCAGCCCCTTCTCAGTTTCTCCAGGGAAGAGCCCTCTTGCCTACTTGGAGAGGATGCAAAGTGGTCTGAACACTCCAAGTGTGCTCGGTACCAGTTTTCCGTCATGTATCTGGGCCCCATGTTTCGTGAAGGTGTGCCTCCAAGGGTGGAGCTTCTGGGGCATCAGGCCAGTTGGCACTGGCCCTCGCAGTATCTTTCATAGCAGACACTGGGTTTGCAACTTACTCTCTCTTTTTTTTTTTTTTTTTTTTTTTTTTTGCAACTTACTCTCTTACAGCTCTTCCATCCACTTCTCTCCAAGTTTGCAAAAGCTTTTTCTTTGCTGATGTCTCCTTCTGTTGCCTTTATCCTTATAGTTTAAATTATTTGTAATTGTTCTACTGGCGTTTTAGTGGACTTTGGGGAGGGAGAGGACGTAAAGGCAGATTGGTACACTTCTGTGTTTATTTGGAAGTAAAAACCTAGGCTTTGCCGTCAGCCCTGGGAGGCTCACAAGGAACACACTTCCAGTGTCTCCCGCGGGCTGCTTGGGTGACTCTGAGGCCACCCTGAATCCTGGGTGAGGTCATTTGCAGCTCATTCGTTAAATATTTGCCATTCCTATTTTAAATGTTTGTCCCTCCTGACCTTTGCTTTTCTTCACATCTTTCCTGCCTTACTCCTTTCCCCCTTCTAGTGCCTTCTGTTCCCCTCTGCTGGTGCTTAAAATTACATTTTCAGCAGGTCTTTAACACCTCTTTGAGCTAAATGCTCTCCAGTTAAGCTTGCTTCCTGCCAGCTGAAGCCAGCTCTACTGTCATGAGATGTGAGCCTCTGTTTCCTTTGTCTTCTCGCCTGTCCCAAATGACCTTTTGCAAAGAATTAGTCACCGTCTGGTTCAGTTACCAGGCACTAACTACTCAATGACACAAACAGGTTCCTCCAAGAAGTCAGATTTCCTTTGGAACGAATACAGCAAACACAACGTGGCCCAAGTGAGCAGAGTTGGACGGGTCCCCTCATCACTTCACCTTCTGGCCACGTTGACATTCTTGTCTGATCGCGCAGGCTAAGAGCTCAGGATCCACTGAAATGGATTCAGTCTGGGAGATAGCAGCGTTTACATTTTTTTCTTCTAATAAAACATCCTGGTCTGAATGTTCGCCCACCCTGACACAGGCTGCACGTCTCTCCATAAGGGTTGGAGCTGCCATGACCATCTTGGTAACGCTCGCTCTCCTTGCTCTGTAAAGCCTGTATTCACATCAGGGCTCTATGATTAGCCCATAATGTAAACGCCTGGCCCAAAACTTATGGCCTGAGTTTATCCAAGGCCCAAACAATTACCAAACATTCCTCTCAGATAGAATACAGATTTCTTTCCCTTGGCAAAGATTTTCTGCTGAGATATATTACAGGATGTTTTACATTCTCTTGGTCTTGTAATAACACCACGCCCAATCTAGTATTTGATGCATCGGTGGCCACTTGGAAAGTTGTTATTTTTTAAACATATATTGTTCTCAGTCTGGGGCTGTCATATCTGTAAAGAAATACAATCCCGTCTCCCCTTTCCAGAGTTTTATGACACCTGGGGACTTGGATCAAGCTGGGGCTGGGACCAAGATCAGAGTGGTGCCTGCATCAGGGAACCTTGATAGGGCCTGCGGGTTCCCAAAGGCTGGAAGGGATGCTCTAATTGTGGCGTTTAGATAAGCAGATTGGCCTGGACATCTGTGGTTTCAGTTAGGCAGGAGGAAATCATCTGGAATCATCTCTTGCCTGGATTACTCAATGTCTTCCTTACCAGTGTCATGGTGATCCTGGAGTGTGATGTTATCAGCTCTGTTTACAAATGGAGGAACAAGATGAGACCCAGGGAGGCCGAATGACCTGTCCAGGGTTGCCATTAACTTTGGGGGCCAGGATTGGAACTCAGGCCTCCTGACTCCAAGGCCCTTCTACTGCCTTCCAGCTGCTTCCTGAGCCCTTTTCCTGGATGGTTCAAGCAAAACAAGCCGGCTTCCTGCTATTCGTGGGGGAAAAGGGTTTAGTGGGGCGTGACTCATTGATGTTGGCTATCCACTTCGGATCCTTTTACCAGGTCATCCCCCAGCCCTCCGTTTCCTTTTGCAGAGGCATACATCAGAGGTGTTCTGGCTCTGTGTAAACTCACTTTGTGACCCTGGGTGAATCATTTCCCTTTCTGTGTTTTAGTTTCCTCTTCATAAGATAAGTGTATTGGAATTCAGTGGTTCTCCAGCTCTATTGAGGTGTATTTTACATATTATAAAATTTACCCACTTAAATTATACTGTTCACTTGTTTTTAATAAATCTACAGCTTATACAACTATCACCATAAATCAGTTTGAGAACATTTTCATCTCTCTAGTAACATCCCTGTGCCTGTGTTAATACCTTTCTCATCCTCCACCCCAGTAACTAGCAATCTTTGTAATTTCTGTTTCTACAAACTTATCTTTTCTGGACATTGCATAGATATAGAACCATACACGATGTGGCCCCTGGCATCTGGCTTGTTTTACTTACAGTGAAGTATTTAAGGTTCATTGATGTTGCGGTATGCATCAGCAGTTTGTCCCTTTTTATTGTTCCTTAGTATTCCATTATCCAACACACTACATTTAGTCTGTCCATTTGCCAGCTCATGGACATTTTGTCCAGCTGAGGGACTTCGCAGACGACAAATAATGCTGCCGAGAATATCCAAAATCCATACAGGCTTTTGTGGGGATGTGTGTTTTCATTTTTCTGGAGTATATACCTAGAAGTAGAATTACTGGGCCATGTGGTAATTCTGTGTTTAACTTCTTAGGAAACTGCCAGCCTGTTTTCCAAAGGGACTGTTCCATTTTATACTCTCAACACCCACGTATAAAGGTTCCCCTGGGGAGCTTTTAACAAATTCTCATTTCTGGGCCTTACTCCCCAGAGCTCTGGAATGAGGCCCAGGAATTTGTAGTTTACAAGCTTCCTAGGTGATTCAGGTGCATCTGGTCGGTGCACGTGTGTTCAGACCCACTAAGACCAGGTAACCTCTGAAGCCTCCCTGAGGCCAGTTGTCTCTGTTAGTGTGTATCTCTGGGGCAAGATGTGTATTCCTGCCAAGTCTTTCTTGGTGTGTGTCTCTGGAGCAGGGAAGCAGTTATATAGAGCAGGGTTGAGGGAGTTGGCCAAGTAGCATGCGTAAGTCTGTGCAGCACCTGTCCTGCATTATCCTCCGCACAGGCCAAGGCTTTGTGTCCATGGCTTCATAGGCATAAAATTTTATCACAGGTATTTTTTATGTGTTATCACACTGTAAAAGTGCCATAAAATCAAGAGTCCAATTTTCAGGTTGTCTGAAAGCGTCCTATACCTTTGAGTCATAATCTTGGTGCTGCCATTTTGGTAATTTATTGAGAAGCCTTGTTCCAACCTTGCCGTTTATTAACTATGACTAATTTCTGAATGGCTTGGGGCCTCTGTCTCCTTATCTGCAAAATAGGTTTAATAATATCACCGTCATGGGGTCTCTTGTGAGGATTCCATGAGATAACATTTGAAATGTATCTAGGATGGGTCTTAGTGTTCATTCCTCTCCCATTTCTTCTCCTGTGCCCACTGCCAATGTGAGACATATATTCATGTACTTGTGGGCCATTTGTTTACCTCTCATTATTTTTTAAAATTTTACTTTATTGTGGCAAAAACACCTGAGATCTACCCTCTTAAATTTTTAAGTGTGTGGTATAGAATTGTTAATGGCAGAGACAGTGTACTTATTCATCTTCATAATTGAGACTTTACGCCCATTGATTAGCAACTCCGAATTTCTCCCTCTTCCAGGCCCCTGGAAACCACTGTTCTGCTCTCTGGTTCTGTGAGTTTGTGTTTTTTTTTTTAAGATTTTATTTATTTATTCATGAGAGACATAGAGACAGAGAGAGAGGCAGAGACATAGGCAGAGGGAGAAGCTGGCCCCATGCAGGGAAGCCAGACGTGGGACACATCCCCAGGATCACACCCTGGGCTGAAGGCGGCGCTAAACCGCTGAGCCACCAGGGATGCCCAGTGAGTTTATTTTAGGTATATCAGCACAAACGTGCAGTATTTGTCCTTCAGCGATTGGCTTATTTCACTTAGCATAATGTCCTCCAAGTTCATTCATGTTACTGCACATTACAGAATTTCCTTCTTTTTCTAAGACTGAATAATATTCCATCATATTTATATACCATATTTTCTTTATCCATTCATCTGTCAATGGGCATTTAGAGTGTTTCTACTTTTTGGCTATTGGTGTACAGTGCTGCAGGAACGTGGATGTACTGGTATCTCTTTGAGATCCTGATTTCAATTCTTTTGGACACCTACCCAGAAGTAGTATTGCTGGATCATATGGTAGTTCTATTTTTAATTTTTTGAGGAATCTCCATACTATTTTCCCTAGCAGCTGTACCATTTTGCACTCCCACCAACAGGGTGCTAGAGTTCTAGTTTTTCCATAGCTTTGCCTACACTAACTGTCCTTTTTTTTTTTTTTTTTTTTTCTAAATAGCCATCCTATCGGGTGTGAAGTGATTTCTCATTGTGCTTTTGATTTACATTTCCCTGATGATTACCAATGTCGAGCATCTTTTCATGTACCAGCTAATTATTTGTGTGTCTTCTTTCGAACAGTGTTTATTTGAGTCTTCAGCCCAATTTTTAATTGGTTTATTAGTTTTTTTGCTATTAAATTTTAGGAATTCTTTATATATTTCGGAAATTAAACCCATATCTAATATATGGTTCACAAATACTTCCTCCCATTGTGCAGGTTGCCTTTTCACTCTGTTGTTCTGTTTGCTATGTAGAAGCTTTTTAGTTTGATATAGTCTCACTGTCTATTTCTGTTTTTGGTGCCTGTACTTTTAGTGTCATATCCATGAAATCACTGCCAAAACCAATGTCATGTAGCTTTTACCCTATGTTTTCTTCTAAGAGTTTTATAGTTTCACTTCTTACATTTAAGTCTTTAATTCATTTTGAGTTGATTTTTATATATGGCATAAGATAAGGGTCCTATTTCATTCTTTTTGCATGTAAATATCCAGTGTTCCCAACAGGATGTATTGAAGAGACTATTCTTTCCCTGTTATGTATTCTTGGCACTCTTACGGGGGATCAGGTAACTATATATATGTGGTTTGATTTTGGGGCTCTCTACTTTCTTCTATTCATCTATATTATGCCAGTACCTCACTATTTTTTAAAAGAATTTATTTATTTACTTATTTATTTACTTATTTATTTATGAAAATGAGAGAGAGTGAGTAGGAAAAGGAGCAAAGAAAAAGAAACAAGTAGACCGCACTGAGTGCCGAGCCCAAAATGGGGCTCGATACCATTATGCTGAGATCATGACCTGAGCTAAAATCAAGAGTTGGACACTTGACTGACTGAGCCACCCAAGCACCCCACCTTACTATTCTAATTACCGTAGCTTTGTAATATATTTTGAAATCAGGAGGTATGATCCCTCCAGCTTTGTTCTTTCTCAAAACTATTTTGGCTGTTTGGAGTCTCTTGTGGTTCCATGTGAATTTTAGTACTGTTGTTTTCTACTTCTGTAAAAATGTAAAAAATTGGGATTTGGATAGAGATGGCATTGAATCTGATGATTTCGTAGAGTAGTGTGGACATCTAAACAATCTTAAACAGTCCAACCCAGAACATAAGCTGTCTTTCCTTAATTTGTTTCATCAGTGTTTTGTAGTTTCTGGTGTACAAATTCTTCACCCTCCCTAGTTAAGTTTATTTCTAAGTTTTGGAGGTATTTTTTGGAGCTCTTGCAAATGAGACTGTTTTCTAGTTTCCTTTTCAGATAGTTTATTGGGAGTGTGTGGAAGTGCAACTTATTTTTATATATTGATTTGTATACTACAACTTCACTAAATTTATTTAGTGGTTATAACTACTTTGTGGCATCCTTAGAGCTTTCTATTTGGAAGATTATGTTATTTGCAAACAAGACAGTTTTACTTTTTTTTTTTTTTCCAATTAGGATGCCTCTAATTTCTTTCTCTTGCCTACTTGCTCTGGGCTGAGATTTCCAGTGCTATATTGAATAAAAGTGGCAAGTGACTTATTCCTGATCTTAGAAAAATAGCTTTCAGTTTTTAAACATTGACTGTATTAGCTATGCATTTTCTACATATAGCCTTTATTATGTTGAGGTAATTTCCTTCTATTTCTAGTTTGTTAAGAGTTTTTATCATGAAAGGTATTGAATTCTGTCAGATTTTTATGCATTTCTGAAGACAATCATGTGATTTTTATCCTTCATTCTGCTAATATGGTGAATAACATTAACTGATTTCTGTATACTGAACCATCCTTGCATTCCAAGGATAAATCCCATTTGTATGATCCTTTAAATTTGGCTAGTATTTTGTTGAGGATTTTTGCATCTGTATTCATTAGAGATATTGGCCTGTAATTTTATATCCTTGTAGTATCACTGTCTGGCTTTGGATATTAGAGTAACACTGACCTCATAAAATGAGTTTGGAAGTATTCTCTCCTCTTCAGTTTTTTGGAAGAATTTGAGAAGACTTGGCATTAATTTTTCCTTAAATGTTTGGTAGAATTCACTGGTAAAGCCATCTGGTCCTGGGCTTTTCTTTAGTTGGAAAGTTTTTATGCTGTTTTAATCTCCTACTAGTTATAGGTCATCCAGACTATCTCTTTCTTCAGGATTCAATCTTGATTTATGTATTTCTTGGAATATATCCATTTCTTCTAGGCTATCTACTTTGTTGGCATGTAATTGTTCACAGTAGCCTCTTATGATTCTTTTTATTTCTGTAGTATCAGTTGTAAAGTCTCCTCTTTCATTTCTGGTTATATTTGAATCTTCCATTTTTTTCTATTCGTTTTTTTAAATGAGATGAAATTCACATAACATAAAATTAAGTAATTTCCTCTACATTTTCACTGCACTTGTTATTTTCCTATTTATTTATTTATTTTCCCTTTTAAAACAAATTATAGCATCTTAGTATATGTGAAGTGGTATATCATTGTGGTTTTGATTTACATCCTGAATGAATGCTGATATTGAGATTCTTTTCATTTGCCTGTTGGCTATTTGTGTCTTATCTTGAAAAATGTTTCCTCAAGTGCTTTGCCCATGTTTTAATTTTTTTGTCTTTTTGTTGCTGAGTTATAAGAGTTCTTTATATATTCTGAATATTAGACCCTTATCAAGTATATCATTTGCAAATATTTTCTCTTCCCATTCTGTATATTGTCTTCTCACTGTCTTGGTAGTATCCTTTGATGCAGAGAAATTTATAATTTTGATGAAGCCCAATTTATGTATTTTTTTTCTCTGTTGTGCATGATTTGGGTATCTTATCTAACAATCCATTGCCAAATCCAAGTATATAAAGATTGACCCCTGTGTTTTGTTTTAAGAGTTTTATAGTTTTAGCTCTTAAATTTTAGGTCTTTGATCCGTTTTGAATTAACTTTTGTATATAGTGTGAAATAAGGGTCTAACTGTATTATTTCACATGTGGCTATTCAATTGTCCCAGCACCATTCATTGAGACTATTATTTTCTCAGTACTTTTTCCAAAATCAATTGACTGTATTTATACAGGTTTATTTCTGGATGCTTGATTCTTCTCCACTGATCTATATATCTAGACTTTTAAAAAAATGAAAGATTTTATTTATTTATTCATGAGAGACACAGAGAGAGGCAGAGACATAGGCAGAGGGAGGAGAAGCAGGTTCCATGCGGGAGCCCAATGTGGGACTCGATCCCAGAACTCCAGGGTCACGTCCTGAGCTGAAGGCAGACGCTCACCCACTGAGCCATCCAGGTGTCCTTATATATCTAACCTTATGATAATACCACACTGTCTTCATTACTGTAATTTTGTAGTTAGTTTTTAAGTTGGGAAGTTTGAGTCCTCCAATTTTATTCTTTTTCATGACCCTCTTCCATTAGTAACTGGCCATTCCAGTCGTCTGCAGTACTCACTTAAAAAGACATTAAAAAAACAAACAAACAAACAAACAAAAATGCAACACATTCATTATTTTGCTACTGGACCAGGGCATCAACTATGTGTATTGTAAAATCAGATACACATTTCTGATCTCACTATTTTCTTCTCACTTGATGAGGCTTCATTTGTTCTCTTCTAGGATCCCCTAGATAGTCCCTCCTTCAAAATAATGGACTCCCCCTCTTTCCTCAATCTGGAGTTAATACCTAATTTCTCTTTAAGCCCCTGGTCCAATGCTTACCTGTTTATTTAGATCTTCCATGGTTGGGGAAGCAGAATCTTTGTTGTTGGGTTTCGAGGGTGACTTTGGCTTCAGGCCTCAGTCCTTCCTTGTGACCATCCAGCCTGGTTAGGGACCCTTACCTCGGAAGCCCTTTCAAGGTGTCTGAGATCCCATTCAACAACTTCTTCCTTCCTCATCTGCCCTGATATTGGTGCTCCTCCCACAGACTGGGCACCTCAGCATCAGATCCAATGAACCTCTTGGGTTTTATTTTAATCAGAATCGTCATTTTTGGGGCACCTGGGTGGCTCAGTCAGTTAAGTGTCTGCCTTAGGCTCAGGTCATCATCCCAAGGTCCTGGGATAGAGCCCCACCTTGGGCTCCTTGCTCAGCAGGAAGTCTGCTTCTCCCTCTCCCTCTGTTCCTCCCCATTTGTGCATTCTCTCTCTCTCTCTCTCTCTCTCAAATAAATAAATAAAATCTTAAAAAAAAAAGAATTGTCATTTTTACTATCCTTGCTCTTATACCATCCGTGTTCATCCACATACATACGGTTTCCCTCAGAGAGATCAGGTGACTTTCCCAAAAGTTAGGAAGAGTCAAACCCCAAGATAGAATACTTGTCTCCTGATGTGAAGTCCAGTGACTCTGCCTTTTTCCTAGATGGCTGTGTTTTCTGTCTCTTGAAAAAAGCGTGGACATTGAATTCAGACAAACATAGATTTGGTTCTAGGTAAGGCCCTTGCTAACTGCACAAACTTGGGGCCATTCCTTAAACCCTTCATCTGTGAAATAGGATAGCAGGGCTGACTTTGTGGGATTAATACTCAGATCAAGTGAAATAAGGAAGGAGAGCTACCTACACAATACTCTACACAGGTGCTGGGTATCTTTTTTTTTTTTTTTTTTTTTATGATAGTAACAGAGAGAGAGAGAGGCAGAGACACAGGCAGAGGGAGAAGCAGGCTCCATGCACCAGGAGCCCGACGTGGGATTCGATCCCGGGTCTCCAGGATCACGCCCTGGGCCAAAGGCAGGCGCCAAACCGCTGCGCCACCCAGGGATCGGTGCTGGGTATCTTTAAAGGCCTCCAGCCTCCTTTACAATGATGTCTCCCATCGTGTGGGCTTTCCAGATTCCCCAGAGTACTGCATTCCTTCGCAGATGGCCTTTAGCCTGTGCACCACACAGTTTGGTGCCAGCCATCTCCATTGTCTCCTCCGTCTGCACCAGCCTGGTGCTCTCAGATTTTCCCTGGCCTCCTGGGAGTCTCTCATCTGAGTCGTCCCTCATTCATCCTGCTGAGCTGGACGGTAGGGAAAGTAGAACGATGATGCAGAGAGGGGGGATGGAGTTGGGTGACTTTTGTGGAACTGTTTTAAATATTTTACTGCATTTTGAATGTTTTTAAAACTTAGGTCACGTTATAGTTCTTATTTTCAAACTTCAGTCTCTTGGTAGGGGTAACTAAGGACAGTGGATGTTTTGATATTCCTCCAATATTTGTTCCATGTTATTTAGAGAAGAAGTGCATCTGAATGATGGGGGAGAAAGGAGGGCCACTGAGGGCAGCAGCTCCTTGTTCTGGCCTCAAATTAGCGTGCCACATTGAGCAACATAAAAACAATGCCCTTAACAGGAACCACCTACCTGAGGAGGCATTTTGGTGACCAGCCACTGTTACCTAAGCATACCTCTTTCTGTTGTCATGACAACCACTGACCCCTCATCAGAAAACTTTCAACCATTTACAGATCCTCTTTGAAAGAAGTTCTAGAAAATACTATTCTCTTTCTTTCTCTCTCCAGTTAGGCTATCCTTATATTTTGGCTTCTTGACAACTGCCTGGCTAGCCTGCCCCTTCATCTGGCACTAGAAGAGACCCTGATCTTTTTTTTAAAAAAGTTCTAAAAAGCATTGTAACTGAGGGCTCAGGATAGAAATAGGGGATTCTATAAGAGAAAATAAGTAAGTGTACATGCTCCCTGGACCCAGAAAGCCTAAACTAAAGGAGGTTAACTCTCATACTCCCAGGATATAAGAAATGGAATCTTCATGTATGTGCCTTTTGATTTTTTTTTTTTTTGTCTCTTTAGAATATAATCTTACACTGGAGCAGTCTGGAATATAAGGATAAATTCTCACCCCTGTTGTAAAGCGAAGGCCAAACTTTCATATAAGAAAAGTTTTTCTATCTATCCTTCCAAATACCTTCCAAAATAGAACCTTTTCTTAAATATTATTTTTATCTGTTCTGTCCTCAAGGATGTACCACTCCTGCATGTTTTTTTTTTTTTCCTTCAAAAATTACCCAAGTAGGGATGCCTGGGTGGCTCAGCAGTTGAGCGTCTGCCTGTGGCTCAGGGCATGATCCTGCGGTCCCAGGATCGAGTCCCACGTCGGGCTCCCTACATGAAACCTGCCTCTCCCTCTCTCTTTCAATCTCTCTCTCTCTCTCTGTGTGTGTCTCTCATGAATGAATAAATAAAATCTTAAAAAAAAAAAACCTACTCAAGTTAACAGAAGTACAGGAATAACACTTTTAATGGGAATTAGAGAAGTATCTTTCCAGAATGAGGACCTTTAGTCTAAAAGGCACTTTTAGAGCTGCATCGGGATCCTGGGAACTAGGGATGGGTTAACCAATGCTGATTGTTAGAAATTGGCTTAGCTGCTATTTCTGGACTAGATGCTGTGTTTGTACAAGTTTCCTGTCACTTCATCCACTAAATCACTCAGTGCCTTCTCTAGACAGAGTTTGGCTTTTTATAGCCCTAACACTTATTAATCCCCCAAAATTACCCATGAAGATACTAATATAAGACTAAGAAGTAATGGTAAAAACCTAGAGATTATGATGTGCTCTTTTTGATTGCTTTTTCTGCTTTCAGCTTTTTGTGTAATGTCTGGCAGTAGTGAGAGTATATGAGATCTCAATTAAGTTCCAAATTAAGAAATCATAAGCCAGATAATAAAATAAATGGATTGTGCTGGCAAGTTTTAAGAAAGCAACAAAGTGCCTTGATAAACATCTTCTTCCCAGACAACATTTCCCACCTTCTGAATCACAGCCAGGGAGGATCTCTTTGCTTTGAAATTTTGCCAGTGTTCAAAACAATATCTGTTTAATTGGATAACCTCATTTTAGGACCCAAGATTTTTTTTTTTTTTAACTTGGAGGTAGGAGTGGCAGAGAGAGAAAGAGAGAGAGAATCTTAAGCAGACTCCACGTCCAGCCAGGAGCCCAAGCCCAACATGTGGCTTGATCACACAACCCTGAGATCATGACCTGAGCTGAAATCAAGAATTGCATGCATACCTGACTGAGCAACCCAGGTGCTGCAGGACATATCAACTTCTTTTTTTGTTTTTTTTTTTTAAAGATTTTATTTATTTATTCATGAGAGATGGGGGGGGGGCAGAGACACAGGCAGGGGGAGAAGCAGGCTCCATGCTGATGTGGGACTTGATCCCAAGTGTCCAGGATCAGGGCCTGGGCTGAAGGCGGTGCTAAACCGCTGCAACACCAGGGCTGCCCCAGGACATAACAATTTCTAAAGAAGATAGCAAAGTCTGGGCAGAGCTTATTTCATTTAAAATAATCTATGTCTTTGCTGTAAGACAAGGAAAACTGATCTGTCCTCAGGTCATTTTTCCCTAAATACCTAAAACTTTTCTTTCATTAAAAGTTGAGGGGGGGCAGCCCCAGTGGCACAGTGGTTTAGTGCCACCTGCAGCCTGGGGTGTGATCCTGGAGTCCCGGGATCGAGTCCCGGGATCGAGTCCCATGTTGGGCTCCCTGCATGGAGCCTGCTTCTTCTCCCTCTGCCTGTGTCTCTGCCTCTCTGTGTGTGTGTCTCTATGAATAAATAAATAAAATGTTTAAATAAAAATAAAAAATAAAAAAATAAAAGTTGAGGGGTTTTGTTGTTGTTTGTATGTTTTTAGACAGAAATGGGGACTGAAGATAGAAGAGAAAATATCAGCTCTGATTCCGTCACTTGGAAATAACTGCCATAATTATTTGACTTTATAGATTATTTAATATTTTTAAACAAAAACTGAGATCATATTATTTATAATGCTGCTTAGCCTGCATTGCTAAGATCATGATTTTCAGTTGCACCAAGTACCCCATTTAATGGATGGACTGTCATGTTTTATTAATCACCTACTGGTGGCCATCTAGGTTGTCTGTAGGATGTTGCTATTTAAAGCAATGCTTTCAATAAACATCTTTGAACATATGCTTGTGTGCATTGAGGATAATCATTCTTTTCCACCTTTGCTATTCTAAAAAAAAAAATGTTATTTCTTAGTTTCTTTTTGAGCACATTCCCAGCTCTTCTGGTCATTTATATTCTACTTTTATGAATTGTTTGTTCATGTTTTTTTGATAATTACAACTTGTCTAGATTTCTACAAAATTTTTATTTACCCTCATTCCTTGGGGTGGGAGGTGAAGCCTGGCTCTCTTTCGACTCCTATCCCTGGCTCTGAACTCTTGCCCAGAGGTTTCTACCTATGACAGAAGATTGAAGCCGTTCCCTGGGGAACCGTGCAGAGTGTTGCAGCTCAGCTCCCTCCCCTAGACATTGATTTGGTAGGTATGAGAAGGGCCACTGCTCTAGCACACACACTGGCTCCCACAGATGCATCTATTTTTCCCTTTTATATATTTTCTTGAGTTTACTCAGTGTCCATACATTTTTTATTTTGCCTTTCTAAAGATTTCATATTACATCATAAGCCATTTTCCAAACCGCTTCTTTGTTTATTAGCTATCATTTTAGGCCTACATGATACCATTTTGAGTTTGTTGACAGTAACTTATTTAAAGTTTATATAGACAGAAATATATATTTTCATTTTTTTCACATATATATTTTATGAGATATATTTTTAAACTATTATAAAAACAAACAAATAAATAAGTAAAAATTTAAAAGTAGGGTGCCTGGGTAGCTCATTTGGTTAAGCATCTGATGTTTGATTTCGGCTCAGGTCGTGTTTTCAGGTCATGAGATCAAGTCCCACGTAGGGCTCCATGTTGGGTATAGAAATTTCTCTCCTTCTCTCCCTCTCCCTCTGCCCCGTATCCCTCCCCATCTTTAAAAAAAAATAACAATAAAATAAAATAAACGGTCTATTGCATCCTACTGTGATTCCATTATAATTCCTTCATACAATGTGTTAGTATCTGGAGCAATGGGTTTCCCTTTATTACTCTGCCTTTTCTAAGAGTTTCCTTGCTGTTCTGGGCTCTCCTTTTTCCAGTTTAACATTAGAGTGATTCTTTCCTTTGAGAAGTAATTTAATATCTCTTTTATAACACTTTTTCTTGGTGCTACCTAGAGACCTCCTCCAGTAATTTTAGACTCAATTTACCGTTCAAGGTTTCTGATTAGAATGTGTGCTTCAACATAGCTGAACTATATGCTGCCCGGATATCTGCATGGTTAAGTGTCCACTCTTCTAGCCAGTGGAACTTGTCAAGAACAGATGAGACACCACTCGGTGTTTGCAGTACATGACATCAGAGATATGGGGTGCCTTTTGATCCCTCTTTCCGGGGGGCTTTTTGGGGAACCAACCTCTGCTGCCTGATGTCCACACTGTCTGCCACAACAACTCCAGATGCTCTGATTTTACAGTCAGGCAAGAACTGGACAGTGTGTCTGTGGGAGCAAGACATGGTTTAGAACTGGTTTATTTGGGGACATTTCTGAAGGCTGAGGTTCAAAGTAGTAGGTTCAAGCCCAGAAAATCTTTCCATTCACAAGACATGAGCTTCCAAGTGTTGTCTGAGTCTCCCTTCCCTGGCAAGATTTTCGATCCTCGTTTGATGGAATTCCATGGGCCTGAGACCACATGGACATTTATTTCCCCAGGTTTGGAGAGAACAACCAGAAGTGGTAGAAAGTGGGGGTGTGCAGAGCAGAGCTGAGACCCAAATAGAGAAGCCAAACTCTGATGACTCCAGGAGGGAAGGCCAGTGAGTCACCAGAACCAAGAGGTCCAGAAACAAGCACTGAAGCCAGAACACAGCTGGAAAGGCTATAGTCAGGGAGATAAGAAGAGCAGGGCCAGCAGTCCTGTCCAAAGGGGAGGCCCTGGGCCTCTGCTCAGAGCAAGCCCCGTAGCTAGCATGGTGCACACCACCTGCAAAGGGCCTGTTAATGTCCAATATCCAAGTGGGATGGCCTGGGGATGCCCAGGTGGAATGAGCTAAAGCAACAGGTAATGAAGATTCAGGGCTTCCCCTCATCTGATCGAGTCTGTACCCATTTCCCCCCATTGCAACACCGTGGCTCCTGAGCTGCTCTGTCTTCTGGATCCTCATTTAGCCCTCCTTCCTCTACCACCCTGCATTGCACAAGGGGCTCAGGAGGCTGCCTTCCCTGTGAGGCCTCGGTTTGGGCCCTAGGAATGGCAGTCTGCCTTTGGAGAATGTTACATGCAGCTCTAAGTCCGCTGGCCCGTGATGTAAGGTCTGCGTTTATGAGTTGTGTGTACCTCTTACAACTCTTGCTCTTCTGATTCCTAAACTCCCTCATCTGGGAGGAGACTCTGATCTTCCAGTTCTGGAAGAAACACTGGGATCTGTGTTCATAAAGCTTTGCCAAGTGATTCAGGCAGTCAGTACGTGTGGCCATCGCAAGCTCCGGGCACCCATACTTCCCCTGTCAACCGGCACAGTGGCTGAACCTCCTGGCAATGCCCACGGAGCCTCAGATCAGAGAGCTATAGGGCAGGAAGCGGGTAGTCAGCATGGGCTGTTTCAACAAATCTCTGGCAGACACTCTTGTCTGCTTTGGCCAAAGAGGGAATGGGGAGGCAAATGATAAATGGCCTCTAAAGTTGTCCCGAACAATGTGATATGCGCTAGCTTATAAATGTGGTACTCCTACAAGCCAGCTCTGGATAAAGCAATCAATACATCTTAGATGGGTTTGTTTGTTTTTGTTTCTGTGGGAAGAACCAGGGCTGTGGGCCTGATAGCAACTGGTATTGGACCTTGACTATGTCGCCTTTTCCAGAACCTTCTTTTTCAGTTTTTTCCATGTTACTACTGATTTTCCTTCCCTGGAGCCTTGCAGTTTAGTGCCATCCATCTGGGAGATACTACATCACCGGTTGCTGTGCTGGTGCCTGGGGTCATCGGAGGCTATTTTGCTGGTATTTAGATTAGTCCTGGCCTGACATTGTGACTCTGGCGTGGTTACTACCTCGAGAATACCACTGAGCAGACGCAGGAAGTCTTCTCATGCTCAGTAGTTGATATGCCCCAGGCCCTTCTTACTGGCTCCTCTCATGAGAACCGTTGGGCTGCTCCACTTTGGTGCATGAGGACCCTTTGGCTTGGCTCCAGAGCAGGTTCCTTGGGTTCCCTTTGCCTGGTTGGCTCTAGATGGGCATTCAGGATCAGAGCAAGAGTTTAGAAGGGCATGTCTCTGAGGAAGAGTACTGGGGCTGAAGAGCAGAGCTGGCCCCATCTGCCCGGTCCATTTATTCTGTCTGCGAGTGGGATGCTTCCCATCGTGGCAGCACATCCCAGAAACCACCCAGGAGGAGAACTTGCTCTAGAAGGCAATCCAAAAAGACCATCATACAAAGGCTGGGACCTCTCATGCTTTGTGAAACATGAGTAAGCCTGCCCCATCTGGCTGTGACCAGAACCTTTGGTTAGAACCATCTGGGCCACCCCTCCCAGGTGAGGCATGAAAGAGAAAGCCTTGTGCTCCTTTCAGAGGTTGGGTGGTGCTTTGACAATTGTTACTTCAGACTGTAAATCCTCCTGGATGGCGTTCAGGGGGACATCACTTATCCTTGAAGTTGGCCATATAGAGAACAGCATTTTTCTTCCAATGTATTCCAATGTGTTCTATCTCCAGTGTAGTTATAATGTGTGGTATTATACTGCATATTTAAAAATATGTTTGGCAGTAAATTTTTCGGTCTTATCAGTAAAATTTCAGCCCAAATTCTCTTTCCTCCTTTTTTGTTTCTTGCTCAATTTGAGGGTTAGATCACTATTTCCCCTTGGGAAAGTGCAAGAGCCATTACCTAAGAACCTTGAAATTATTTTCCAAGAACTCAGGTGCTGCTAATTTGGAAGGAACCAAAATGCGTATTTGCCCCATCTCAGATAATTAATCTCCTTAACAGACGTGTGGATGTATGCAAAAAGAGTGGTAGGATATAAAAGATCATTAATCATCCTGGCATGATGATCTCATGTTGTTATGAAATAAATATGCTCACTAAATGGATCCAGATGCTGTCAGATACGTGTGTCCAATGAAGACTATTTTCTCTCCTTGGCTCGGGCAATAAACACACCAGGCTTGTTTGTAACACCTTTCTTCCATCCATCACCAGTGGTCCCACACATAATTTTTGGACCTCTTTCCCCAACTGCTCTGTTGCTGATGAAAGGTGGCTAAGTGTTTTCTGATAGGGATTCTGGGGAAACCCATAAGGAGATAGGAGACTTTTCCCTACGACCCAGAGCTGATGGATGATAGGGGAATGAAAATTACATGGCCAATCATCCACCAACCTGGAACCAAGAACCAAGAAGTTTTTCTTCATTAATCTTCTTTTCTAAAACATCAAAGTACACATTCCAACCCAAGGCATGACCAGTCCCCAGAGGACATTACTTGAGCCTTTGAGGACCCCCTACAATCTGCCAGGTAAGGACAGGATGATAGAAAGATGAAGACATTTTCAATTATCATTCAACACCAGGTTCTTGATGTGGGTGAACTTTCTTCCCAAGACCACCCCCAGGAATTGGATATAGGACTGCAAAGCAGAGGGGCCCAGGCTGGCCAATGGGAGCTCATTGTGAACTGAGAGCAGTGGCTAGCTGAGGTTTGAGGCCAGACACATCCCGGTTCCAATCTTGTGACTTTCAAAGATATCCCACCTCTCTGAGTCTATTTTCTTTATTTGCTAACTCTGAGTTGCTGGGAGAATTAATGAGGTTGCTGTTACAAGCTGCCCAATGCCTAGGATGCACCTACAGTGTGGTAGCTCTTATTGCCCTGTTAACAAGATTACCACTGATGCAGAATGAGGTTGTCCAGGAGAAGTTTATGAGTGAAAGCTATTTAATGGCAGAGTGATGCTTACACATGCCACTAGCCATAGGGTCTGCTCTGCTGAGAAAGGCCTCCCCTCCTGGCCAGTTCCAAACCTATCCTGGAGTTCCCATTCACTGTGGTCTCTGGTTCCCGGGGTCCTGGGATTGGACAGATTGCCATCACTGCCACGGTGACCAATGTGCATACTTTCCTGCTAACGCTGAAAGAGGTATGGAGATGCCTGCTTTGGCCCTCACACAGAACAGGAAGGCTCAAGATAAGGAGGGAGATGGAGGGAATTGTATATTTATTGTTACCTTCTCTTATGGTGAGCCCCTTGCTAGGTAATTCAAATATCTCATTTTTATCCTCCTAACAACCCTGAGGAGTGTGATCAACACATTTGGGAAACTGAGGTCACACTCAGGTTTATCTTCCTTAAAAGCCTGTACTCATTCCAACATACCTTCCTGCTTCTCAGGTACTTTTACTAAGAAACTAAGGTAAGCAAAGCATCACACAGGCAAAACGGTTCAGGGAGAAAGAGTTTTGAAACAAAAGGGCTTATGCTTTGCTGAGTATGAGTTTTCATTTCCCTGGATGAACAATATTTCTCAACCCTGTCTTTGACAGAGTGGATCTCTGAAATCCTGCTTGGAAGGGACTTCTGTGGTCAAATACAGTTGGAAGTACAGCATGTTATATTCCTATTGTGACAATTTATCCTGTAGATTAGCATGTTAAAGGCTCTGAGAAAGTCCTGCAGTTAAAAACAAACAAACAAAAATAGTTATAATTGTTTAACCCGGTGTCTTCTGAACATATTGTAGATCTCTGTGAAATACATATTAATATCCTATTGCACTTCTTCACAGATCACTCTATAGAAATAACAGTCTGAAGTACAAGCATAAATTTCTTAGATTTCTAAGTTGGCACTATTTTCAAGTCTGGATGGATATGTGGGTTCTATGCCAGAATTTTCTCCCCGTGCTCTCTCTTGGTCTTATTCTGTGGCCATCCCTCAGATCCTACTCTTGAGGAAATCACGTTTCTCCCAGGCTTTGGGATAACCTTGCCTCTGTTTCTCGAGGATTCTCTGGAATTCTGGTCTGTGAAAGTTGCTCTTCTTGAGTGGGAACCCTTTTCTGCCAGCTGGTTATTAAGGCTGGCTGAGTAAATGTGTTCAGGTCCTCCCTTCAATCCTCAGGCTGCCATCTTGCTCCAGTTACAGCTGTGGCCTCCGTGTCAGGTTCCATATTTCCCTCGTGTAACTGAATATCATACTCCGTTTCTATACCTGTGTGATCTGCTTGCGTGTTTATGCTGGATATGCCAGCATACTGAGCCTTTAAAACTCAGTGTGGGAGGGATTCCCCAGACCCCCCTCAGGCCTGATAATCTGATAGATGGAATCGCTGGACCCGGGAAAGCTGTTGTGCTCACAGTTATGGTTTATTACAGTGAGAAATCACAGATGAAAATCAGCAAAAGGAAAAGGTGCCCTGGGGTAAGTCCAGGGGAAACCAGGGGCAAGATTCCAGGTATCTCCTGCAATAGACAGTTATGCAGGGATACACTTAATTTTCACAACAAGAATGTGACAACTCATGAGAAGTGTTGCCAACCCGGGAAGCACACTCAAGCCTTGGTGTCCAGGGTTTTTATTGGGGTCAGTCATGTGGGCATACAGCATCCGTAGTACTAACCTCAGCTGCTAGGACTCCAGCACCTTCCCACTCCCCCTCACCAAGCAAAAACAGGTTTTGGTCATTAAATCACATTGCTAGGATAAACCTGGGTGGTCACACTGGAGAGCGTATCCAAGGCCTTGGGCACACATAAGCAGTCTTATGGGACAATATTCCAAGGGCCCAGGGCTTATCTTCCAAGGAGGCTGGCCAAGAGCCAGTCCTTTTAGACAGGGCTTTCTCTGAAATGTACAGGGCTTGGGCATCACAGGCCTCCCGAGTTATCCCTTTCTTAACCCTTTCCTGCCTACTAAGGTTTAATTGTTCCTATAAGTTGCTACTTTTTCAGAGTGACTAAACTCAAGTAAAATGACAAGTACTTCATGTTGATTATTTTTTTCCACCTGAGTGCTTATGGATATATGGCAGAGATCATTTTTGGCCTTGGTTTGAAAGTCAGGCTAGCCCTGTCTCCTTTCCTTCTTTTTATTTTATTTATTTTTACAGATAAAACTCAGAAAACTTAAAATTCACTCTTTTATCTATTTCACAGTGTACAGTTCAGTGGTTTTTGGATAACTGTCATCACTACCTAATTCCAGAATGTTTCTGTCATCAAAAGAAACCTCTAATCTTTCATGTACCCCCTCCTCCTATCCCTTGCAGATACTAATCTCCCTTCTTTCTCTGGATGTTTCATATAAATGGAATCATACAATATGTGGTGTTTTGTGACTGGCTTCTTTCACTTAGCATACTATTTTCAAGGGTCTTCCGTGTCATAGCATGGCTTAGTTCTTTATTTCTTTTTATTGACAAATAACATTCAACTGTAGGATATGGCACATTTTTATCCATTCATCTACTGATGGACATTGGATTGATTCCACTTTTTAGCTATCATGAAAAATACTGCTGTGAGCATTCGTGTACAAATCTTTATGTGAACATGTGTCTTCAGTTCTCCTGGGTATGTACATAGGAGTGGAATTGCTCAGTCATACAGTAACTCTATCATTACCTTTTTGAGGAACTTACAGCTGTTTTCCACAGCACCTGAACCATCTTACATTCTTACCAGCACGTATGGGAATTCTTATTTCTCCACATCCCTGTCAACATTTGTTACTGTCAACCTTTTTCATTTCAACCATCCTAGTGGAGGATGAAGTAGTATCTTGCTGTGATTTTATTTTGCTTTTCCTTAATAACTAATGATGTTGAATATCTTTTCATCTGCTTGCTTAACATTTTATGTCTTTTTTTGAGAAATAGCTATTCAGATCCTTTGCCCATTTTAAAATTGTATTGTCTTTTTGTTAAGTTGTAAGAATTCTTTAGTCTAGATCCTTATCAGTTATATGATTTGCAAATATTTTCTCCTATTTTGTGGGTTGTCTTCTCACTTTCTTTATGGTGTCTTTTGAAGCACAGAAGTTTTTTTTATTTTGATGAAGTCCAGTGTATATATTTTTTCTTTTGCTGCATGTGCATTGGGTACCATATTTAAAAATCCCCTGCCTAATCCATGGTCATGAAAATGTATACCTATGTTTGCATCTAAGATTTTCAAATTTTTAATTTTTACATTTAGCTCTTTGATCCATTTTGAGTTAATATTTGTAAATAGTGTGAGGAAGGGGTCAAACTTGATTCTTTTGCATGGAGATATCCAGTTGTCCCAGCACCATTTGTTGAAGAAATTATTATTCTCCCATTGAATGATTTGGTGCCTTTTGGTTGAAAATCAATTGACCATAGACATATGGGTTTATTTCTTCCTTTTTTCCTCTCCTTTCTTCTTAACAAAAAGACATGCTTGACAGATGAATGGATAGCATGTAGGTCCTGCTACACTGACAATATAGTATACTCAGATCAGTTGGAATACCTGTTTCCTTCCTTGCTCTCTGTTGCCTGTACACTCAAACAGATCTCCAGCAGTTGATGGCTTCCCATCTGTGTAGCTTGTCTTCACCCTAAAAAAATTACTATTCATATATTATCAGTTCAGTAACTCTAGCATCACTGTCATTTAGCACAGTGGTTTTCAAGTAGCAGGCATGGAGCTCTGCCCCTTTTAATCCAAATAGTTCTGCTCTTAAATTTTTACCTACCTGTCCCTCTAGCATGATTTTATTTTAGGAACCCAACCCACACTTTATGACTCTCATACACTGTGGAATTGGGAGAGATTCTTTAGAAACTAATTATCGCTAAATTGAAAGGATGCTTAGAACAGTGTGTGGTTGTCTCCACCACAGTGTACCAACAACTATCCCTCTCACATTATATCTGCTTAGATTTAGTTCAGTGTTAAGAAGCAGAGACCAAAACCAAAGTGGCTTAGACAAGATGGAAGTTGATTTCTCCCTTACTTAATAGTCCAGAGAAAGATAATCTGATGCTGACATGGTGACTGAGCTCCACAAAGTCTCCAAGACCCAGAACCTTCCACTTCATCACTGTTCCATTCCTAGAATTTGGTCCTAATTCTTAGATTCCAAGAGTGAATTAGAGTTCCAGCCATCATATTTCAATTCCAGGCAGAAGATATAGAAGAAGAAAGGAGAGTAATGAACAAAGCGTATAGACCTGCTGTTTTACATGTAGATTTCCAGGAAGTTGCCATACGACACTCCCACTTACATTCCATTGGCCAAAAAGGCATCTTGTGGCCACACCTAGGTGCAAGGAAAGCCCAGAAGTGTAGTCTTAGGAGGGGACAGTCAAAGGCTTATCTAAAAATTCTATTATCATGGAAGATCACAGGTTTTGGAAGCCATCCAACTTTTTCTGGCACACCCATGATTTGAATAACTCCTAGAATCCAGCCTCTTCCAAGAAATTATTTGAACTGATTAGAAAAGTACTGTGCTCTTATTCTTCTTAGTCTGATCCAGGGATTTCCTGATTTGCTTTCTAACTGGCTGCTTGGCCTTGTTTTCTATCTTCACACATCTGTTCTCAAGACTTATAATGATGAACCTAGCCTCATGTGTTGAAATCATGTTCTCTTTTATGCATGTGTGTAATATGATAAAATCTATTTCCATCTCAGTAAATGGCATTACTGCCTACCCAGTTGCTGAAACCAAACATTTTGGGGTCAACACTTGGGAGTCTCAAGGCCAGTCTTCCTCTCATTGCTTCTGTTCAATCCATGCCCAAGTCCTATGTTCTCTACCTCACACATACATCCTCTACCTGGCCTCTTCTCTCTACCTCTATGCCTCCACCTTGGTGCACACCACCACCAGTTCTTTGTCAGGGCTGCTGCAACTACCCTACTAAGTGGCCTTCTGGCTTCTACCTCCAACAACTCCTCCCCCAGTCCACTGTCCACACAGCACAGCAGGCAGTTACTGTTTGTTATGTTGCCCTGCTTCAGACCCTCCATGGCTTCCTGTGTGCTTAGGAAAAAATTAGGAATTCTTTTTGTTTCTCTGACCTCTACTTGGGGCAGAATTGTTTCCCCTGAAATTCATATGTTGAAGCTTTAACCCTTGTAGCTCAGAATGTGACTGTATTTGGAGATAGGGTCTTTTAAGAAGTGAAATTAAGATGAGGCTTTTAGGGATGGGCCCCCCATCCAGTCTGAGTGGCATCCTGATAAGAGAGTAGGACACAAAGAGAGCAGTATAAGGGATGAGTATGCACAGAGGGACAGTTCTGTGAAATGGCATCTACAGGGTGCCATCTGCAGGCCAAGGAGAGAGGCCTCGGAGGAAACCAACCCTGCCAGTATCTTGATCTTGGACTTCTAGGTTCTGGAACCATGAGAAATACATTTCTGTTGTTTAAGCCCCAAGTCTGTGGTTTTTGTATGGCAGCCCCAGCACACTTAATATCACCTCCTGTGCCACACATGATCAATGCCTCTGGCTTCATACCCCTTCTCCCTCTCTCACTCTATTCCAACCATACTGGTCTCTTTTTGCATTCTCCTGGCAGGACCTTTGCACATGCTGCTCCTTGGAATGATCTGACCTTCACATCTTCTTAGGGTTCCCTCCAAGTCATTCAGGTCTTACTTCAAAATCACCTCCTTTGAGTGGCCTTTGCAATCATACCCCACCACTCTCTAAGACATGATTCTCTTTATTCTCTTCAGAGCACTTGCAACTATCTGAAGTTTATAGAGTTGGTTTATTTATTTGCTGGAATGAAAGCCCCATGAGAGCAGAGACGTCCTCTACCTTGATCACTGCCATATCTCCACCAACTAGAACAATGCCTGACACATAACGGGGCTCAAAAAATATTCATTGGAATGAATAAGTCGATGTATGATAAAATTAGTTTCAATATATGAATAATTTAAAAATTTTAAAAATAGTGCTTTGAGGGGAGGAACAAGTTCACCTTTTGCAGTAGTTTCTTAGGAGAGTCATATCATTTTTGACTTTTGATCTATCATACTTACCCTTGCCCCCAAGCAACTGAGCCCTTGGCTCTGCTGTACACACTCCACCCCATCTCCACAGATTAGTAATGACACCAGGTCTCTGAGACTTTCATGCCATTACTAGTATCATTTTTCTATATACTACATGATATCATTTTTCTACATCATTTTCTACATTTCATGTCTTGAGCTGAAATTTCTTTATTAGAATAAGGACTCAGTGAGAAAATAAACATAGCACAGGCTTCTACTAACAAAGCAAATGAAATCTCTCATTTAAATTAGGTCTAATGGAAGTGTTGAATCACTATATTGTACACCTGAAGCTAGTATAATGCTGTATGTTGACTAATGGGAATTAAAATAAAAACTTAAAAAAATAGCTCTAAATGTCTTAATACAGGTGACTAGGCAATAGAGGCTCTCACTGGGGATTCTTTCATCTTGAGGGGCTTTGAATACAAACTTGGTGAAAGTCCTATACTCTGCCCAGTGTTTTTTTTTTATTTTATTTATTTATTCATGAGAGACACAGAGAGGCAGGGACACAGGAGAGGGAGAAGCAGGCTCCATGCAGGGAGCCTGATGTGGGACTTGATCCCAGGACCCCGGGATCACACCCTGAGCCAAAGGTAGATGCTGAACCACTGAGCCACCCAGGTGTCCCTACTATACCCAGTCTTTAGAGAATACTGACCCTAAGAATATTTCTGAGTGAGTTAGAAAGGTCCATTTTAGTCATATGACCATAGCTCTTCTTAAAGGCTTGGAAACAGTCACAATTTATGGAGAAAGAGATTGAATGTCTTTCTTTGGGTTGGGAGCAGGGAGGCCTTGTTTATTGTTTGTGAGTGTGTTTGTTTGGAATAAGAGAGTTTAGTTTTAGGGCAGCCCAGATGGCTCAGCAGTTGAGGGTCTGCCTTCAGCCCAGGGCCTGATCCTAGAGTACCGGGATCAAGTCCCACATCAGGCTTCCTGCATGGAGCCTGCTTCTCCCTCTGCCTGTGTGTCTGCCTTTCTCTCTGTGCATGTGTTTCTCATGAATTTAAAAAAAAATTTTTTTAATCTTTAAAAAAAAAGAGCTTAGTTTTAGATGTACTTAATTGGAAGTAAAGTTGAGATATTAAAGAGCTATTGAGCAGAAGTTGGAAATGTGAGAATGAAGAGCAAGGTAGAGGCAGGAATGGCAACAGAGATAAATTACTGCATTAGCAGAATCAGGTGGTGTGGGTTAAGTCCCAGCCAAGGGCCTGTCTTGGAACCAGATTCCCATACGGGCTCAATGTCAGACCTCAGAATTTTAGAAATGTACTGGCAGGACTTACCAATACATGCCTATCTTTGTTTTGTTGTTGTTGTTGTTGTTCTGTACCACCAATGATTTCTGCCTCGTATGGAAAACTATTGGTTTGTCCCCAGAGAGTTTTATCCCCACTTCCAGACCAGTCCCTGCTTGAAAATGGTCTATGAGGTCTACAGAAAAAGAATAACATGAAATCAACACAAAAGTTACCTTTGCCTTGTTTGAATTCTGTGAATACTACTTTAATCACAACTATTTGATGACACTTGCAAACGCAGCTCTAGTTAAAAGAATACAATGTCTATATAGGTAAGAGATACCAAAACATTGTGCGATATAGTCAAAACAACTTTCATTTTGAAATTTCACATCTAAGTTTCATTTCTAAGTTGGATGTCTTTGTGCTTTTCCAGCACCACATTTCTGTTCTTTGGGACATTAGGCTACTGCATCCTTATGAAAAGTGTTCAGAGCAGGAATCATGTGATACCCATCCATTATATTGTGCACTCTCAAGATGGCACCATATTTGGGATGATCATATTGTAGTCCTTGTTATCCTTGAGTAAGTTTTGCAAGAAAGGATCGTATTGAAATACATGAGTAAATATTTACATGATTGACTCTGATTGATTGGCTGATATTTAGTTACATCAGGGTATCTTGCAACACATCTTCACTTTGCTATTTGAACAATTACTATTTAAAGATTCTTTATGTTAATAACCCCAGAATTTGTATTATGGCTTTTTGATAAGTTTTTAAATGTAACGGAGCAGATGCCTAAGAAGGGATATTTCGAGAGCTGGCTGAAAATTTCTGGGCTGAATTATCTTTAAAAAAATTTTTTTAAACTATTTTATTTATTCATGAGAGACACAGAGAGAGAGGCAGAGACACAGGCAGAGGGAGAAGCTGGCTCCCCACTGAGCAGGGAGCCCAATGCGGGTCTTGATCCCAGGCCCCCAGGATCACGCCCTGAGCCAAAAGCAGATGCTCAACTGCTGAGCCACCCAGGTGTCCTGAATTATCTTTTTTTTTTTTTTTTTTTGATATCGGGGTGAAGAATAAGTAGAATTGAGAAAGCCTTTCTTTAACACTTTAGCAATAATTATCCAACATAGCTGTCGAAGGAGAAAGAAGAAGTGCCTGTTGATGTTTGTGCCAAGTAATTTGCGCCAGCATCTCTGTGGTTTGTTGAGTCAGTTTCTGCTAGGTTTGCAGGTGTAACCTAGAAGCATCTATGCTTTGCTGGGCTAAGTGATGGTACCGTGTAATGGTCCCTCAGACTCCCTTGTAAGACCAGCTTTCTAACCAGTTGCCCTCCTTTTGTGGTAAGCGTGCTAATCTTGAACAATATAGCAATGTCAGGAAAAACAGCAATGTCAGAATAGGAGAGAGGGAGACCGAGTAGCCACTCTGACAGCACCCCTAAAAAGAGGATACTTGTCTGCATCCAACATTACAGAGTCTGGTTCTCCCCTGTGGAAGCAGATATTGGATGTTAATGACTTGGATTACGTGAGCTCTAAATTATTAGGATTAGTTAATGCAACTGCCAGGTGACCTAAAGACTCAGGATAGTTAGTCCCTATGTTCTTCTCCCCGGAGGACTATGTGTAGGGAAAGCCGGTTATTATTCTGGCTGAACAGCAGTTATCCTAATATGATGTAATGAATGTGAGCTGTTTTGCTAGACCAGGATAACTTAAACATAAGTTGGCGACCCAGCCCTACCACTTACAGTGTGCAACTTTGCATAATCGTATTACATTTGCAGAACCTCAGTTTTCTTATTTATAAAATAGGGTAGTAGTCAGTCATGCTATTGAACGGTACTGAGGATTATGGGACATAATATGTAAGTGCCAAGCACCAGGGTAGCTACTGATATTACAGTATTTTTATTAAAAGGTCACCTGACCATTAAATTTGAGCAGAGGCACCCTAAGAGGGCTTAATGTTTTGGAGTTTGATGTGTCTTGTTTCATGATCAGAAAGTCTGTGTCCAAATAATAGACACTCAACAGATTTGCCCAGGGCATTCTCTTCCCAGGGTTCAGGTGGAAGTCATTCCTGCTCCAAGGCCTTTGCTTCCTGAGACTCTAGGCAGATGGCCCCCTTCTATGGATCCAGTCCTCCTGTACATCATGAATTTCTTTTCACAGACTACCTTAAAAAATAAATTTGGCCAGGTCTCACTTACCTGTTTTAACAAACTTTCTGCCTTTAGGGTGAATTATGATTAATGCAGTCTTACTCATTTTTTTTTGCATTGGTTGTACCAATTTATGCTTAGAGAGGGCTTTACTTACAGCAATAAAAATAGTAATTTTAATCTCTATCATTCATTAAGCA
Source organism: Canis lupus familiaris (assembly GCF_011100685.1). Taxonomy (NCBI): domain Eukaryota; kingdom Metazoa; phylum Chordata; class Mammalia; order Carnivora; family Canidae; genus Canis; species Canis lupus. The sequence continues at coordinate 35,407,419 of NC_049251.1, forward strand.
ATTATGACATGTCTGCATTGTGCAAAGTGCTTTACATGGATTATCTCATTTAATTCTCGAAACAAACCTCTGAGGTAGATATTATCTTTAAGTTCAAAGTGAGACAAAGGGGCGTAGAGGGTTGGAGCAACACCTGGTAAACGGCAGAGCTGGTGTTATTGCAAACCTACATGGCCCCTGTGTTTAGGGGACACACTTTTCTTTGCGTTATAATTTGGTAGCTGCATTTAAAAGGTCTATCCAATGATTTGGGCCTTCTTTATACTCTATATTATTATTATTATTATTATTATTCAAATTATAATTTTAAATGTAAAGAAAAGTGCAGAAAATAATACAACGTGGCATACTCACCACTAATATTTAATAGTACCATTTTCCTGTATTTAACACAAATTTTTAAAGATATAGGAGTAACCCAACCCGTCTCATCATTTCTTCATATTCCTTAATCTCCTCAGCAGAAACTACTATACTGAAGGCAAGGAGTATTCTTCTCTGCGTGTTTTAATGGTGTGTGACTTGTGTACATCCCTAAATAATTTACTATAGATAGAGTTTAACAAAAACATTAGATTGTGAATCTAATAATGAAAGTTCAAAACTTTTTCAATCTGTGGGGTTTTTGTTCTGTTTTAGAAACGTCATGTTGTATGTTCCCTTTTGCAACTTTCCGTTGAAATTTGTCTCTGTTGATATATGTGAACCTCATCCACTCCTATCGTATATATTCTAGTGTGTAAGCACTTTGCAATGCTTCTCTATTCCCACACTGCCGGGCACGGGCCCTGTGTTCATTTCTTAGCCCTGTGGACAATGCCTCCTTACACCCATGTGTGAACTGAGCACACACTCATCTTGGGTCAGTTATGTGTGTTGCAGATAATTTCTTCTAAACCGGGGTCAGCAAGCTCTTTTTGCACAGGACCAGATAGTAAATTCTTCAGGCGCGGTGGCCCACACAGTGCTGGTGCAGCTATCCAACTCTGTCCTTACAGCGTGAGACCAGCCGTGGGCAGCGCGTAGACAAATAAGCATGGCTGTGGTCCAGTAAAACCAGAGTCACAATACACACTCAGCTGGCCCCTGTTCTAGATTATTGCTTATCTTTTTTGTTTATGAAGCCTTTTGTTATACTGAACTTTGTATTTGAACGTAATCAGTTTTCTTCCAGTCTTTTCCTGTTTGATTGTGCTTTTGTGTCCTGTTCAGGACACTCTACCACTCATACTTGGTCTTATTAATACTTCCAAAAGCTTTAAAGTTTTGCTTTTTACATTGAAGTTTTGTGCAATGTGAACTGTGAATCTGGTTTTAATTTTCCTCTCTTGGGTCAGTTGTCCTGGCCACGTATTGAGTGGTTCATCTTCCTCTGCCAATACCCATTTGTTTAGGGATAGCCCTTGTTACATTCTGCGGACACAACACTAAGCCGGTACCTATTGGTTACTACTTATGTGAAGACTTGAGCCAGGTTTGAGACCTCTCCGTTGGGCAAAAATATAAATACTTGAGTGAGAGAGATACTCCCTTATGATCCTTGCCGAAGACACAAGGTATAATTAGTAACTTAATCTCATGACAGAGTATTGGGCAGGGAACGCTCACTGCTGTCACAACCCCCAGATCACTGTGACTTCCCCCAATCAGGATGTATTTCTCAGTCACATCACAGACCAGGGTGAGTAGGTGGTGGGTAGGTGAGACTGTTTAGTTCCAAAGAGTCATCCAAGGACTTTAGCTCCTTCCATCTTATGGATTCACTATCACTTAGTGCCTTGGGGACCTCCAGGGGCCCTCTGCCATAAGATTGTTTATGATGGAGATAGAAAGCATATGGGGTCTTGTGGGAGGTTTTATCCGCCAGGTCTGGAGGTAGTGTGCATCGCTTCTACCCACATTCCATTGGCCAGAACTTAGTCAAGTCATGTGGCTACACCCAACGATGAGAGGTCCTGGGAAATGTAATGGAGCTAGAAGAAGAAATTGATTAGGTGAACAACAGATGGATATAGGTACTCCATTCAGACCCAGATATGATTCATAGTAAGAGCAGGACCATATGTATTGTACTCTCCCATCTCCCTAGCAACCGAAACAGTGCCTGGCTTATGGTAAGGGTTTCATGAAAAGGAAGGAAAATCAAGGAAGGAAGGAAGGAAGGAAGGAAGGGAGGGAGGGAGGGAGGGAGGAAGGAAGGGAGGGAGGAAGAAAGAAGGGCAAGCAATACAGAACTGTGACTCTGTGGGGCCTGGATATCACCTGTCTCTAATGCAGCACCCCCCAATCTAAGCCCATTGTGGGTAGGGCTGGCGACCCACTCTGCTTCTAAGCTTGGCACTCAGTGGTTGAAGGACTGAATAGAAGGGAATCCTCAGTTCCAGCCAATGAGCAAAGTGGGGCTCCCTGGGCCTAGGGCATCTCCTGGGTCTCCAGTGAGCCACAGGAACGGACTGGAAGTCTTATGTTCTAAGGCTCTCAGTGGAGTTCTAAGAAGACAGTGTAATGAATGATAGGGCCAGAACCCGAGGACTCTCAGATAAAACCTTTTTTTTCTGCCTCTTCTGCAAGAGCCCATGTTGGAAAAATATCCAGAGAATTGTACTCTGTAGTTATCAGTGGGACCTAATAAACCATTGCCAATTTGACATTTATATTTTCATGCAACCCACAATGAGCCATGGGAACTGCCTTCCAAGGCCCCTCCAAAAGTGCTGGCACAACCCAAGGTTTCTAAAAGATTGGGTGGGATGTGAATGTTTGGACAGATTAGATTACCTAAGTGTTTGCTGTGTGTAAGAATGGTCTGAATAAACTGTCCAGGGGTAGTTCTCAGAGTTGGATATGAATGTCTAAACTAGCTGCTCTGGAAATGACTCGCTCTCTATCCTCTTCACCTCTGAAGCACATGTGTGATCCAGAGAACTAGAAGTGAGGTGGAGCTATGGAAGGAAAAAGAGTGTTTGTCTTCTGTGGACCCATTTATTTCTTTGTACATATGATGGAATTTGGGAGAAGGTAATAAAATGTGCCCTTTGGAAAATTTGCTTTTCCTTAAGATTCCATGGTGGGGGGGGGGCCTGCAAAAGGGGGCAGCCCAATAGTGGAGGACTGGGGATGGTCTGGTTTCAATTTCTGGACCCACCACTTGGCACTGATATTTGACAAATTGCTCAACCTCTTGGAGCTCTGTTTTCTTCCTCTATACACAAGGGAAACCATAGTGTCTACCTTCATAGGGTTCTTACGGTGTTAAATAGGATAGGCTAACTCAAGTGCTTGATTACCAAAATGGCTGATAGGTGCCAAAGCCTTCTTGAAATTTCCAATTACTTTCACCTTAATTCCAGAGCAAAACCACTCTTCCTTAAAACATTTAAGAAAATAGAATATTGTTTCTCACTCAGTATTTCCCTTTGTCCTGGTTTCAGAGTGCCCGGTTGGTGGTGGTGCCCCATTAGAAATCAGTTAGGGTGGTCCTGAATATGAGTTTTGCTAGGTTATTAATGAAAGCTTGTTTTGCCAACAAATTACAAACGTGATTTTGAACAAGGTTGAGAAAATTCTTTATTACAGGACTTTCCAGAGCTTTTACTATACTAATATGGATTTTAGATTTTTAAGAGGGCAGTTTAGTAATAGACATTACCAAAAAGGTCACAGAGCCATTTTTAAATTTGGAGGGTTTTTTTCAGATTTCTCTCTTGGTGCTGATGTTCTTGACAAAGTGCTTTGGGAAATGTTGACTCAGGGATTCATGTTTGCTGAGCTCAAAGTTGGTTGGGTCACCCCTAGATGAACTCCCAGTTTCTCGAAGTTGTCCCTTGAATGAATCACCTTTCCACATGTGTGTAAGGGTCATTCTGCTGTCACTCATAATAGCCACATCATAGTCTAACAGGATAATTCCATAATGCCTTACGTTTAGTATAAGATTTGGGTTCATAAAACACTTGTATATTTGGAAAGTACTAAAGACCATCTGTTATCCCAGACTGGAACAATCTTTAAATGATTTTTTAGTGTCTTTATATTATAGTAAATCCCCTTCTTCGAGCTCTTCCCTTTTCCTCTTTCCATGGGGGAACCACCTTCCAGAAGAGGGGACTTTGCTCTACAGCCCCAATTCTTCCCCTTCCCAAAGATCCCTGATATTACTAATCTTTAAAATAGGGGCATCTGGGAGGCTCAGTCAGTTGAGCATCTGCCTTCAGCTCAAATCACGATCCCAGAGTCCTGGAATTGAGCCCCATGTTAGCTCTGTGCTCAGCGGGGAGTCTGCTTCTCCTTCTCCCTCTACTCCTCCCCCTGCTCCTTCTCTCTCTCTCTCTCTCTCTCTCTCTCTTACTTTCTCTCTCAATTAAAATCTTAAAACAAAATACATCAATTCACATTTAGGCCTTTTAACAGAGTACATTCCATCTTAGATTGGTAAAGAGACAAACAGCACATAAAAGAGATCTGAAGAGCCAGGAAACCTGTTCCTGGGATATTATTAAACTTTTTGTTCCACCAGGTTGTCAGAAAGTATGAGACTACTCACAGCTAGCAGTAGCTCACCCTTGACTTTAGGTGAAACCAGAAACCTTGTTACATGACACTGAATCATAGAATAAGAGAGTCATGGTTTCCAATTCTCTTTCAACCCCATGCTACATCTTTTTTTAACATCAAGGAAAATGCCTCAGTTGGGTACTAGTTATGCTTTTAACAATTCTCAAACTGGGCCAGCCTCTGGTAGTGCCTGACTAGAATTAATAACGTTGCTGGTTTTCTTTTGTATTTATTTTACTCTTATTGATGAAAAGTGACATAGGTTTTCTACTTACCATGGTAAGATAACATTTCTTTTGAAAACAGATTTTTTAAAACGTGAACACATAGAGATCTGTGTGATGGCAAAAAATGGTGAAGATTGGAGCTGCTATCATAACAGTTGCCATGTCATCTTCTGAATTTGGCCCTAAATGCAGGTTATGTCATTTCACAAATGAGTAAACAGACAAAGCCGTGCAATGACTTTGACTCAGTTATTTGGCTAGGATGCCCAGAGCTGGGACCAAGATCTTGTGAATCTCCCTGAATCCTCATTAAAACCTCAATATCAGCCCTTTGTACTGAAATAGAAGCTTAAAGTAGCCTCTTACAATAGTTTTTCCTCTCTCCACAGCAATTTGTAATCATATTCCAAGAATAGATCAAAACTAAATGAAGTATTAAAATATTAAAAGCAGGGATTAATGTAAAAAGCACTGAAATAGGGACACCTGGCTAACTCAGTGGTTGAGTGTCTGCCTTTGACTCAGAGGGTGATGCTGGAGTCCCGAAACCCAGTTCCACATTGGGGTCCCTGCATGGAGCCTGCTTCTCCCTCTACCTGTGTCTCGGCTTTTCTCTCTCTGAGTATCTCATGAATAAGTAAATAAAATTTTAAAAATAAATAATAAAAGCACTGAAATAAATGTAATTGCATTCTTAGAATGCTTTAACATCGGATGATAATTTTTAAGTGAAAATATTTAACCAAAAAACAGCTGAAACAACTTAAGACCTGTTAAAACAACAAGGAGGCTAATGTGAGCAAAGTAGAAAAGTATCTTAAAATGTTATAGCCAATTTAATATGGGCAAAAAAGTTACTTTCTTAAAACCCTGAAAAGTAGCTAAAACAAATACAAGCCAGAGTCAACAATCGCAAATGTGAATAACAATCAAAGCCCTTTAGAACGAAAGGGCAAATTTAGAACCGAGTAAAATGATAACATAGATTTCTTTTTGGGATTTTAATATGGGTCAGATTGAGTTGAAATCAGGCTTGGAGTATATTAAAATGCACCTACTAATGGTTTTTAAAAATCCACTTCAAGTCAGGTTAGACAGTGTTGTGGAGTTCTTCTTCTGCCTAGAAGGCATGGGTGACTTTTTAGGAACTTGGAGGGATTGTGCCGATTTGTACCTATTAACTCACTTGCTGGCAGAGAGGGTTTCCATGAGGTAAAGAGACCAGGAGGCTGAGATTGTAAGTGGGCTGACAAACTCTGTGCCTGCTGGAGAATATTTGCTCATCAGAACCATCCAGAAAAAAAGTAGGTGGGGGTGGGGTCAGGAAAAAGTGAGAAAATTTAGTCCAAGGAACAGACCAGAATAAGTTATTCATATTGATGAATCATTGTGATTTCGTCTTATTTTAAAATTTGCAACCCTGTCTGTTTCAGGTGGTACTGAGTAGTAGAATTCTAAAAACACAAATGTATTAGTTTAATTAATGCATAACAAATTATCCCCAAACTTAGTGGCTTCTGACAAAATTTCTGTGGGTCAGGAATTCATCAGTGGCTTGGCCAGGTGGTTCTCATTGGTGTCGCTCGTACAGTGACAGTCCAAAGGGAAGCTGACTGGGGCTGCAGTCATCTGAAGGCTTGACTGGGACTGGGGGATAAACGTCCCAAGTGACTCACTCACCGGGCAGCAGTTTGGTCCTGGCTTTTGTGATTTCCTCTGCCCAGGGGCCTCTCCACAGGGCTACTGAGTACTTTGCTCACATGGTAGCTGGCTCTCCTCAAAGCAGGCAGTCAGAGAGGCAGCGTGGAAGGTGCGACACTCATAATGTCCTTGCCGGAGAAGGCTTAAATCGTTACCTTTGTCATTCTGTGTCAGATACGTAGACAAGTCCTGAGTCAGTGTGCGGGGAGACTGTGCAGAGGTGCAAACAGGAGGGACACTGGTCACGCAGGCCACTGGAGAGGCTGTATAGCACCACAAAGAATTAAAGGTCATGAAGAGAGCAGAGAAACCCCATGTTTGCTCTCTCCAACCCTGCAGGGGCAGGAAGCCCATGAAGTAGACAAATGACGGCAGCTTGGAAAAGGAGAAAGAACCAGCTAAATCCCAATGAGGCTGCTTGGAAGGAAGATGGGATTGTTCAGACAGCCAGCAAGGAACTGAGTGGGGAGCATAACAGGAGAGAGGTGGGAAGTGGGACAGTTTGAATAACCCATTCAGTTCTCTCAGATTCCCTCAAAACCGGCTGCCGGGCTTCAGGCTGGTTTGGGTCCCAGGAAGGTCATCTTGTGCTGAAAGCTATGGGTGTTGGATACTATAGCAGTCCCTTTTTTTTTTTTAAGATTTTATTTATTTATTTTGATAGAAAGAGAGAGAGAGAGAGAGAGAACAGCAGGGGGGAGGGACAGAGGGAGAAGCAGACTCCCTGCTGAGCAGGATACCCAATGCAGGGCTCGATCCCAGGACCACAGGATCATGACACAAGTGTAAGGCAGACACCCAACCACTGAGCCACCCAGGTGCCCTGCTATAGTGGTTCTGTACCGTTGAATAGTATCAGTGTCCCCAGCAGCAAGGGAAAGGCTTGGTGGTGGGAAGAAAGATTAAAGAGGAAGCAGCAACTATCAAGGGCCTCTATGGCTCTGCTCTTCCTCTTCGTTTATCACAAGATGAACAATAATCTGATTCTTCAAAACACGCACAGAGCCTTTTTTCTCATAAGGAATATATTTCTCATAGGAACTTCAAAAAAAAAAAACACAGGTAAATAATAAGAAGGAGGTCGAAGTAATTTGTAATTCCACTCCTCAAAGAAAATTATGCTTTCTGTTTTTCCAGTGACCATATGTATCTCACCATCCCTGTGTGTGTGTGTGTGTTGGCTTTGTGTGTAGTGTTTTTACCAAAGTAGTGTTGTGCTACATACAGCAGTCTGCTTCTCTCATGTTGATACTCATGTTGAACGTATTACAGTTGCTGCTATTTAATGTTGATCCTTGATCCCCGAATGGATGATTCTACTGTAGAAGGTTTCTCAACCTTCTTATTTATTTATTTATTTATTTATTCATTCATTCATTCATGAAAGACAGAGAGAGAGAGAGGCAGAGACACAGGCAGAGGGAGAAGCAGGCTCCATTCAGGGAGCCTGATGTGGGACTTGATCCCGGGTCTCCAGGATCACGCCCTGGGCCGAAGACAGGCGCTAAACCACTGAGCCACCCAGGGATTCCCTCAACCTTCTTATTTGTTATTGCTATGCTAGGGAGCCCTTTGGATACCGGCATGAATTTTAATACTGCAGACACATGTATGTCTGTTTATAAATTGTCCTTCTTTGTAAGGAGCATATAATTGTAACATCTCAGGTTGTTTTTTTTTTTACCCCCAAAGAACAAATATTTGCCCCCTGTGACACTGCATACACTGTAGCTACATTTTATATAGCTTTATGGTGTGTGTTGTGTCATCATATGAGCGTATATACAATGTCATGTACAACGTTGCAGCAAACTCCTCACCCATGTTCAGGTATCATTTCTCTCATGCTGAGGAATCAGACCTGTATCCATAACCTCCTGTGGGATCCCACCGTTTCCTTTTAATTTCACCACTGAGTGTTCTCTTTACCCTTCCGTTCAGTAGTGCATGAGTACCTGCCTGGTGCCAGCCAGTCCTGATTCTGGCACTGGTAATAGAGAGATGACTGAAAAGCCAATTTTATCTCTTCACGGCCCATGCCCACTGGAAGGTAGCAAGCAAATGTAAGGATGAAGAGGAGGCAGGGAACTTGGGTGCCCAGAGAAATCCTCAGAATGGTCTAAGGGGCTCAAATATGGGTTATGTCATAGCTCCGGTCCTCCTTGGAATTCAGGTCAGGGCGTAAGATCACATGATTTGTGGTTGTTGCGAACCTCAGTTTCCACATCAGTAAAATGGGCTAGCCATACTGACTGCACAGGGATTTCTTTAAAACCTTCTGCAGTGGGAAGTCAGAGGAAATGCTAAATTAGAGCCCATTTGACTCATAAGTGTGACATTAATTAAACAAACAAACAAAAAAACTGTCTAGGAACTCTGGATAGTTTGTCCTTAGGGACACTGTGAGTTTATGATGACATCAAAGCTAGAAGGAAATAAAGATTTTCACTGGGAACTCTTTTCTCTCTCACCCCTGAATAATTCTAATGATATGCATGTAAAATACATTATGGCAAATCCTTTAACAATTTCCGCCTCAGTAATGTTACATCCTGGTAGAGCAAGAACATCTGCTTAATAATTTCTTGCAAATGCTCTGCAGAGCTGCCAGGGGTAGAATTTGGTCAGTTGGGTATAGCATGAAGCGGATGGCGTGGGAGAAGGAAGGACATGGTTTGAGCACAGATTCAACCACCAATGTGACTTGAGGCAAGTGATTTAACTTTTCCAAGCCTCAGTTTCCATATCTACAAAGAGGAGATAAAAATGATGTTTATATACCATACAGGGTTGTTGTGAAGATTCAGTGAGCCAGTGAATGTCAAGGGTTTAATGTTAATATCTGGTCCAGAACAAACGCTCAAAAAATTGTAGGTGATGATGATAGTGGGAGTGATGTTGATGGTTGTGGTGGTGATGGTGGCTGTGGTAGTGGTGGTGGTGATGGTGGTGGTGGTGATGATGATGGTGATGATCATGATGGTGGTGGTGACGATGGTGATGGTGGTGGTGATGATGGTGGAGATGATGATGGTGGTGGTGGTGACGATGGTGATGATGGTGGTGATGATGGTAGTGGTGGCGGTTCTGTGGTGGCAGTGGGGATGATGGTGGTGCTGGTGGTAGAGATGATGATGGAGTTGATGATGATGTTGTAGTGGTAGTGGTGGTAAAAGTGACGATGATGGTGGTGTGATGGTGATGGAAAGTGAAAAAATATGTTGCTAATATGAATCAGGGGTGTTTTTCTGGCATTGCGGCTGTAGCCGAGATGCAGGGGCAGAGAAAAAGCACAGCAAATTCTTTTTGGACAGCATGAAACTCCTTCAGCAATGGGAAAGCAGAGAGAGAAGAGAGGAGTGGGAAGCTGACAGGCCGAGAGTAGCATTTTTGCCCCTGTCCCTCAGTGGCTCTGTGATGTGTATTCTCTGTGATTCTCAATTGCCCCTCATGAAATTGGAATAGGACCTTCCCTCAGATTGCAGTGATGGTTAAGGAGATAGTGTGTGTGAAAGCAGCAGGTGGTGGGCAGGCCCGGTAGACATTAGTTGTGTTCGTGAAAGGGATATTCCATTAACAACTTGAATATTCCTATGGACCACTCTTTTTCATTCCATTTCCTCCTTTAATGGTCTATGGTGGGCTTTTATTCCTTCTGTGAAATGCATGAATTCCCTTGCTTGGGGAGGGGCTCACTGTGTCCAGCCACCCACCATTGTTTCAAGCAGCTCCTGCCAGTCCAGATCTTAGCCTTCCTCCACCAGATTCTGGTCACCTCCCTCAGGAAGCCCTCCCTGACTGACCTGACCAACCTAGAGCTTGCTTTCTTGGGACTTTCAAGATCATACAACTTCTAAATCCATTCACTAATGCTTCACTCTGCTAAGTATGTATATTTATTTTATACGTGAGTGTGTTTGTTTTGTCTCCCTAATAAGTTAAAGCTCTATGAAGTCAAGAATCCTGTTATATTTATTTTTTGAATCTCATCTGCTTTCTCTTACCCCAAATCCCAACATCCCCCTGCAATCCTTTGGAGTGTAGTGCTGAACATATAGTGGGCATTCAATAAATAAAGCCATATTTAGATTTCTTTTTTTTTTTATAAATCCTTTTTGTCTTGCTGCTTTTTCTTCACCTCACTCCCTGTATCATGTGCCTTAAAATATACACAAATGCAACCTTTTATGTTTATATATTTAGTGACCTGCTTGTGAAAATAAATGTGTTACAATGTGGGGCCTGGGACTGCTTGTGAAAATAAATGTGTTACAATGTGGGGCCTGGGACACCTGATACCATTTGAGCCTCAGAATAAATTAATTCAGCTGTATCTGTGAGAGAATGGCGATTTCTCAATTTAAACAAACATGCTGTAGCGAATACAGCCTGTAGTCACTACAATGAGGAATGGGGCAAAAAAGTAAAGCTGCCCTCTTAACGGCCTCACTGCCCAAACCCCAATATGATCTGACTCTAGAAACAGGAGGAACTCCAGCTCAGGGGAGAGGCCTCTGCTCCAGGGTTACACTAGGCTGGGGGATCTCTGCGACCCCTCTCTTACTAGCAGGCTCTGCAGTGTATTTTTGTGCTCTGCATGGTGTATTTCTCTCCTTCCTATTTCTTTTTCTTTTTTAATTAAGTCTTCAATCATACAATCTGGCCATCTGTGTGAACGATGGTGGCCCTTTCGGGCTGCCTTTTACTTCAGCCCGTGCAAAACCTCTTTATCTGATTCTCCTAAAAGACATCATTGGCCACATCCCTTGATGGATGGAGAGGAAAAGGTTAATCTGGCTTTATTTCAGTCGTGGCTTTGTTCTCCCCTACCTACCAATAGTCAGTTCCAGCCTAAAGCTTATCTTTCTCATATTTACTCATTTGCTCATTTATTCGGTCAGTCTGCCGCTTAATAAATATTTATCATTTTGTCAATTATGTGCCAGGTGCTATTCTGAGCTCTGGAGCTAGAACAGGGAATAGAAGTGATAATGCCCTCCTCCCCGGGAGCCAACATTCTAGCAGGGGAGAGAGAACAACATACCATGCTGGCTTTTTTCATTTGGAACTTTTTAAAAACTCTGAACCTTGGAAAAAGTCCACTTTCCATGGGCTTATTAAATATGCTGAACCAGACAGTTACTGCTGCTTACTGGAGATCAGGGTTCAACAGACTGGAGCTCCATGACACAGACCTTTTGATTTTATGGTTTATAAAACAAAACAAAAATGATGGCGCTCTGAAGATGTCACATCTGATTTGTTTGCTGTGTTTCCTTAGAGGCAGTGTGGTGTCGTGGTCAGGGAGCTAGCTTTGGGGTTCCGGTCACCTCTGCTCACTGGGCCTTAGCTTCTCCATCTGCAAAATGAGGGGGTAGGCAATATCTACGGTTCCCTCCAGCTCTACAGTCTGATGCCACTAGTCCTGCAAGATCAAGATCCTTTTCCTGAAGAGAGGCTTGTCTTATTTTAGCCTAAGACACAGCCAGGGCATCCGACAAATACCCAGCCTCCGTTATGATGTGTCACCATGAAAACGTTGGCTGCCCTTTGGACGTAACTGCTGGTGCCGTGGCCCAAAGTTAAATTTAGATAAAAATCAGTTACGAGCTAAAAATAGTCCTGGTTTTCCTGACAGGTTGTATTCATCATCATGGGAGGAAAAATAAGGAACTGGCTGCCTGGCGACGGGGAGAGGGCCAGGCTGAGTGTGAGTTCAGGCCTCGGCTAGAATCTCACTGACTTGAAAGGCCAGTGCCGCATCCTGGGAAATCTGAGGCCGACGACCGTGGGAGGCTTTGGCCCAAGGAAAGTTCGAGTTAGAGAGAATGGTGGCTGGGCCTCTGGATGACCCACGCTGCCCACAGCTTCTAGAATGTTCTTTTAGGAACTCCTCTTCAGAATGAAACCCAGAAACTTCCTTTGCTGTCTCCTTAACAACTTGCCTTAAAAGGCATTTTTCAGCCAAAGGCATATTTTAGTGGACTGGAAAGGTGGAGATTGGGTTGATGTCACGTCCCATAACACGCCGTGTTGGGCAGGCAGTATGTCGGACCTGAGGTACAACCCCAGCTCTGCTCGGATGACATATCCGAGCCTTTCTGAGCCTCAGATTGTGACATTAAGGTAATGCCGCTCACCTGACAGGGCCGTGGCAATGATTTCATGAGATGATTTGTACCAAGGGCTGCGTTTCGTACTGAGGACATTTGAAGTGCTCAGTATCATTGCTGGTAGCATTACGCCCTCCTGGGCCACGCGGGGAGTGATTGCAGCTGCCCCTGGATGCACGCACGAGGAGGACTCTGGGTAGACAGAGTCACTTAACTCAGTCTTGGTTTCAACCGTGCCCTCCACTTGCTCACTGTATGACCTCGACTAGACTCATCTTCCTGAATCTTAGTTCTTACATCTCAGAAATGGGTTTGACAGAGGTTTTTTTTCTTTTTAATTTTTATTTATTTATGATAGTCACACACACAGAGAGAGAGAGAGAGAGAGAGAGAGAGAGAGGCAGAGACATAGGCAGAGGGAGAAGCAGGCTCCATGCACCGGGAGCCCGACGTGGGATTCAATCCCGGGTCTCCAGGATCGCGCCCTGGGCCAAAGGCAGGCGCTAAACCGCTGCGCCACCCAGGGATCCCCCCCCTTTTTTTTTTAAGGTTACTGTAGGACGGTGAGCTTAGCATATACGATGGGCATTTGGTAAACACCAGGAACTGTTCGTTGTCATGGTTGAGAGACTAAGCTCTAAAGTTAGACTGACCTGGTAAAATCCAGGCTGGACTAGTTATTCGCTGGGAGGCCTTGGGAGAGTTGCTTCACCACTCTGAACTTCAGTTTCTTCTTCTAGAAAATGGAAACGTATCAGCCATCTGGAGTCACTGTGAGGGTCGGATGACGTGACACATGTCAGTCAGCCCAGTGCCCGGCACGCGGCAGAGCCCTCCCTGTTAGCTCTCTCCTTCTTGCCTTCTCAGCTCCTCGGGACCCCGTTGAAGAGGGTGCACCTGCTGTATGTTCCCGCGGGCCTCAAATACCGTTTCAGAAACCTCTCTCTTTCCCTCTCTCACTTTCTCTCTCTGCCTCTGCTGCAGCGGCCACTGGGCCATTGCTCTGTTGGCTGCCAAGAGTGAGAGAGAGGCTAGTTCGGTGAGTAACTTAAAATAAAACAGACATCAGTTGATACGTGGGAGGTTGGACTGGCGCAGACCCTAACTGGCCTGCCTAGTGGGCATCGCTGCGGTCGGGCCCCGGCCAGCGGGCAGGAAGGCCGTGCTCATTTGCTCTCCCACCTGCGTGTCTCCTGGGGCAGAGTCAGAGACCTGAGCTTGACTCCCTGCACTCCTCCAGAGGCCTCTGGCCGGCAAGGCTGTTTGTCTCCCCTTCCATCTCTCTGCTACAGTCATTTAGACCTCGTTGATTGGTTTTCCTGTGGTAGTGTTTGGGCGTCTCCCCCAGCCACCTAGGTGTTTGGCCTGTGACGGTGATGGAGGGGTGGCTGCCCTTCGTCAGGCTGCTCCTGGCATTGGGGAAACAGCTCTGAAATCTCCCGACTGGGGCAGGCCAAGAAAATTTGGATGCGGACGCATGAACACTTGGTTTCATCTGAAGACAGTCAGGTCTCAGGCGGCCAGATCACTGGGAAGAAATGTGGCTTTGCATCTGAACTCTGCATTTGGGGAAACTTGGAGTTATCAGTCTCAGCTGGCTCCGGCTCAGAGTGGATTAGCTTTTATGAAATGATTGTCTCCAAACACACTTACTAAATGCAAAAACCTGCTGTGGCTCCACGGGCCCTGTGGAGCGGGCTGAGCGCAGAGGCTCGCTCTAGCAGGGGTGGCTCTGCTGCGGTCTGGCTCCCGAGCGGGGCAGGGCGGGAGGAGGAATCCCAGACCCGGAGGCTGGAAGCCTAGGCTTTGGTCTTCGCCCCCCGCTCAGCGGTCGGAGGACCTGGGGAAAGATGTACGGCTTTACCGAAAACATCTCAGAGCTCATCTCTGGGGCTCTTGTGGAAGGATGGCCCGCACGTCTGCTGTTCAGATTCTCGAAGAGCTGATACTGAATCATTTCTTTTTTTAAGATTTTATATGATTATTTGTGAGAGACAGAGAGAGAGAGAGGCAGAGGGAGAAGCAGGCTCCATGCAGGGAGCCTGATGCGGGACTCGATCCTGGGTCTCCAGGATCACGCCCTGGGCCGAAGGCAGGCGCCAAACCACTGAGCCATCCAGGGATCCCCTGAATCATTTCTGTTTTCTAAGTCCCCGTGCAACATGGGGCTAGTACTTGTACCTTGAACTTCAGCCTTCCCGTTTGTAATACAGAGATAACAAAATTGTTTGTCAGGGTCTTGCAGGAAGCAGATACCAAGACAGGATTAAGGGTGCAGGGAATTTTGCTAGGGGGACCGGGTAGGCTAGCAGACTGCTCAGACAGCAGTACTGGTCCGTCTTTGATTGAAGGAGAGGGGAAGGCTTAAAGAGGGGTCCTGGAAGGAGGGTTCAGCAAGGCCATGCCGGGGAGCCATGGAGTCAGGGTGATCTAGAGGAGGCATCTCAGCACCCCTGCTGGGTTCAGCCCTCGCCCCTGGAAGGCTCAGCAGAGTGCCCAGGCTTGTGTCAGTGATGGATTTCAGAGCCCAGCAGCTGGGACCTTTAGTCGCTTATGCCCCCTATAGTTGGAGGTCTGCACAGGACATTCATTCTCCCCGGAGCCACGAATGGCTACACTGCCAGGGCGTGTAGGGGGTTGCAGATCCGAGATCAAAGACGTGGAGAACGTCAGGTCTTATTTTAAGGACCATAGGCACGTGTGCATGGGTACATGCATGGGTGGAAACTCCTGACTGTAGATTTGTAGCGGAAAGAACACCAGGCTTAGAAACAGGAGGTCTGGGAGGAGGGAAGGGCTCTGCTCAGGGTCCTTCAAATTACTTCTTGATTTAGCCCTCCGCACAAAGCCAGGGTAGTTGGGCACCCAAGCTCACAATGTTAGAGCACACCATGCCTGGGATTTGAAACCCAGTTCAAGTCTTGTGACGTTAACATTTTACAATCCAGCGGCTGTCACAAGGTTAAGGTGTAGGGATCATCATCCCTGACCGCAGCTGGGATTTTTGTCTGTTTTATCCACGCTGTGTAATCTATACCTGGAACCTGCCTGGTACATAGAGGCTCTCAACAAATACCAGAGAGATGAATCCATTGACTGAAACTGTTAGCTTGGTGCCCAGTCTAGTTCACCCAGATTCCTATGAGTAACCCCCCGACCCCATTAGGCCTCCCTAACAGTGGCGTTCCTATGGGGAGCCAAGGATGCTTGGGTGAGAAGGACATCGTCCCCCTTGGCTGGCTGCAAGGTCGTGGAGGAGAGAGTCACTGCACATTGTGCTTTCTGCTTCAAGAAGGAGGATGTGATGAAAGCATTAGCAGCTCAGCCCGAGGACTTGAGCTTCCTTCCTCTGGGATCTCCAGGCTTAAAGGGCATCAGGAGGAGTGTACCTAGGCTCAGCTTTCAGATCAGGTATGGTCTTTGGAGGGTGAGTCCCAGCCAACCTAAAGCCCCTCGTTACTGTCCTTGAGGCCATTAATATGTTGTGGGAGTGGAAACTGCCTCCCCAGGCTCCAAACAGCTGTCTATTTTAGCTTCCCATTTCTGGTGTGTGGGCCTCTCAGACTTGAGTTTCTCACCCTCAACAGGCTGTAATTAGGCTGAGCCTTTGTTTTTTTCTTGGCCATGAGCCTTGTCATTCTGGCATCTACAGTTTTGGACAGGAAAAGTGTGGATTTGAGTGTCTGGCAACTGGTACAGTGCAGAAGGGCAGTGGTAGTAGGGGACATTCCCATGGCATCAGTGTGGACATTTTTATTTTCCCAAGCATCAGCCAGACCAAGGATGCTAGGCATTGAGGCTATTGTTGAGGACACTTAGTGCTCTTTCCCTCTCCATAGAGGTAAGGAACATTTGCATTAAACACCCAATTTTTATGAGGGTACCAGACAGGCACAAACTTTTCTTTTTCGCAGGCTTAGTAGAAGCTTACTGAGAAAGTGTGGACTTTAATTGACAAGGTACTGCTACAGAACGTTGTGCCTTTGCCTTCCTTTCCCTCCCCTCCTTTGGTCCTCAACTAACATTTCTCTCCTCTGTTATGCCAAATGTGTGGAACTCAGAGATGAGTAAGATACAACCTCTGCCCTCAAGAAGCTCGTAACCTCTCAGCCTGCTGTTTCAGTTGTCAATTCAACTGATGAAAGGATTAAAAAGAAAGGCAGTTTTTTAAGATTTAGAATTCACAGTATAGAAGAAAGTGTGATAAGATGCATCCAGCAAACAGGAAGCCAGAGTAGGATGTCAACAACCAGAACAGTTATAAAGTGAGAACTTAGCGAGCTCCTTTCCACAGAAGAGTCCAGAGCGTGTTCACGTGGATCATTTTTCTCTATGCCATATGACATATGAAAAATAAGGGGAATTCGTTCCTTGCAAATGAGAGATCTTCAGAATCCTAATTTTAAAACCAACATGTGGGACACCCAGGTGGCTCAGCAGTTTAGTGCCTGCCTTCGGCCCAGGGTGTGATCCTGGGGACCCGGGATCAAGTCCCACAACGGGCTCCCTGCATGGAGCCTGCTCCTCCCTCTGCTTGTGTCTCTGCCTCTCTCTGTGTGTGTCTCTCTCTGTGTGTGTCTCTCATGAATAAAAAATAATAATAATAAATTGAAAATCAACATGTGGTCTCTCTAGAACCCTTTCTCCAAGAGAATCATCTACAGCCTTTCTGAATTAACAGGTCGTAGAGGAGTTTGGGGATTAAGCATGAGAGTATATGTGAAGCATTTGGCACATTTCCTGGACACTTAGAAGCACCCAGTAAAATTGGTAACTCATTTTTTTAATTTTCATCATCATTCTTGTTGTTTTCTCACTCTCCTGCTCTGGGGGCAGCTGGTGCAAGGCTGTTACCCAGGATCCATGGAGAATCCCCGAGGGCTGGGATTGGTGCCGGGATTGGCATTGGCCAAATCTATGGCCAAATGCTGGCCCAGGGGAGTGCGAATGATTCAGCAAGCCAGGGTCTGACCCAGGCCTGAAAGAAGAAACACAATAGCTTCCCCCTCTCCAGTTCTGCAACACTAAGCCCTGGGCATCCCATTTGGATTTGTTGCTAGAGAGATTTGTGGCCCTTATGGCTCTCAGAGACGTCAGCAGATATGGTAGCTGGAAGAAGGAAAATGTATGTTCTTCTTAGAAGCTGTGCTGTCCATCTGGGCAAAGCAGAACATGTAACAAAGCCTGCTTCTTTTTGAAGCTGCACATTCAGAAATAGAATGTGGCTTAGTGACAGACCGAAGCAGATGGGCCAGGGCTGCACTGGATTTGAGAAAGGCCCTCCTTGAGAGCAGAATTAATGGAGCTCAGGTTCTGGGAGGGTGAGAGCACTCTTGGCATGCAGCTGTCCTGTGACTGTTGCTACATTCATCTGTGAAACATGTTGGATCTAAGAAATGAGTCTTGGATCCTGGGTCATGTTAACATCAGAGTCATCTTTTATTAATTAAATGAGACAATACGTGTGAGGTGCTTAGAGCAGTGCCTGGCACACAGCTCACATTTCAGTTAATGCAGATAATCGTCAGCACCAGCGTCTTCTTTTAATTGATGGTTCTTTGCTTACATCAAGGTTGTTGGGCTCAGATACGATACTTCAGTGAAACAGAATGCTGTACTCTGCTTAGGATTTGAATGAAGTATCCCCCTTCCCAGCACCCCAGGAGGATTTTTGTATAATCCTCATCTCTTGGCGTCTAGACTCCCATGATGGCAAGTAGATTTACTCTGGTGCTATGGAGTCTGGCCAGAGTCCTTTTTGAGAAGAATTCTGGTCTGGGACTTCAGGCTCAGAGCATGAGGATAGAGTAATTGATTAGTGATGTCTGTCATGGGTGTGGGGAAAGGAAGGTGTGTATGTCATGCTTTTACTATCTCTCACTAAACAAAGGAAACTTAAGGCCCAGCCTTGGTGAAAATGAGCATGAGGCTCATTTCTGAAGATGTTGCCATTCTGACAAGCAGCTGAGACCTGCACAGCTGTTTATCTTCCCGGTCATGTTTCTGGTTTCTGGCTGTTTGTCTTTTAACAAGAGGTCAGTGATCGAGGGCTTCTCCACATCTGCAGGGAGTTTCCTGCAGAATTAGGATGTGTAAAATAAACCCACGAAATCAAAGCCCTAAGCAGATGCTGGAGATTGTTTCCCACTTGAGGTCATCCTTCTTCTCGAAGGGCATGGGGTGGGGGTGGGATGTAGAGGGATGGTGTGCAGAGCCAAACTAAGAAGCTGAACTATAACAAAGTATAATCAATAAAAAGGAAAAAAAAATGCTCCAATTGGGGTGAAATCACTTGGGTGGATGGCCTTTCAATTGTAATCTATTAGGGAGGAGAAATAAAGCCATGGCTGCCATATTTCCAACACATGTAGACACACGTACACACACGCTCTCCCTCTCCCACAAAAGCACAAGCCTCTAGAACTTATGTAATCAGTTAAGTGATTTAGAGCAATTGCTTTTCAACTTCTGATATAAAAATAAAATTTACTGCCTTGGTCTTAGGGGCGAGAGCCTAATGATGCATGGAAAGAAGTGGCGTCTAATAAACATACCAATATGCTTGATTTTTTTAAATCTGAAGTTCAGTTTCCATTTAAACATAAAAGAAATTTAAAGTACGGTTGCTGAAAAGTTAAAATTTCTGATTAGCAATATTTAAAGCATTGAATTTTGTATTTCGCCCTTTCAGCATTTAAGGAAAAAAAGTCAAGCGGTCATTTGGGTGTGATTGTTTTTCTTAAAGCCGAAGATCGTTATTTGGAACAGTTGGTGTTACCCCTGGTCATTAATTATATTCCACATTTAACCATGTCTCCGTTTGTTTTGAAGTACCACATGTGCAAAGAAACAATAGCTCTCATGGAATTAGACATTTTTAAAAGGCATAAAAATATTACATTTCTGTAAGACATGCTTTCAGAACCCTAGTCTACAATTCATCATTTCAGTTCCTCAAAACATTTTTTTTAATTCATAACTTCTTGTATTTGGTAATTCAGATACAGTTTCTGAAGCAACAAACACATTTGACCCCAATCTCATTTTTCTGTAGGAAGTAGGTGAAATTCCAAGAGTGACACACAGACCTGCCAAAATGGGCGAGACTTTCATACTTTCATCAGGGGAAAATGCTCTCTATTATGGTCAGCTGGAGGTGGCTTCGGTTGCAGGGGAGCATATGCGCTAGGGCCACAGAGGGCACACCATTGGCATGAGCGCCATTGGCTTGGGGGCCTTTCTCTATTGCCCAGCCCTTCCAGACCTTAGGACAGATGAGTGTGAGGGCCACGTGTGTCTGTTTTGGTGGGGTGGCCCAAGAGGAGAGGAAGAGGGGCTATATAATACCATCCTGGTCCTGGGCAAGTCAGAGGACATCTGTGGATATGGATGTGGCTTGAATGGCTACTGCACTAAATTGCTTCTCTAGCTACACCCCTAAGAACTGCTCCAAAAAAGTGAAGCAACTGTTCCCAGCCCAAGAGGGAGCTGTGGGTGGTCATCGTGGCTGCAGCAGCCAGGCTAGAGGTGGGATGAACAGTGGCCCCAGTGGGGAGGCCAGGAGAACCAGCAGCTGCATCGGAACCCAGGTAGACCCCAACTGAGCCAGGCCACAAGGCTGGAAGAGCTGGGGTCCCTGGGAGGAGACCTGCCATTGGAAGGCTCGGCCCTATTTGTTCAGTGTTGGTTGCCCCAGGAGAGAAACCACAAATACTTGTCTTGTGAGCTAAACACTACAAGAATCAACTAGTTAACATGTAAAAAGTTGTTCTAAACAGGAACTGGAGGAACTGGTCGGTCTGGCCTGATAAATAACTAAAAGGCTTCCCAGCCAGGGCTGGGGTGAGAGAGCCCTCTGACATTCTTCCAAGGGAAGGTGCTCCACAGGGCAAGTCAAGTCTTTCTTCAGTACCAGGAGGGCCCTAGAAGCCTGGCCGTCCATGACAGAGATGCCAGCCAGGCTGGAAGACAGGGCCCCGCTTGCAGGCGAGTGCACAGGCCTTTGGGTGCCACAGAAGAGCCCGTGAGAGGGCTGAGATGCCCAGGAGGGAGGCATGAAGGCTCCAGCGTTAGTGAAGGGACGCCTGAATGGGACATCATGGAGGCAGAATGGCCCATCCCAAGGTCAGACTGAGCTCTGCTCTGGCCTTTCAGTCTCTGATTTTACTGTGGTCAAGTTTCTGGGCCCTTCTCAACCTCGGCTCCCTCCCTGTATCAATCAGTTGGTGATCCTGATAACCTCCTTGAGGGACTCTGAGGATTAATTGAGAACATTATGTGTAAAACAGCCAGTGGTACTTCATTTCCCTTCCTCATGCTATTATTAAACTCCCTCGGCCCCCACCTCAAGTCTCTAGCATCTTGTTTCCCCAAGAACTGGGTTTGAAGTCTGGTTGTCAACACTGAAGTATTGCACGTGTGTGCTTTGAGCCCTAGACTTGCCCTCCTTAGCCGAGAGACCTGGAGCCCATCCTGCCATCTTGCCTTGGACAGGAAGACTCCTGAGGCCGTGGCCCGGGCCCTCGGGCTCTGACCGTCCTTCTGGGCTCTCCATGGAACAGGAGGGTCCAACAGCAGAATCTTCTGACCTGTTGCGTGTTCCCTGGAGTTGGGTCTGAACTGGCCTCACGGTCAGGGAGCTGCGCCTTGTCCCAGCTCGTGCTCACGGGTGGAACCTAGCGTCGGGCTGTGAGGTAATGTGGAGACTATGTCAACTATTATAAATTAAGGTGCCGATCTGCTCCACAGTGAGGTTCCTTCGGCTCTGATTTCTCCTTTTATGGTGTCTTTGGAGAAAGGCAGGGAGGTTGGGAGGCAGTTGCCCGAGGAGTTAACAAAGGCATGTGAGTTCAGCAAGGCAAGCCTGGGGCTTAGCTTTCTGTTTTTTGGGGCACTTCTTGTTGTTTGGGTCTGGTTAATCCATCTCTGAAAACTGGGGTTATTAGAAAGAAAGGCGCCCCCAAGCAGCCCCTGAAGGTGATGAACACTTGGTGGGAGGTCACAGAGTGGGGGAGTGGGACAAAACAGAAGACCCTCCAGCTCAATCCACCAGAGTGGGCCTGGCAAAGTCTCCAGGGCAGTGTGGCCAGAACTGCAGCTGGAGTCTGGCCTTTGTCTGGAGATCCAGGTCAGAGTTCTGAGCTCTCAGTAAAAGGCCATCTGTCCAAGGGGCCTCTGTCCTTCATTACTGCGGGAAGGCATCACGCACAGGAAGGAGCCTGCATGGCCAGTGCTGGCAGGATGAGAGCTGAGCTCCTTGCAGGGCAGCCACTCGGTCTTGCTCCAGCAGCTGGACTTCTCTGTGGCTCCTCTTTCTCGGGCCGTCCCGTCTGGACCTCGTACTGGGTCTCCTGGTCAGCCTTGTTTCCAGCTCTCTGGTATCACCCTTCTGTGTACCATGTGCTTCTCTGCACACAGTGTTACCCTTCTCAGTATCTGGTCTCCATTAACCTTTTTTCATGTTTTATCCTGTCTCTTGCTTTGCTTTTTTTTTTTTTCTTTTTCTTTTTTGCCTCTGCTGACCCAAACTATTGCTTCTGTCTAGGTATATGTATTTTGATGCATTTATTAAGCCAGATAAACTCCCATTAATCCTTCAAAACCAAGATTGAGTTTCACCCCTCTTAGGAAATCTTTCCTGACCCTCTCGGATCAAGAAAGCAGGTAACTATTTGCTCCCGGTCACCTCTATACTGATGACAAAACATTCTTTTATATATTTTTCCATGCTTTGTCCCTGTCTGAAAATGTGACTTCATTAAAAGTGAAAACCACATAGTATGTGTTAGAGTAGGCATAAGGTATAAGGTTTAGGTGATGGATTGACTGAATTAAAATTATCGTGCTACCATTGGCAAGCTTTGTGATTCAAGGCAAGTTCCCAACCTTCCATGCCTCGATTTTCTAATTTATAAAATAGGAATAATTGAATTACCCACCTCCTAGGGAAGTTATGAGGATGAAATGATAAATATGTGTAAAACACATCATTGCTCAGTAGATCTTAATTATTATGACATTGATCTGAGTTTCCAGGCTCCATTACAGCTTTGGAGCTTAGCATGGGCTCAGTAGAACTGGGCTGACTTGCTTTACATGGTAGGTCTCTGACTGGGCTGTGTGCTTGCTGGGTAAAGGCAGTGGGGCCTGCCTGTTGCTTGTATGCTTGAGCTTAGCACCTCCCTGGAGTGAGTCTCATATCCCTGTTTCATAGATGAGGGACCTGAGACTCAGAGAGGTTCGGGGAGTGACTCGTTAAAAATCATTTTGAATTCCAAGATGTGGTAGTCATGCTGGAACTCTGAGGAGGAGCTTGAACCAGAGTGTCTAAGATGTCATTCACTCCAGGGACGCCTGGGTGGCTCAGTGGTTGGGTGTCTGACTCTTGATTTCAGCTCAGGTCATGTTATCAGGGTTGGATCCCACATCAGGATCCACACTCAGTGGGGAGTCTGAGTTTCTCCCTCTCTCTCCCTCTCCTCCTTACCCCACTTGTGTACATACTCTCTCTCTCAAATAGATAAAATCTTTAAAAATAAAAAATAAATAAAGTAAAATGTCATTTACTCTGTAGTTGGAAGGTTCTGGCCTCTCAAATCAGATCCTCAGGGGAGCCAGCTAGAGGCCCATTCCATAGCACTGGGAGCTCTCTGTGCTACCACCGTCTAGGTGGATGGCCTTTGGATGACCATGGCTGCCAGGCTTTCTTTTTAGGGTAGGTGGTTGGTGTTTGGGCCTTAATGAGCCTCCATAGACTTTTCCATCAGCTTTCCCTGGGGTTCACTTGTGAGTATGGGATGGGAGGGAACAGAGTTCCTAAGGTGGGTGTGCAGGTGGTGGCTTCACCGTTTCTTCCCAGCTTATAGCTTTCTGTCTCAGCAACTTTGCTTCTCTCCCCTCCACTCCACTCCCCTCCCCTCTCCTTTTCTTTCTTCTCCTTCTTTCTTTCTGTTTATTTCCACTTACAGGCTTTTTTATTAGACTTAGAATAATGACACTTTAATGCCTCTGTTTTTTTCCTAAAAGTAACATGTATCCAAAGTAAAGAATTTAAATAATCCAGATGAGAGCCAAGAAGAAAGTAAAAAATTACTCCAAATCCCACTACTGAGAGCTAATTCTCGTTAACAGTGGGTGAACATAATTCCAGACATCTCTACATCTCTAATGCATGTATTTCTCTCTCTCTCATACACAGACACACACATGGGTGGAGAGAAAGATGGATGAGTGGGTTGATTGCTGGATGTCCAGATGGAGAAACTGATACATTGATTGAATGGGGTGCTTTTTTATATAAACATATGAGTAGATGTTCTTAAAGAAACTCCAGAAAGATGTTCCTAAAGTATATCTACTGAATTCCACTCTTTCCCCTGATGTTTAAAAATAACATAGCTGATGAGATTTTAAAGTATGCTCTGGGAAGCTGGAAGGAAATGGCCATTTGTGTGGTAGAGACTGGCATGGGGTGCCAAGTATTCGTGGTGTGCACGGTGAATTGAATAAAGAAGTGGGATGCTGTCCTGGGCTCAGGCATATGACCCTCTCCCTACAGACCCCACAGAGAGCCCTGAGTCTGAGGACATCAGGGAACAGAAGAGAGGAGACCACAGAGGTGCTCTGTCAACACACAGGTCTATCCCTTCTCTGCCCTCCCATTGAACTGGTCTCTGCACGCTGTAGCATCTCCTACTCCCTCGATTCCTCACCTGCATGTGCATGTCTGTCTGTCTCCCTGTCCCCGTGCCCCAGGTGCTCCAGCAGGGACAGACCCCGCAGGGCTGCAGAGTGGCCCCTGGGTGCGCAGCATGGTTGTAGGCAGTTTGGGTGATTCTCATCTACCGGTCCCTGGTTATCAAAACAGGAGAGCTGTGCCAGGTGGCTGTGTCAGGTGGGAAGCCACAAGCAGAGCCTGAGGTGACCCTGGCCACCCACCCAGGACACCGGCCACGTGCCCCTCTCCTCCTGCTGAATTCTTCTGGGGCCTTTGGTATCAGACCCTCTCAGAAGGTGTTTGAGGTGAATGAGGTCCCAGTTTGCTCCAGGACTCTTTACCTCTTCTCTCGTTTTCCAGTTATACATATAGAAGAGTGTCAAGAGAAGTAGCCAGAGACTTTGTGGCTACTAGTCTTATGATAATTGGGAGGGAAAACAATTTCCTCTCCAGACAAAGCCCAGCCCTAAATAACCTGCCTTACCTACTTAATTAATTTCCCAGGGTTGCTGTAACAAGTGGCCACAAATCTGATGCCTGAAACAACCAGCGTGTACTCTCTAGCATTTCAGAGAACGGGAGTCTGAAGTCAGAGTGTCCACAGGGTTCGTTCTGGAGGCGCGGGGAAGAATCATTCTATGCCCCTCCCTCAGCTGTTGGTGGCTTTCCTTGGTCTGTGGACTCATCACTGTAATCTCTGTCTTCCTATGGGTTCTCCTCTGTGAATCTCTGTCTGCCTCTCTCTTAAAAGGACATGTGTCGTTGGATTTAGGGTTACTCCTTTCTCCAAATAAGATCACATTCATAGGTTCCAGGGTGGGGACTTGGACATACTTTGGGAGGAAGGGGCAGCACTCAACCCTCTAAGCCCACCTTACGGAAAAGGGTTAGCAGCCTTCCCAAAAACACGTGAGCTGCCTCACAGGGCACACAGGCAGGGTACCCGTGTAGTGTCTGCTCATGCTTCATCATCTGTGTCCTCCTTGACACCTAGCACTATGCTGTAAGCTTACCTTAAGTTGTTGTTTTTTGTTTTGTTTTGTTTTGGTTTTTTGCCAAACATGATAATTTAGGAAAAATAGTAAATTAAATGAACGTTCCTCTGGGCTTAGGGTAGGGGCATTATTTCCTAGTCAGAAAAAGACCGTGGCAATGCCATCGTGAGCATACAAGAGGGTTTCCCGGTGCTTGCCTCCAGGGGTTTCGTGTTCATAGGCGTGAGATCCACCCAACAAACTGACCTTGGCTCACTCGAATTTTCAGGGCTGTGGGAATGGTTTTGAAGTTGGTGTGGTATCAACATCTGTTTCTCAGGTCCAGCCTTCAAGAGGGGCTGAGGTGAGAGATGCTTTTCAGGCGTGAAGGTGGGAAAGTGAGCAAGTAGGTAGGCGGTGGTGAGGGAGAGGTGCGGGAAGATGGGGGAGGTCACACAAAGTGGAATACTCTAAGGGGAGAGCATGAGACTTAAAGTCGAAAAGAAAACTGTTTTCTTCATCTTTATCTTTGGCTTCTTAGTCTGCACAGGGTCTGACACTGGCTATAATTATATATATGATTTCTTGTTTCCATAGGATACACTTCCTATGTGTATGTGTTTTAGTATGTAGCAGTGTGTGTGTGTGTGTGTGTGTGTGTGTGTGTGTATGTGTGTGCATGTGTAGGGTGAAGGGAGGGACTGACTTTGATAAGGAGGGGTTGTACCCCAGCAGCCTGCCAGTTGGGAGGGCATTCCAAGTGTCAGTCAGCAACTCTGGTCTTGGGCCACTGGAGGTGCGGGATGGGAGGCTGAAATAAAGGAGCTACTGTTGGGGGCCGGGTGCCCTAGCAGCCTATAGTAAGAGAAAGTGCTGAATTCTCTGACCCCTTTCTGCAAACAGGAGAGCCAGTGCTGCCTAATGGTAGAATTTTCTTTTTTTACTTCCAACAATTTGGATTTGGTAGTAAATCACTCATACGTAACAAGCAATCTGGAGGTAGCCAGTTTGTGAGCTTGTTAATCTAGAAGCTCAACAACGTCAGTCTGGCTTCTCTGAGTTTCTGCACCTGTCTAGGTGCAGGACAGTTGCCACAGCTGTGGGCATCAGCCTCAACATATAAATGTCTGTATCAGGTGGAAGGGAAGAGATTTCCCACACACTCCTCTCTTTTTGCCAGAAACGAACATCTTTCTGAGATGTCTCTGGAGACTTCGCCTTATAGTAAGTGGCCCAAAATAGATAGACATCACTCAGGCTCCACCAGTTGTCCCAACAATATTTTTATAGTAAAAGTATCTAATTCGGAATCAGATGTTATATTTAGTCATCAATGTCTTTCGTCTTCTTCAACCTGGAACAATTTCTCAGTCTTTTCTCGACTCTCATGACTTTGACATATTTGAAGAGTGAAGGTCCTTTATTTTGTAGACTGTAGGACCCTCAGTTTGGGTCCATCTAATGTTTCCCCACCATAGATTTGGGTCATGCTTTTTTGGCAGGAAAATCTAAGAAGGATCAGTATAGTCTTATTGTACCTAACAGGTGGCACACAATGTCCATCTGTTCCTTTATTCAGTCGTGTATTTATATCAATATAGACACATGGATTTCTCTATTACTCAGTGGGTTATGATCCATTACCATCATTCCTTATTCTGAGGCTCAAATTGTCCCAGTTTGGATAGAGCCTGGGAACCTGGCTACTGTCCTTTTTTTTAACAGGTCTCCATCATTCTTCGATGGCTTCCTCAACTTTCTGGCAGAACAAGATACTGTACTTTTTTTTGTTTTAAAGATTTTTATTTATTTATTCAGGAGAGACAGAGAGAGGCAGAGACACAGGCAGAGGGAGAAGCAGGCTCCCTGTGGGGAGCCCGATGCAGGACTCGATCCCAGGATCCCAGGATCACAACCTGAGCCAAAGGCAGATGATTAACCACTGAACCATCCAGGCGCCCGATATTGTGCTTTTTGTACAAAGTTATATTATACTTATTGAGTCGCAACCCTGGAATCAGCCATTTTTCTGAGGAGACCTAGTTCGTTTTAGTGGAGAATGATATTTAGAAGACTAGATCTGGAAAATAGGTATGCCTGTGCCATTGAGGTGTTCCTGCTGCTCTTATAGTGGACAAAGCTAGGCAATATATACACATATTTCCATCTATATTCACTTTGCATTGATTTGTATATACTGAAAATTGTGAGTTCACGCTCAAACTTAAGTTGCAATCCAACATCATAAGGTTCATTTTCAGTCTTCTTTCTCTCCATATTTGTAACTCTCTTCTTTGACGAGGAGAAATCCAGCTCCATTATCCTTTTTTAAAAGACTTTATTTATTTATTCATGAGAGAGGCAGAGGGAGAAGCAGGCTCCCAGCGGGGAGCCTGATGCAGGACTCGATTGATCCCAGGACCCAGGAATCACAACCTGAGCCAAAGGCAGACACTCAACGCTGAGCCACACAGATGCCCCTCCATTATCCTTTATCTATTTACTTATCTGCTCAGTCAGCCTGATTGTAATCAATTTCCCATTGCCACCATTACCCCTGCTCTATATAAATGTCCATTCAGTGCTACATCATGCTCCCATCTTGCCCTCTGGCACCTTGCTCTGGTCCCCCACAGATGGACATCTTGGTTGGTCCCTAAACATGCACTCTTAAGGGCCAAGAGTTTCACTTTGTCATGATGTCCATTTTTTGTATGTCTAAATCTACTCATTCAAACTTTTCTTATTACTTGACCTGTACCTTTAGGGTCCTATCAATGACCCTTCCTTAAATGGGGATCTTGCTGGTCCTTCTTGGGCCTGAGGCAGGCACAAGGGCTGGTTTCTTACCCTGGTGTTTATATATACCTGTACTATTCAATATGGTGGCCAGTAGTCATATGGTGGCCTTAGCTCTTTAAGCTTGAATTAAAGAAAATTAAATAAAATTTAAAATTCAGCTTCTCACTTGTGCTATATTTTAAGTGTTCAATAGCCACATGCAGTCAGTAGCTACCATATTAGTGTAGATATGCAGCATTTCCGCTATCACAGTTCTGTTGGTCTGGCATGTACTGCAGAAACCCACTCTTTTTCTCTCTTCATTTGAAATTGATCCTTCCCTGATTGCCCTTCTTCATCCTGCTTTTGGCTTAACTCTTTTTTTTTTTTAAGAGAGAGGGAGTGGGGAGAAAGAATCTTAACCAGGCCCCATGCCCCTCATGGAGCCCGATGCAGGGCTTGATCTAACAACTCTGAGATCATGACATGAGCTGAGATCAGGAGTCGGATGCTTAACCAACTGAGCCACCCAGTTGCCCCTCAGTCTAACTTTTCGTTCAGATGATCAGTTCAACCATCGAAACACTTGACAGTTCTTTGTGCTAACAAGCCCATCATCATGCCCACATGGTAACCACTTCACTAATCTCACCTGTTAGTACTTACAATACCCACCGGGCCATCCTCCTTACTCCAGACCATCCCAGGTATATATGGTCTGCAAATGCAACAGAAAATTCATACCGAGAAGGTCTTGGGAACTTTTGGACTTGTAGTAGTTATAAAATGAAAGTAATCAAACTCCTATTTTTTCTGAGCTTTTGAAAAGCTTGCTTTTTGGGGGCATTCCTGGGAATCTTGGTTGCAGGTTATCTTTTCCATTTCCTCAGTACCTGACCCTTGGCACAGGCTTTCTCCTCTAGACTAATGCTTGTCAGACTTTAACATGCAGCAGAACCACATGGAAATGTTATAAAAGTGAAGACATTCTGATTCAGTAGGACTCAGATTCTGCATTTTAACGAGCTCCAGTGGATGCTGATGTGGCGGGTCTGGGGGCCGCATCAACAGGTCCCAGATGTCTGAGATGCTGAATCTCAGAATGTCAGCATTCCCCTCTGTCTTTCCTTTGCTTTCCCTCAGAACACCTGCTCACCAAAACTTGATGCTTTAGAGGAGTACTGTCTTTCAACAGCAATCCTCTGAGAGTCTGTACTCCACCCATCGCCCTACTTCAGAAAGCAGCTCAGAGCATAGCTCTTGCT
The DNA here is from genome assembly GCF_011100685.1 of Canis lupus familiaris. Classification (NCBI taxonomy): domain Eukaryota; kingdom Metazoa; phylum Chordata; class Mammalia; order Carnivora; family Canidae; genus Canis; species Canis lupus. Next base: position 35,436,750 of record NC_049251.1, read on the forward strand.
TGTGTGCAGAGCTAGGTAGAGCTGTAGAAGATGCAGTCTCTCTATTTTGTAGTTACACCTAATCATAATGGTCTTTAAATAAAATGTACACTTCCCACTACAAGCTTTCGCTCCAGAGTTGGTCCCACCAAGCTATTTAAAGGGATGTGCCATATGTCCTTTAACTCCATTTCAACAAAGAGTCATATAAACTTTTTGAGTGGCAGTAGCATCTTTGCAATGAGTGCCACGTCCCCAGAAGTAAGCCCTTAGGACGGGGAGCAGTGCTCTAATTTGGATTGGCAGGTTTTCCTGTTGCAGGCATGAAATTACTTTCCTTTACAGCCCTGCCTTGTATTGCAGTTTCTATATCTACCCATTCTGGATTTTGGATATACTCTTTTTTTTCTGGATCGTTCTTTCTCCCTGTGAGAAAAAACGATCCATTCGTTTTTTCAAATCCATTCCATCCCCCAGGGCTTTCTGGAATGGCATGATAGGAAAGCCAGGACATTAGAGTCAGGTAACCTGGGTTCAAATCCCCAGTCAGTGCATTTTAGTGGTTAAGATCATAAACAAAATATTTAACTTCTCTGAACTTCCAATCTGGTGTTCTAATTTAAAATGAGGCTTCTCTGACATGTGGGGATTAAGGTAGGTACAGTGTATCCAGAGGGTAAACTGGATGTAGAAGTGCCACCTAATCACCCAAAAATGTTGTTTCTCTTTCTTAATGGGTTCTCTCATTAGTCATTGACCCCTCCCTTGTCTGGTTCTTTCCTTTTTTATTCAGATATGCCCATTTCTACTATCTGAAAAAGCCCTGAACACTTGAACTGACTCAGTTCTCCAGGTGCTGTTCCATCTCCCCTCCTCCCTCGGTTGACTGACTTCTTGAAGACATGCCCACTAACTGCTCTCACCACTTCCCTGTCTGCCATGCACCTGCAGTGACCCCCGACCCTGACCCCAGAGTACGGGCCCTTGGCCTTGACCATCTCGTGTTTTCTCTGAGCCGCTCACCTCTGTGAGGGGCCATGGCATCTTTCCTTCCCTTGATGGCACTCTCACAGGTGAGGGTCAGTCACAGCCAGCACTGGTCAAAGACTGATGTGCGGAGGGATCGCTGAGCGATGAGTCACAGGTTCAGCTTTTCATTTTGTTTTGCTCTCATGTGCTTTGGAGAAACAGGACGAGGCTGTGGGTGCATCTGTTTGGAACAGGATGGGGATCCTAACTCTTAGAGGCTGCAAGGGGCTTTGTACTTGAGGGGAGGTTAGGTGCAGGCCCCTCCTGGGGAGCCGCTAGGGACACACAGCAGGTCTCAGGAAGGCATTGGGACGGGAGAGAAAGGCAGGGTATGGTCCGTTCACCAGGAGCCAGGCTTACAGTCCATTAATTTTAACGTAATGCAAATCGGTTTATGGAAGTGCTGACACGCTGTTATTTAAAAGGCATGAGTAGCCTGATAATTAAATCTCCGTCAGTATTTTATTCTAGCACATTTATAGTGTACCTTGCCCGGCTGGTGTGATAGATTTCCAGTCTTATAATTATATAAACTGCAAAGTACCGAAAAAGAGGGGGGAAAGTGAACTGCAATGCCAAAAACAAGGTGGGGTATATTAACTTAAGCTCCATTATTTTAAGCTGAACTTCGTTTTGTCCTTGAGCTTGACCACATTCACTCCCTAAAAATATCCCAAAGTTATGCTTTCCAGTATATAATAGAAGGGAGATTGGTGTCTGTTTAGTATTTCCTTTTGGCACCTTGGCTTTGAAGCGCGCATTCTTGGTGGGGAGCCGAGCGCCCTAGAACTCAGACAGGCGTTCGTGGCTGAGCGGAGCAGGGGAACAGCAAGGCCCCCTTAGCTGGGAATCCGGAGCCCCGAGCTCTGTGGTGGGGCTGACTGACCGATGAAGTGACCTCCCCTCTGGGTCTCTGTGACATAGGGAGCCAAGGCGCTCTAACTTCTAGTGTGAACATTTTGTGACTTGAACTTTCATCTTTCCTTTCCCATCCCTTAAAATAAAAATCTCCCAGCATAGCCCTTTCCACAGCCCTAAGGCTGAGTTTCATCAGGTCTAAAAAATACTCAACCAGTAAGAATGACCAACAAGCTTGAGGTGCCGTGGATGATTAGGAGGAGGGCAGGGGGCAGAGCAGGGCAGGTAAGCCAAGCCTTGGGGGGGTAGGGCAAATGGGAAAAAGAAGAGAGTCAGGGACCAGGGTGTCTTGGGGAGACCCTTGGGGAGTCTCCTCTTTACAAATGTATAGTTGCAGGCAAAGCATGTGGCTACACTTCCATCCTTTTCATTGCATTAAGCCTGTTGGTGATTCAGCTAAGAAGTACCACTGGGAGGGTTGATGGTTTTATTACCTTTAAGCTGGTCTGATACGTGAGGCCACTCGGGTCTCACTGGGTTTGAGGAGCATAATCAGACACGTCTGTCAACAGGCTGCAGTTGGAATGGCTTTGCTGTGAGCACCGGCTGGGGTACCCATTACCTCTGGTTGCGAAGGGCTTCGCAAGGCCAGCTGTGGTCCTGGGGTATCAGGTGAGTGGTTGGGGAACCACGGGAGAGCAGTAGAAGTCCACGTGTGCTCCGTAGGAAACCGGCCCCCGGTCACAGTGCGATGCTGCATGGTAAATCAATCATGGGCTGGGAGCCCTGCAAGAGGCTTTAGAGGCCCAAGTCGGCTTTTGTGGAGGAGAGGCCCACGCTCAGCCAGTGAGGGGCAGAGCCAGTCTGCTGCTTGGTGCTGAGATGAGCTGTTGCGTTTCCCGTGGAACACCACACTACGTGTATGTCAGTGTTACAAAAAAAAAAAAAAAAAAAAAGTCCCTTCTTTAGGGAAAGTGTACCTAAGTAATACAGATATACACGATAAGCTTTTAAACTAAATTGCTTCTGTTGATTGATTTTACCCTCTAAATATCATTGTTTTTTTCCCCTTACGGATTTCATGAGACTCCCAGCCTTGCTGCTTGTGCCAGCCATCTGCTCTTCAGTTCCACCTTGTACGAAAACTAAACAACCCTTTGATAGCTTCAAAACAAGATTTAAACATTTCTCACAGGGGATCCCTGGGTGGCTCAGGGGTTCAGCACCTGCCTTTGGCCCAGGGCGTGATCCTGGGGTCCCGGGATCGAGTCCCGCGTCGGGCTCCCTGCGTGGAGCCTGCTTCTCCCTCTGCCTGTGTCTCTGCCTCTCTCTCTCTCTCTCTATCATAAATAAATAAATAAAACCTTTAGAAAAAAAATAAAAAAATAAACATTTCTCACGTGCTCTCTTGCTCTCATTATCTGTGCCGAGGCCACAGGCTCTCGGCCGCAGCTATTTCCAGAGTCTTCTGGAGATTCTCACCAGGGAGTGGAGGGGATTTTACATGCTTCCTCTCCTGGGCTGGGGATGATTCTCTCCACAGCCACACGGTGCTGGAAACAGGGTGGAAGCCAGTTTCCTCTCTGCACTGCAGCTCCCAGCCCGACCCACACCTTTGCCTCTGTCTCTCTTACTCCCTTCCAGTGGCCACACTGAGCCAGGGGTCAGTTCCTGAATCATGGTGACTTCCCGACACTGGTCTGCCTTTGGGAAGCCCACTGCTTTCTGTCATCTGGCTTTTCTGTCTACAGGTTGCCTGTGCTGGTTCTTTTTGAAACTTCTCAATACGTGTGTGCAACTACCCGATAAAAGCCCCTTTCAAAGAATCTTGACACCCTTGTTCTTTATTTTTTCTTTTTTAAAGATTTTATTTATTTATTCATGAGAGACACAGAGAGAGAGGCAGAGACACAGGCAGAGGGAGAAGCAGGCTCCCTGCGGGGGGCCCTATGCAGGACTCCATCCCAGGACCCCAGGATCACGCCCTGAGCCGAAGGCAGACACTCAACCACTGAGTCACCCAGGTGCCCCATGACAGCCCTGTGCTTCTCACATCTTCCCCCTTTGGCTTCTAGAGCGGACCTATTAATTAAACAAAAGAAGAGATTGCCACGTCCATCTCTTTTTGGCAGGTCAGTGATTTGAACAGAGTTGATGCTTTCCTGTCCCCTTTTTTTGCATTTTTTCCCCCAAACAAGAACATGTTGAATGTTCATTTGGAAAGGCTGAAACTTCCAGGACCATTATGCCTGGTGTTACTGTTTCTATCATGTGCAGCCCTCAGCCAGGTTAAGCTTTGATGATCGGTTCACAAGGTAAACTTCTGGCCGAAGGCACATGGTCTGAGTTTATCTGAAGCCCTGATGGCTGCCAGCCATTCTTTTCTGAGGAGCAGACGTGTTTCTCTCCCTTGGCAATGACTTTGCATGGATATAAATTACAGAATGGCCCCATGACTGGGCAGCAGGCATTACTATTTCTGCTGGGACAATTATGAACGGGATTGAGAGGTATGGGTCTTTCAAAGTCAGGTAAATTGGAACATACTTGAACTTGACTAAAGCTTTGAGATACCCTGGGACTTAGAAAGGAGTTTGGGAGGATTTTCTAGTGTAGTGGAGTTCATTTCAAAGTGTGTATTGCCATCCTCTGTGGTCTCCTGGGATACAAATGTTGGAGGTAGGGTCCTGTCCCCAGGAGCTGAGATACCAGGGCAAAGAGAGGAATAATTGTAGCACAGTATCCTTATGTGCTATGATGGAGGCTTAGCCACAGTGCCTTATGGGCTCCAAAAGGAAAATGAATTCCAACCAGAGTGTGGGTAGACATGGAGTAACAGAAGGCTTAACATTTAAGCTGGACCTTGATCGATTTTTCCATATGGACACATTGGTGGAAGAGCATCCTAGGAAGAAGGAACAGCATGAGTGAAGGCCCAGAAGCCTGAGAGCTCTGGGAAGTGCTCCTCAGTCTGTGTGGCTGGTAGAGGATTGAGTAGGTAGGAGGATTAGGACACAAGGCTATGAAGGTGGGCTATGGCCAGCTTCCTGAGGACCTTGAAGGCAGTAGCTCACATTCAGTCAACACCATCTCAGGTACCAGACCCTTCGTGGAGCGCTCTCTACTAGGTACCTTATTTAGTGCTTACAGCACCTCTACCAAATCCTCCTGGAGTGAACAGACACGTGACACATGAGACAGAACCAACGTCTCTCTATTTCCATCCAGAGCCATCATAGCTAGAAGAGCAGTGGGGCGGGAAGGAAATGAGATCTTCATGTCACACATCTTTGCATTTAGGTCCTAGTGACATTTTTTTTTTTTTTTGTAATAAATGAGGCATGGTGGCAAAAATCAGATGTCTAGTTTTTTTTATTAGAAAGCATGTAATCTGATCACAAAGCAGCCCATGATGTGATACAGTTTTCAGTTTGCTTACCAGGGGCAAATCAGAGCAGATGAGAAGGAACACTTCAACTACGGTTTTATGTAAAGTATTAGGGGAGCCTGGGTGGCTCAATTTGTTAAGCGTCCAACTCTTGAACTCAGCTCAGGTCTTGATCTCAAGGTTGTGAGTTTGAGCCCTGAGTTGGGCTCCATCCTGGGTGTGGAGCCTACGAAGAGATAAGATAGTCATTGATGAGCTTCAGGGGGATCCAGGGCATTTTTTAAATTGTATACAAACACTTCCTGTACTAACACATTCATATGACAGCTCCATGGAGAAAGACCATGCTTTTATACAATTTCAAAAAGGATCTGTTGGCCCCCAAAATAATAGGAGCCAGTGATTCATAGGTTATCTGTGGAATGTCATGTTCCGACTGGTTCTTCAATGACTGGATAATAAAATCCCAGATTTTTGGTGCAGTGGGCATGGAGTTGAGACTCATACAGGCCTTGCAAATCCTGCCTCAGCCCTTTGCTACTTATATGACATCAGCTTTAGTGCCCTCCCTCTGAGTGTGGAAAATATGGGAGCAGACACTGAGATTCACACCCATGTAACTAAAGAGCGCAGATGAGATTGCCAAGTGATTGAGGAGGGAAGGTGCTTAGGATGGAACCCTGGGGAGCATCTGTCCCCAAGAGGCTGTTGAGAAAGGGGGACTGACAAAAGGAACTGAGGAGGGGCTCGGGACCCAGGAGGGAACCCAGGAGCTCAGAGAGGTCTTAGACTAATCCAGTTAGCTAAGAGATAAGGACTCAGAAGGCATCTTTGATTTTTCATTTCGATCCCAGATCATACTGCTCCAAAGTGTGCTCAGGAAGTAGGTGATGAGCTAAAGACTCCTCCTTTGTTAATTCAGCATAAATCTGCTGAATGCCAAGTGTATACCAGGCAAAGCCAGCGATGCTACAGAGCTTGGTTCCAGAGGGCTCCTTTAGGCCCCAATGTGACCTCTACCCCCGCAATTAACAAACATGAGGTGAGCCCACCAGGCAATGACATAGGTCTGCTACGTGGCCTTGATTGGGCTACATGATCTCTCCAGGTTTAAGGGTTGGAAACTGGACTATCTGTAAAGTTTCCTCGGTCTAAAATGAATCCCGCAGCACTGCCCAAACTGGGGGAGGGGGTGCCGGTCAATCAATGCCTTTCACATGCAAAACTCTGGTGGTGCTTTGAGCAGGGCATCCTGTAGGCTGTCCCTCTATCAGCTTCATGTCCCTCTATCAGCTTCATGCTCCTCTAATTTTTCCTTGCATTTCCTGTGTCTGTCTGGTGCCTGTGCCCATGCTTGGTGGATGGATAAATCCATCGCATCTGAGAATTGTTTTCCTCCCAGGGAATCCTGTTGTTTTCACACGAAAGTATTATAGATGTTCCCTAAAACAAAAATAACATCTCCTAAATATTGGCCACAAGCTGGGCCTGGTGCTAGATTCTTTCATATACATGACCTTGTTTGGGGTAAGAGTCTTCTTTATGGAGATTTCAATGCCCTGCAGACCAAACGATATTTCAGAGAAAGATTTTCCTGGAGCAAAGCCACAAGCCATAAAAGACTGATCGAACTTGCTTCATGCAACAGGTAAATGTTGATCCTGGCCACCTCACACCCAGCTAGCTCACCGAAGAGCTCTCCTCTATTTGAAATTGGCCTCCGGACCCAGGTGGCTTTCTAGACAAGATATGCTTTTCCTCCAGCTAGTTTGAAATTTTCCTCTTTCCTCTGTGTGCATGTGTGTGCAATACTCAAAATAGAAGCTTGGGATGAATGACTGTCAGTGTATCACCCCCTCTGCCCGGAGATTTGTTTCTTGTTTTTGGGGTCAGTGTGGACCAACAGCTTCGAAGGTCACTGGATTATGAATTGGTCAGTGATACCCTGAAAGAGGGAGGGATCACAGGACTGTCCTACTCTGCTGGCTCAGCCCCTGCTCAGCTGGGAACGTGCTCTTCAGCAGCTAAGCTCAGACCTTGGGTTGCTGAGTTCATGAATGCCAGGGCCCACCGAGGATGCTGGTTCATGTCTGAGTCTCCGCCAGCACGACCCAAGATCAAGACATAAAGTGGTATTTCTTCATGTGCCACAAATGGAGTTTCAACATAAGGCCTTCCCTAGTGCTCTGATTTAGGTTCTTCGATTTAGTTCTAATCAGTGTCTTGCAACGAAGCTGATGACTACTCTGCAGATATTTGGTTCTGGGGCCCGAACACCTTCCATGAGCACCCGGACCAGAGTGGCCATGAGGTAACTCCCTCTTTGGTCCCCCGTTCCAGCTCTCTCCATCATACCTTGACAGTCCAACATGTAGGGGGTATTTGTTTCCCTATTTACTGCCTGTCACTCCCTCCACCCACAATAGGGCGTTACTTAGTGAGAGTGGAGACCCAGTGACCTCATTCACTACTGTGTTTCTAGAGCCTTGGTACCTAGTAGGTGCTTAATGAAAATGTGTTGAATGGATGAGCAGGAAAGTGGAGGGAAGGGAAGAAAGGGTAGGAGGGAGGTATGACTACATCTCCTCTCTAAGGGGAGCTGTGTTCCCAGGACGTTAACAACACTGAGCACCCAAAGACACCAAGGAACAGCGTGCAGGGAGGCAGTCAAGTCTAGCCTAGGGGGCCCCCAGAGAGGGGCCAGGGCTGCCCAGCTCAACACTGCTCTCCCTCTCACAAGTATGAGAGAGAATATGATCCTTGTGCATTTGGGGTAACGAGCATATTGACGTCAACCCTCCCGGTGCCTCATGGGCGCACAGGACAGGGGAGCTGCTCCGTTTGTGTCCTGTGGCCCTGGGTGGAGGGCTGTTACTTCCTGCCTTGCTCCTGCTCCCTGTTGCCTAGCAGGTGGAGAAGTGACGGAGTGTCCCCTCCTAGCTGGCTCCCTGCTCACGGCCCCCCCCCCCGTTGGGTGGCTGCTGCATGTGGGACAGGGGGGCTGTGGGACGTCTGTGCTGCAGGGATGAAGGTGTGCTGTCCTCACTCTGGCTCAGCCCAGGAGGCGTGCGTGGCCCGTGGCCCCAAGCTCCCCCTCGCTGTGGATTCAGCAAGTCACGGGGGGGTGGGGGGGGACACAACAGGCCTCGCTTCTCCGGGAGGGCGCGGGCTACACAGCCCAGAGCTGCGGGGCTGCTGCCAGGTTTTGAGAAAGTATTTGAAGCATCAAGGCCATGCAGGGCCCCACGCCCTTGCTCCCTCTCCCCTCCTGGCTCTCAGGCCCGCAGCTTTAATATGGGCGGGGGCTGGATTGAGTGTCTGGGCCGAATCCAGCAACCGGAGTCCTTTCTGGCAGAGGCTGGGGAGTGCACATCAGGATCACATTCCAGATGCAGGGACAGAGATTTGGGAAGGATAAAGCAAAGAGAGTGAGAAAATTAAATGTGGCGAGAAATGGATTTTCCCTTTCTGCCGTCTGAAAATAATTGAGTTATGTTATTTTGTAAAATAATCTGTTTTGAGGTTTTTCCTGTTCCCCATCATACTACCAATTGCCTTACTGATTTGAAGAGTGGCGGGGTGCTGGGGTGGGGAGCATTCATTTTGGGCCTGTGCTGTGATCCCTACCAAATACCTCAAACTGGGGCCAGGTTCTAAGAGGTGGCTTTGCTGCCTGTTAAAGCCTGGAAATGAGAACCGCCTGGCCTCCCGGCCTCCCGAGGAAGGGGAAGCTGGCTCCTCCCACTCTTGTAGACAGGGGCCCCATAGCTTGGCCTCCCCCAGGCCTTCCCCTGCTCTGGGCATTGAAGGACTCAGTCACATTTGGCCAGAGACCTCAGAGATATCTGTCTCGCCTCATGATGTCATGTCCAGATGTCATGTCCAGAACTCCCGCACCCTCCTTCTCAGCTGTTCCTTGAATTTTCTGCTCCTTGGCCTTGCTTTGTGGTGGTTTAATGGGGAGTTCCCATGTCAGGCTTGCCCTTACCATGAGATCTCTTTACTATCACTCCAGGGAATATTTTGTAACTGTTAATAAATGTACTTTAATTGTGGAGTGGGGTAAGATGGGACTTTGGACAGAACTGTCCGAAAGGGGTCCGTTTAGAAGTAGCTTCACTGTGTGACAGACACGAACAAGCCTAGGGCTTGCAGGCGTTTCAGCTCTGGAGACAGATTTCATAAATTTATATCCTGGTACAGCCACGTATCAACAGGATAGCCTCAGGCAAAGATGGTACTTTGCTGTGCCTCAGTTTCCCCATCTATGAAATAGGTGCAAACCAGTACTTACCTCTGGTTGCTGCTGTGGGGAGTAAGTGAACTGATGGGCATAAAGTGCTTAGAACAGTGCTAGCTGCGGCTCGGCGAGGATTACTGAGCATCATCGGCATGGCCATGTTCATCTTTACTTAACTCTCTCGGGGCTGGAGCAAGTTCCTTTGATTCTCCGAGTCTGATGTGTAAAATGGGTATGGTACCAAACTGGCTTGTCAAGGAGAATCAGAGAGAATGTATGCGAGTTTGCTTACCCCAGGGCTTGACACCCAGTGGAGACTCGGTGAGTGTGAGTTCTCTCTCCTCTCCAACACAGCCTGCCTCTGTACAGACTGTCAGCCCCTGGGGCAGAAGGACCCATTTCTCTATAATGGGGCTAGCAGCGTGGTGACAAGCAGGGTCCCTGTTATGTATTTTATTTTATATTTTTAAAGATTTTATTTATTTATTCATGAGAGAGACAGATCTCTGTCTCAGAGACAGAGACACAGGCAGAGGGAGAAGCAGGCTCCATGCAGGGAGCCCGATGTGGGACTCCATCCCGGGACTCCAAGATCACACCCTGGGCTGAACACAGGCACTAAACCGCTGAGTCACCCAGGGATCCCCCCTGTTATGTATTTTAATGGGGTGCAAGTTACCATAGTGTTCAGCGTGGACAGCCAGCTCCTTTTCCCACTTCCAGGTCTCCCCATTACATCTCCTCTTCTGCTATGGACCAGTCAGGCAGTTAGTCTTGAGGACCTCACATGTGTTCAGGGAATAGCTAGGTAGCTCTGAGCTCATGGGAGACATGCGAGACTTTCCCCTAGGATGCCTAAAACTCCTTCCTGCATCATTCATGGCACCATTCTCCCAGTCACCCTGAGTGAAGGCCTGCGGTCAACATACCAGATGACTTCACTTTGTCATCTCAGCAGTTTTCACAGTAACCCCGGGAGGTGGGAACTGTACGCATCCCATTTTACAGGTGAACAAACTAAGACCTCATGAGGTTAAGAATCTTGCCAAAGGCCACCCGATAGTCAGCTAAGCAGAGATTTAAAGTTAGGTATGTGGGAATCCATCTTCTGCATGTGGCCTCTGCTATCTCATGTCTTCTGGTTGCTTTATGTTTTGGCTACTTCTGTGTAGCAGACCCCTCCCAAACTGAGTGGCTTTAAACAACAGTGTGTTTTCTCCGTCTCTGTCTCTTCTCCTTCTCCTTCTCGGTCTCCGTCTCTGTCTCCATCTCCTCCTCCTCCATCTCCTCCTCCTTCTCCTTCTCCTCCTCCTCTCTCTTCTTTTCCCTCTTCTTCCCCCTCTTCTCCCTCTCCTTCTTCTTCAGTCTGGGGAGTGACCTCTCTCTACTGAGTGATTCTCGCTTTGTCTCACCTGTACTCACATTCAGATGGCAGCCAAGGTTGATCATCTAAAGGCTTCTACACTCACATATTCCCAACCTGGGTTGGGAAGAGCTACAGTGGAAGAGATGTCTTTCTCTTGGCCTGACCCCTCTTTGTGGAGAGGCTGGACTTCCTCACAGCATTGTAGTCTCTCAGAGTGGGCAGGGTTCTGACAGAGCCACTAAGCTTCCCCAGAACAAGCTCTAAAAGACCCATTGGAAGCCGCCCGGCCTCTTACCATGGGGCTTTAAGTGTTCCAGACCCACATTGTCATCAGGTTTTATTGGTCAAGCAAGTTACTTAGGCCAGTCCACATTCAGTGGGACCAGTTATTAGGCTTGAACTCTTGAAATGGGAAGCAGCATGTGAGTATGGTGAAGGAAGCAATTGATGATTACCGTCTTTATCTGATCAGTCCCCAAAACCCAACTATGTTTTTGCTTTAAAGGAAAAAGAAAACCCCTTAGTCTATTCTACTGCCACCACCTTAATAGGCTCCAATTTTATTGTGCTTCATTTTTGGTTCAGTACAAGCATCTCCTAATTGGGTTCTGACTCTCTGCCCAGCTCCTAATCCCTTGTGTATTTTGTGAGCATACAAAACCTCATCAAATGCCTGTTTCATCCATTGGTTTGTATATTCATAGATCCAAGAAGGACTTTATAAGCCATCTAGTCTTACCCTCTGCTTTTACACAGTAGAAAACCAAGACCCCAAAAAGGCATATTCAAAATTGTATGGTTTATTTTTTATGGAGTTTCAAGTGAGTGCTTATAAACTATCTTCCTTAAACTAGAAGAACAAGGAGAGAGAAGACCCAGTTGAATCCAATTCCTGTCCCTGGAGAGACTACAGTTTAATAGGATTGGTGGATACCTTAGAGATCATTTTAATAGAAGTTTGCACATGGTCCCATAGGAGTACACAAGAGAGGCAGGTAATACTATTCAGGGAAGATTTCTTGAGGGAATATGACCTTGAACTGAGTCTTCCATCCTACAGAAGTTATCTGGGCAAAGAGAGGTAGGAGGCTATCGGGACAGAGGGAATGGCCTGAGAGATGAAGATAAAGAGGCAGGAGTTAGGGTAGGGGTGTTGTGGCACATGCTATTTGATATTTCTAGAGCATGAGGAGCCCTGGATGTCCTATCGAAGGGCCACAGCTTGATTCTTTAGGTAATGGGAGACCATTAAACAGTTAAGACCTACCTGTGGTCCTTTAATGTGGTCCACTTATCTGGTGAAGAATTTAAAGGCTTATTTACTGACTGACCTCTCTGTCTTCAGACTCTATCATGACCATGCCACTTTGGATAGGTTTTAAAGCCTCCCCCAACCCCAAAGAGGATCATTAGCTCAAAAAGTAAATGGACCAAAAATGCATGAACATATAGTTCTTAGAGATGCAAATGCAAATGATTTAACTATATGAGAAGATGCTAAGTTTTATTCATAATAGGGAAAAAACAATCTTAAACTATGTTAGGATACTATTTGTCATGCCTTAAAGCAGCAAAGATCAGAAAGGCTACAATTATAAGGGCACATATTTTTTGACCTAGCAATTCTACTTCTCTATCTACATATATCCCTTCTTTTTTGAAGATTTTATTTATTTATTCATGAGAGAGGCAGAGACATAGGCAGAGGGAGAAGCAGACTCCCCATGGGAGCCCGATGCAGGACTCAATCCTGGGACCCCAGGATCATGACCTGAGCCAAAGGCAGATGCTCAACCACTGAGCCATCCAGCCTTCCCAACTTACAGGTATTCTTATGTTTAGAGGAGGCAACAAATGCACATAATTATTTCTTGTAATCTTGCTTGTAATTGCAAAGGATTGGAAATATCTAAATGCCATGGAAAGAAAACTAGTCAAATAAATTATATTTTCATCCATACAAAGGAATGCTATGAAGGCTTAAAAAAAGACGATGAGTATTTCTGTATATACAGCTCTGGATGGGTTACCAAAATAAAGTATTGAGTGAATAGGAAAAAAAAAATGTAAAAAGGAAAGAGAAAAATATATGTACATAGATAATTGTTCAAATAAATGTAAAATGCCCCTGGAAGGAGATGTAAGAAATTTATATTGTTCATAATGAGTAGCTGGGGATATAGAAGTAGGAGAAAAAATATTTCATTGCTTAATTCTTTGTACCTTTTGAATCTTGAACCATATGAATCTTAAATTCTAAAAAATAAAAATTAGACAAAACAAAAGCAAGAAATTTAAACAAACCATTACCACTGAGAGCTTCTTCAGATCGGGCCGTAGAATAAATATCCTATGGATCTTCTTCATTTTACAGCCAGTGAAGGAGCAAGGAGACCCAGAGGACTCTTCCCAAATTAAAAAAAAAAAAAAAAAAAAAAGACCAGGGAAACAAACAAAAGCTGAAGCAAATGTGACAAAATATTAAAGTGACTTGAGCTGAGTATATAAGTATTTCATACTATCTTCCAGTCTGCTTGAGTTATTTTATATTTCATAATCAAAAATTACAGTAAGTAAATAACCACATTAATCATCATGTACATGGCATGGCTTTGGTGTTTGTTTTGAAATGATTGAAGGCGAGTAGTTCCATTTTCTGGTATGCTCAACACCCATTCTCACATTCATCGCCCTCATCCTCCACACATGGGGACCCATCTTATTTTATTGTCATTTTTGTATTTTCACTTATGTATACTCATGACTTCCTCTTACAAGATGATAGACTCTGTCCAGGGTAAAGACTGTGTCTAATTCAGAAGTCAGCAAACTTTCCCTATAAAGGGCCAGTAAATATTTCAGGTGTTGTGGGCCAGTCTGTTCCTATGATGACGACTCAGCTCTGCCACAGTAGCACAGAAGCTCTGGAGAGGACATCAGTGAATGGATATGGCTGCGTCCCAATAAAACTTTATTTACAAAAAGGAAGGCTAAGCCAGATTTGTTCCAAGGGCTATCGCGTGCTATGATCCAATTCACAGTTTTCTAACATTGAATTCATTGTTCTATTCCCTTTCAACCCCCTTCTCTTTCCCGGTCTTCCTCTGGGAAAAGGCTGATGTTGTTGGTGTACGTGTGCATGAATTTGTGTACCTACACATGTGCATTCGTGGTCTGGGGGAGGTGAGAAAGGAAGGAAGAGATACAGTGTGTTTCTAGATGAGTGAGGGCTCCAGGCTTTACAAGAGATAGGCAGCAGTGGGGAAAGTTAAGGAATGAATAACTTTTCAAGAGAAGGTTAAATGATGACTCTTTCAAAGATGAAATGAACATGTGTCAAAGATGTTATTTAACTCACTGATTTTTTTAAAAATTTATTCATGAGAGACACAGAGGGAAAAGCAGGTTCCCCACAGGGAGCCCGATGCGGGACTCGATCGTGGGTTCCAGGATCACCCCTGGAGCCAAAGGCAGACGCTCAACCACCAAGCCACCCAGGAACCCCTTTAACGCATTAATTAGTGAGGGAATCAGTGTGTTGTTACAACTGTTTCAGAAGGAGAAAGCAGGCACATGTGAAGGCCGTCAGGAGTCAGGAGTGCTGAAAGGAATTTGCTATCCGTGTAAAACTGGCCTCTTGGGGAGCAAGGAGGGCTTATTATTTACATTTCCACTGACAAAACTTATTTCCATTACTATCAGTTTTCTGCAATTTATAGACTTGCAAAATAGCTCGGCTAAAAAACAGTGAAAGGTGCAGACCTACGAAATCCGATGATCCAGAAAAAGTTATTAAACAATGCCTAATTACTCCCTGGAAAAAATACTCAGAAATCAGTTTTTTTTTCCTCTCTCCTTTCAAAGTTATTCACAATTTCGTGAGATAGAACTAGCATCCAGTGTTCTACTCTAGATTGTACAAGGTCTCCAAATCTAGGCCAGAGGTTTTCGAGCCCGTTCGATGGGTGGTGGCAGCCACCACAGGTTCTTGAGCCCATGGAAGAGCAAGGAGGAGAGAAGTTCTCCAGCTCAGCTCGAAGGGAGGACTGACCTCTGGCCAGCGCAAGGGGGCTGGCGTGGACAGCTCCAGGAGCATTTCAGAAGAGGCGGCGTGGTGACATGGAGTCACACAGGCCTGAACGCGAGTCCCAGCCTTGCCACTTACCTCTCCTGCAACACTGGGCAAGGCTGGGCCATTGCTCGCCTGTGGTTAGAGGGGATAATCTGAACTGCCTCCGAGGCCGTTGTGTAGAAAGAGCACATCTTACTACTGAGCACTTTGCCTGCCTGCGCAGTTTGTGATAAATGTTAGTTCCCACCTTCCATGTGGGGCGCCCACTGGACCCTGGCTGTGTGTCCTTGGGCAAGTTACGTACGCGATCTGAGATTTGGTTTCTTTATCTGTTCAAATGTAGGGAACGATATCTGCCTCCCAGAGTTCCTAAGAGAATTGGCACGTAGTATTGCCAGGAAATACTAATTTCCCTTTGAGGGGTCAGGAAGGCCTCGCAGAGGAGATGACCACAAAGTCAGGTCTTGATGAATGAGTAAATGTTGAGTACATCAGCATTTCCAGAGTTCTTAAGATTTCCCAGCACGATAGAATTTATGTGATTCAGTTTTATTTATTTTGATCACATCATTTTGGACCATTCACGTTTTCTTTTTTAGTCAAGTATAGCACTGAGTTTTAAAGCATGTCATGATAAGGGGCATAAAGTAAGTGGGAAACAGTATGAAATTATTTTATGCTTATTTGGTGGTGGGTCGTAAGTGAAACATATATTGTGCATATAGATTCATGGTTATGTAAAGCTCAGTTTGGGGGGACAGCCCTAATTGCAAATATTTTGACCTATTGCTTCCACCTCAACAATAAGATATCTTAGGAATGCAAGTATTTTGGCACTTAGATGACGTCTCTCAAATTTTCTCTTTCCCTCCAAACAGTACAACAGTCATTTATAAGACCATTGGAAATGATGCTCACTTTACATGCAGCTCAAGAAATTGTTTCTCTGTGCATGTGTGCGCGTGTGCACGTGCATGCACGTGTGCCCATGTAAGAGAGAGGCGGGGAGGGAGCCAGCCAGCCATGGCCCACTTTGGGTAGCAACTTAAGGAATTCTCATGGGGATTTCCAGGCTCAGCTCTCTGACTTTCTTAGCTTGTCTCCTTGTTGTCAGTCTTCCATAACTCAAGTCCCTGTTGCTTATGTAATGGTAACAAGGCCACCAAAATTGGTGGTCCGGGCAGGACTCCAGAGTAGGAGCCCTGACTCTGGGGTACCCTCTCCACTCCAAAGCTCTCTTTCTGCCCCTGGGACTCCTACCCTATCGTCCTGTAGCTGTGATTGCCCAAACTCTTCCCTTCTAGTAAAAAGCCACCTTCCATCCGTGTAAGTCTCCCAGAATCCTTCCACTACCGTGTATTTCCCTGTCTCCCAGCGATAGCCTTCAATAGACAACCTGCTGATAATAGAAATACAGGGGAGCCAAGAGGAGGACAAGGAAAGGATTCTATAAAATGAAAGGAGGTCTCTTTTTGCTCTTTGGCTTCCTTTGGAACCCCTGATGTCAGAGCATCCCGAAGTGGTTCTGGTTGGCAGGGAGATTCAGCTTGCAAGTGCAACCAGCAAGTTGACCAGGAGACTCCCCGGGGTGTAATGACAAGCAACTGTTTTCTCTCTTTCCCTGTCGTTTTCAAAGCAGCTCAGCAGGAGAAGTTCTGTCACTGCCCTTGGTTGAAAATGCAGGAGGTCCTGTGACCTTTCTGATCACTCTCAAGTAATAGGAGGAATAGGAGGAATTCCTAGAGCCACTGGCTGTGGAGTCACTGTGTGACTACACAGTCTCGATTCAGTTACTTAAAATATCCGGTCTACAGAGTCATCAAAATTTCTGACTTGCTTGCACCTGTTTGCCTCTCCAAGCTGGAGCCTGCTGCAGGTGAGAAGGGCCATGCTTCCTCTTTGTTCTCCTCTCACACATGCTCTCCCATGTTGCTGACCAGGGTTTCTGACTCCCCTGGGCAGAGGTGGGGAGGAGGAAAAGGCAGGGAAGCTCTTACTCAACAAATCCTATAGTAAGATGTCTTCTCTGGGGGGGCCTGGAAGGTTTGTAGAGCCGACTCCTCTCGTGGATATTTTGTGGGTTCTCTTGAGACCCTTATTGCAAATATCGACTTCTATTTCCCTGACACATATTGCATTTTCCTTTAGCTAGCTGTCCCTTTTTCAGCTCAGTTTTCTTTTCTAGTCATCCACTTTATACAGACCTTTTCTTTTCTTTTTTCTCTCTCTTTCTTTTCCTTTGGGGCAGAGAGAGAGAGAGAAAGAGAGAGAATTTTAAGCAGCATCCATGCACAGAGAATTTTAAGCAGGATCCATGCTCTGAGATCATGACCTGATCTTGTTTTGTTTTGTTTTCATGACCTGATCTTGACCTGAGATCAGGAGTCAGATGCTTAACTGACTGAGCCACCCAGGCACCCCTATACAGACATTTTTGGTTGGGGTTCTGTTACCTTCCCATGGAGACCTCTTAGGTAGGATTTAAAATAGATCCAGGTGTACCTGGGTGGCTCAGTCGGTTGAGCATCCGACTCTTGATCTCAGCTCAGGTCTGGATCTCAAGGTGGTGAATTCAAGTCCCACATTGGGCTCCATGCTCGGCATGGAGTCTACTTTAAAAAATTAAAATAAAATTAAGTAGATCCAGACTGACTCTCTCTGCAGCATGCCTTCTGTCTCCCGGAAGAAGCACTCACAGATCATGTACCCTGACAGTCTCTGGGAGAACAGTGCCCAACAAGCACTTCTTCTTTGCTTGTACCATTGTAGCATCTAAACTTTCAGATTTCCCGGGCAGGAATTAGGCCCAGCACCCTGTGTCCAGTGATTGGAAGGAGACCAGATCAAACCCTCCAGTGATCACAGAGAAGCTCCTTTCTCTTCACCTGAGGGAAAAGCACCCTACCCCTTTCCTGGGGAGGGGGAAATACTGGCACAGCTCCCTCCAAAGAAATTCCCTTTCGTAGCTTCATTTTCTCCAGACTATGCTGTCTGCACCGTACGTACAGGATTTGAGCATCATATAATGAGTTTTTGCCTTTCAGCTTTGAAGTTTTTTTATGTTGGTCTCTTCAAAATGTACCATTCACTGTTTTCACATCTTAGCTGAAAAGGAGACAAGAACAGCCCCATTTTAATATCCAGTTACACAAGCTTGGCCTTAATGCTTTTATCACATTGGTTGAACAGTCAGTCACTCTGTGCTAGACCTTTTTCTCTTGTTATCTCTCAATCCTTGCAACAACCTCCCTTTAGAAAGAAGGAAATTGAGATATGATAGGACTTATCCCAAAGGGTTCAGATATAGTGTTAGGACAGGGATTAGAAACCATTCTCTAAACAGTCTATAATTTCAGTTTGAGGGCCTCTTTAATCAAAGAGTTATTTAAAGGAAGATAACTTTCAAGTGGTTAAATTACAAAACAGTTTTTTTAGTATCGATTATCTAGTGTTATTGTTTACTTTTTTTGGTCAGAAATATAGCCCTATTCAGGGCTATATTTAGATTACCTATCTAAAAAGTGTTCCAACTTTTAAAACATAGTGAGGTTTGTATGGTGGCCTAATGCACGGGCAGTTTTAGTAATTGTTCCTTGGATATTTGAAGACAAATGCATTTGCCTCTCATTGTTGGGTCCAGGGTTCTGTGGCTTTTCCCTCAACTTGGACTTCTTCCCTGGCCCCTGGGACAGGGTTTCACACACAGGAGAGCCCACCAGCTGAAATAAAGACATCAGGAGGTGCTTGTGACCAAACTAGCAAATCATCATTGAAAATATTTGCATACCTGGGACTCGACTACATTTTTCTAACTGCGTTGCCAGCCATGCAGGAAGTCTTTTCTAAATTCATAAGATCTGGTGGTGAGCTCCCCACCCCACCCCACCCCACCCCACCCCACCCCACTTCTAATGCACCTTTGGATGTGAGGCAGGACATGGGAGTTCTTGGCTCATCTCTGTCACTGACTTGCTCCTGGGCAGATTGCTTCCCTGTGAAGCAAGGGTCAGGGCAGATGGTCCCATGGTCAGTGCTGTTTCTCCAAGTCAGAGACTTTGCAAGGCAGGCCTCTGACTTTCCATCCTGAGTGTCGTGAGCAATTAATGAAAGAGGGTGCTCCTATACAGAGTGAGCGTTTCTTGGGGAAAGCATCGTACACCAGCAAATGCTATATACTAGTCCCTGAGAATCATAAAGTCATTATTTTTAAAACACTGGAACTGCTGGTCTACAATCAGTTGTAAAAAATAAAACAAAACAAAACAAACAAACCCCCACCAAAGCACAAAACACAAAGGTAACCCTTTCCTTGGTAAGTGATATGAACGCTAGACAAAGTTCAAATACAAACTAGGTCAGACCTAGAAGGGTAGGCACAAGGCTGGCTTGTTTTTTCTTTGTCTGGAACAGCTCCACATGGGCTGGGTGGTGTGTGTACTCCCGGAAGGTGATGCAAACACACGTTCCCAGCACTCACTGTGCACTTTCTCCCCTGATGCCCTTGACCGTGGGGTGAGCAAAGTTCTCAAATAGGAGACACAGAGGGAACGTAGGTAACCTCCTGTATGATACACTTGGTTTATTTTCTTCAACTCAAATGTACCATTGAATCAGTACCTTTAATTATTTCATTCATTTCCCATCTGTCGAGCATTCAGTACATGTCGGGTTGGGTTGTCTCCTACGGAGACAAAGCTGGATAAGAGACAAGAAGGGCTAGTGGATATTTGTCACTTCTTATCCCACCTACAGTGACACATGAGCTAGCTACATTCTAAATACAAATATAAGGGAACAGTAAGAAAGGAAACATGGTAGGAGAATGTCCATCTAAATTTCCAAATCAAAAAGTGGCGGTTCTGGGCGGGGAGGGAGTCATGGTTGATGGATTCAGCCGTCAGAAAATGCTGCTTTGACCTCATCGGTGCACTGGGCCTCCCTCCAGCTTCCTCAGGCTGCACTGGGGAATGAGTCTTGAGGCTGAGCAATGGCCCTGACCCTCAGACTTTGAATTCTAGGAAAGAGGTTGCTTGCAGGAATGAGCTCAGCCTAATCACTTGAAATTAAGGCCACAGAGGGAAACGCCCAATCTCTGTTTAGGAATGTACACAACAATTTGCTGGACACAGCTATTACTCAAGTCGGAGACTGTTCACAGATGGTGGCTTGGGCTGGGGGTGGATGCAGAGGCTGGGACCATGGACCATTAATCACGGGCTACAGATGCGCTGCTCCGTGCAAGTAAGCATACCGGGCTGCAGCAGGCCTCGGTGGAGGGGCTGGACGGCGAACCCCCGGTCTCGCAGGCGATGAGAGCAATCCTCACAGCCACAGGAATCACCAAAAGCCCATGGCAGGGGGGACGGTAGTTTCAAGTTGCAAATGTGTGTGTTCAATCAGAGAATAAAAACGTCCTTGCCGGCTAGAGCCCGAGCACCTGAGGAATGCCTGTGTAGATTAAAGATTATCTCTTTGTCGGGGGAGGTCACTGTCTAGACGTGGAGATACTGCAGTGTGTGTGTGTGTGTGTGTGTGTGTGTGTGTGTGCACGCCCCCAAGGTAAACAACCCACGGCAGCACGTAAATTTCCTCTCCCTCATTCTGATTGTCTCCCTCTTACCCATTGGGTCCCAGCTCAGCTTGTACCTTCCTCTGAGCAGCCTTCTCTGACCTTCCAGGCCTGGGTGGATGAGGTCCCCAGGCTGTGAGCACCTGCCTGTGCTTCCCCGTCACAGCACTCCCCACACTGAACTGTACCTGCCTGTTAAATTGTTGGTGGCCTCCCTTCCCCATGACATTTTTGAGAGTATGGACTTCTCCTGTGTCACTCCCAGCAAAGGACATGGTGATTGACAGATCATAGAAACAGCATTGATGACATTCGCTGAGACGGGAGTTGGAAGAGGGCATTTGAAGCCAAGGAGAAAGGATTCCAGCTGGCCCCAAAGGATAAGCCCACACCTACTAAATCAGAGACCCTGGAGGGTGGGACCTGGCAATGGGGGTTTCAATAAACCCTCCAGATGATTATGGGGCACATCCAGTTTTGAGAACCACTGACCTAGCACCTTGCTACGGTGATAACATGTTTTTGGCATCTGGGGCCAGTGAACTCTCACATACAAATTTGGCCCTACCTGTGAATTTGGGAGCAGACATGACAAATAGACTTGGTGTGCTACTTTCAGGTAATTGGCAGTGGCTATTGGGAGATCTTTTATGAAGATCTGAGGCTGTGACTGTGCCTGGGGTGAAGAAGTGTCATAATTGATCAGTGCTGTCTGCTGCAGGTGCAGAGTAAGGAGTATTCATGTCCCTTGTATCTGGCATCTGGAATCTGGAGCCATTCCGAATTTACATAGCACAGGATAAAGGTAGGGCATAGGGCTAGCAGTTTGGCCGCAGGTTCTGTTTTGACCTTCATGCTCTGGTTTTCCAGGACCCAGCCTCCTTCGACCCAATTTGGGTGTCGTGCCCCTTGACGATGGTGTCTCCATGATTGGGCCTTCAGTACCAGCCACTGGGCCTCCTCCGTACCGACCAGCATGCCTCTTGGTCTTGATCAATGGTCTGCTCTGTCACTGTTTGACCAGACCCCTTGTTCTGAATTGGGACCTTTTCTCTACCCATCCTCAGGTCTTCCCGTGGCTGAGTCAGACCATTTCAGTTTTGCCCTTGGACATTCATAATTTTGGTATTCCCTGAGAAAAACAGACCTTTCCCCCCTTGCTCTCATTTGCAAACTCTTCCTTCCGGCAAGGCCAGCTAATATTCACACACTCTGAATCCTGGCTGTCTCCACACACTGATCCATGTATCCAAGGAACAGATTTCAGGTGATGGTGATGTAGTTCTGGAATGCAGGTGAGGGTCCGTCGGGTGACGTCCGAAGACCAAAAAAACAATTCTTGAGATGTCTTTGGTGCAAAAAAGGGTGGTTTTATTACAGCTCGGGGCTAGGAAAAGGGAAGTTTCAAAAGGATTCTCATGGTAAAGAAGACTCAGAGGATACTGGAGGCCTTGCCAATGGTCAGGTTGAGGTTATTTTGTCTTCTAGCAACACATAAACATTAAGGTAGTTGGGAGCTTCCTGGAGGAACTTTACACTCTTCCTGCCTCTCAAGTATCTGTCAATGGGCTGCAGGTTATAAGGACACTTAACTGTGTCTACATTTCCTTCTAGAGGCTAGATTATTGATAAAAATGCACTGTTCTTATAAATTACTAAGACATTTGTAAACGGAGGGAGGCTCACGGCTTGTAGAATTGTAACCTCTATAAATTAACTACTTGTTTTTCCTTCCCTTAGCTTTGGGGCAGCCAGAAGTGCCTGAGGAAAGTCATACAGATCCTGCCCGGGGCGGGGGGTGGGGGGATGTATTGTGAGCGTCAGCTTCGGTTTTGTCCTCCGCTGGCCTCCTTCTGTTCCCTCACCAGTGGCATCAGGACAGACTAAGGCATGGAGGTCAGATTGTAAAAACAGGATTGGGTTCCATGAGGCGACCAGTCTGGCTGGGTTAAGAACCCAGGCCAAGGCATACTGGATTGAAACGTTGGCAAACATGTAGGAAGATCAGATTGAGGAAGGTCCTCACCCACCCTGGCTCTGGATCGGGGAAGGTAGTGACACAAGAGGCACTGCAGAAGCGCTGACCTCAGGGTTGCAGGGTGACAAGGAGGGGAGGGGTCCACATGGCACTGGTGGTGGGAGTGCAAGGAAGCTGACCTATGAAAGCACTGCCGGAGACATTCCAGATGGGGAATCCACTGAAGGGAATGGCTGATGTCGTGCAGGGGAGAGGGACAGAGGAGAGTCAGAGGTGACCCTGCTTTGAAGCTACGTGGCTAGAATAGCAACGGTCTGGCCCGACAGAAAGGAAGTCCCAGGCGGAAGAACAGAGGTAGGGAGGAAGGTGAGAGTTTGAAGTTAGCCTCAAAATGAGTTTGAGGTGAAGGCACAACACTCCAGGCGGGTTGCTGAGTGGGCAGATGCTGAGCCAGGACCAAAGGTAGGGTGCAGGTGGGGTGAACGGGAATGTGGGTGCTCCCCATCCCAGGAGGCTGGTGAAAAGAGGAGAGTGGAAAAGGAAGCTTGGGCTCCGAGGGGGTGGAGGAAGGAGAAGGAGGTGGGGAAGGATAGCCCAAGGGCAGAGAAGCCAGGGGGCGGCAGTGGCTCGGATACCCGTGGACAAGAGAGTGCCCAGGGAGAGGTGGTGCAGATCTCATGAGCATGCCGGGGGGCTTTATGGACGACACCCCGAGTCCAGAGGACCAATCTATGTCAGGATAGCTATTTGATATCTAAACTGTATCTCCAGGGAAGTCGTTTTGTAGACAGGTTTGCAGGTCACACTTGCTGGACCTGAAAACTTTGTGAGAGAAAGAAGTCATTCTCTATAATCCTTGTGATCTAACCCCCTCTGCTCCCCTTTCAGTCCCCTAACCACGCACACAAACACACTTACCCCTACCTCTTTGGATGAGTGACTCTTCTGAAAGCCAACAAAGCAGTAGAATATAAATTGTTCTACTATTTGCCGTCAACTTATAGGCTCAATTTTTTAAAAGATTTTATTTATTCATTCATGAAAGTCACATAGAGAGAGAGAGAGAGAGGCAGAGATACAGGCAGAGGGAGAAGCAGGCTCCATGCAGGGAGCCCAACGCGGGACTCGATCCCAGGACTCCAGGATCACGCTCTGAGTCAAAGGCAGACGCTCAACCGCGGAGTCACCCAGGCGTCCCCATAGACTCAATTTTTTTAAGGCTAGATGCACAGATTTCTGAGAGAAATCATCTGCCTTATACTGTTGTTCAGGTTGTACACTGCCCAGGTTACTTTATCCATAGGGGTAGCGTTTACACTGTAAGTACCTTTATTTTGATTTTTTTTTTTCGTATTTTTGTTATGGCTGTGTTGGTTCTAAAGATGAGTGATTTGCATATTTACTATTATAAGTTTCTGGCAGATGGCACTAAACTGGCTTTTTCCAACAACATCGATACACTATGGCAGTTTTCATACCAAGTGGAAGTCGAGTGTGTTGAGGAAGGGACACTCTTTCCTACTTCTTGTGCAGGCACCGTGAGGAGACCTGCAGAGCTCCCACTAGATGAATGAGGGGTCCCTACTTTGGTAAGTAGATCGCCAGCCATCGTCCCTCCGATCATGGACCAGTAGCATGGGCCCGGGTCAATCCATTTCAATTTGACAAGCATTTCTTGAATACCTGTTGTGTGAGAGGACCTCCGTCAGGGCCCCAAGGATGGAAAACACTAGGTTCCATCATCTTCAAGGAACTCAGAATCTAGTTGGCGCACAAGCAGAAGAACAGCGATATGTAGTAACCGTATACCTATAGTGCTGGCCTGGACTCAGCATTTCCAAATCCACTGTTCTGCTCCATCTCACTTTTGCTTCTAATGGAACAACCTTAAATATTAGCCATAATTAATCCATTACTTTAAAGGCTCTTTTATTATTGGGAGCCATTGCTTGATAAACCTAACTATTTCTTCTAAGCAGAAGAAGATAATTTGTTTTATGCCAGTCGTTGAGATCGGAAGTTTTTTAAGGCTTGTGCCCTGGGATGAGCAGCTGTGGACAGAGACACAGAGTCAGGGAGACAGAGAAGGGGGTGGGGGCGGTCTTGAGCTTTTCTCCTGTGCTTCTCAGGGGATGTTTTTAGCTGAAGGCCTGCTTGTTCATCTCCACACTTCTAAGTTCCCTTCAGGGAAGAAGGAGGAGGACTAGGTTACCCGGGCTTATCTGACTGCTGTTTTCTTATAGTTGGGTGTTCTGGAATCCAGTTTGTCCTTCACCAGCCCTCAATTCTTTTTATTTTATTTTTTTTAGAGATTTTATTTATTTATTCATGAGAGACACAGAGGCAGAGGCAGAGGCAGGCTCCCTGTGGGGAACCCCATGTGGGCCTTGATCCCAGGACCCTGGGATCATGCCCTGAGCTGAAGGCAGACGCTCAACCATTGAGCCACCCTGGTGCCCCAGCAGCCCTCCATTCTTAAGAGGAGGACATGGTCAGCCTAGCTCTTATTTCCTTGCTGACCTCAGGTTTGTAGTCTGGTGAGAGGCTACCTAAGTGCATGGCTTCTTGATTCGCTTCTTTTCCACTCTGACCTCATAACTTGCATGCATTTAAGAGAGCATCCCATATGCTCCCCATCTACAGATAAAGAGACAGAAGCCCAGAATGCTGCTCAGGTTCATACTGGGACCTTAACACCAGCAGACAATAACTTAGGAACAGAATCATACCTTAGTTTACTTTAAAGAGAGGAACAGCAAAATAGAGACGAAGTTCCAGAGGAAGAAGAGAAAAGTGGTGCTGAGGAGCTGACAAAGGACCAGAAATGGCAGGAAAGAAGGCTCAGGTGTCCAACATGCACTTGTATTTCCAAGGCTGTTCGGGGGGTACCTGGCCCACATGGAATGAGCACCAGTGTACTGAGAAGTAAGAACCTTGCCGACGCCAGAAACAAGAGAGTGGCAAACACAGCCCTGTCCTCACTGTCTAAATGTTTGTGGGTCTATTTTTAAAATCAAAGACAAAACAGGCAGTTCTTTAACAGTTTGCCCAGCCAAATAAAAGAGCTCATACTGTGAACAGCTAAGATCAGAGTTCAAAGGAATTGCCAACCCTGAGGGCGACTGGAGCCCCCGACCTCCAGGTCAGCAGTGTCTACATTCAGAGAAGGGTTTCAGGGCTCCCCTAAGGATGGAGGGCTAGAGGAAGACTGATGGGACCTGCCCAAACCCTGGGGAGGGGGCCTGGCACGGGCTGGGGAGGTCCTGCAAATCTCATAGGGGTAGAGTCTATGGGAGGCCTCAGAAGCAAAGGAAAACAGGCAGATGTTTTAAATAAAAGAGCAATACGTATAAACGGGAAAATGGAAATGGAAATTTGACCTAAACTTAGAGGTAAATAAAAGAAACGTAGTCTGCCTTTAATGCAGACAATCCAACTTTCCAGCAGATGGAGATGTTACCACGTGAAAGAGAAGTTGGACCAGGTGGGCCCAGCTTTTGCAGAAAAGGATGGTTCACTTCTTAAGTGAGACACAAGACAGGACCCCTGAACATTCGTAGACTCTGATCTTTTAGTACCTAACACTTTTTAAAAGAAAATGTAGGCCTTACCTCGGTCCCTAATTCAGAGGGTAAGCTTTTTACGTAGCCAGAACCTTGGCTGGTTGTTTCCTCCTGGATTTGGGAGCATTTGGCAAAAATCATCTGTTTTCTAAGCTTTGTGTTTGGAAACCACAGGCAGAAAAGGGTTCTGTTTGTCTTCTAATCAACAGTCATTTGCATTACACTACTTGCTACTCAGAAGTCAAGGTTTCGGGTTTTTTTGTTTTGTTTTGTTTTTGTCGTCGTGTCTTTTTTTTTATTCCTGGTCCCTGGAGATTCCCTGGCGGCCTTGGGCATAGGGTCAAGTTGTTTTCACAGCTTGCTTGCATTTTATTTGAGGCTTCTGAGGACTTGGGCAGGATGCTTTTATCTGCATTTGAAGAATTGAATAGCTGTGCACTGCAAGCTAGCTGCTAGGCATAACTCATTAACATTAAAAAAACCTGTCCAAGTGGCTATAGAACGGGATCTTTTTGACAGACAATGTTGTCTGGGTGATCTCAGGTATTAGAGAAACATTTTAGATCAGCGGAGGATGCTGTGGTTGGTGATTGTCTCCAAATCAAGGAGGTGGTACCCATGAATCAGGGTTTCTAGATTACATGGCCTTAGGTGTAAAGGGAATAATGTTTTATTTCCCCAGAGTCTTTTTCCTAATGAGATTTTTTTTTTCTTTTTTAAGGAACTCTAAATTCCTTCAAATACATCTTCAGGAAAACCATAATATGTTCTATCTTTCATTTATATTTTAGTCTCAGAGTAAATTCCAGGAGGAGGATGAATGGGTCGGTGGGCATGAATTATGTTGCCTGGTATCTGCTTTATTTTCCCAAAAGCGTTGGATCAGTCATACCAAGACACCACCTTGACCTCGAATTTGCTTTATGTGTTATCATTGAAAAAAAGAAGAAGAAAAAAACCCTTTTTTTTTTGTTAATTAGCAGCATATATATATATATATATATATATATATATATATATATATATATATATGTATATAGGCTTAGAAGTAAATATTATGGTCCAGTCAGGGAGTTTCAGACATGCAGCTCAGAATCCTCCCGGTCAGCACAATTTAGAAGTATCTTGGAGATTTTCTTCCCAGCCCAGAACCTCTTTTCCACATTCCTCTAAGTTCAAGCAAAGGTTACCCTCCGTTGGCCAGGGGGACCTCTTGCTGCCTGCCAGCCAGGGATGTCTGGATCTTCTTTTGATCTTCCTGGGGTTTTTTTTCTCAACCCAGAGCTATTTAATCTCTCCTGGGAGAGGCAGAGGCATTTGTTATTTGGCCATCAACAGTTAACTGCTTTTGTGGTTTACACACGTACACAGAAGACAAATCAAAACTGCACTCAGGATATCACACATTCTCAGTAAAACCTGAGACTTTCACAAGAACGCACTTTACCTTGTTTCACATAAATCATCCCTTGAATTTGTCCAGAAAGGGGCAATCAATTTGTGTTTTTAACACTCTTGTGGGCTTCTTACATTTCTGCCGCATAGCTGCTTGCTTCACTCCCCCTCACCTTTCCGTGATTCATTCATTTATTTGCTCACCAAACCCGCATGGAGCACCCACTATGTGCCAGGCCCTTTATAGTGGGCAGGGGAATATGGGTGGAGTGGTGAAAATGTATCCGCAGTAATGGGGAACACAGCAACCTTCAGGCTTCAGCCGTGCTTTATTGGTTTTGGGTCAGTAATGTCATCTTCGTTTGCAAAGAACGGCTGATTTTTCCATCTACCAGGATGTGTTCCCTTCCAGAAGGTTTTCTGCTGTTCCTCTATGCCCAGCTTCACATGAAAAGGGGAAGAATAGTAACCAGCCAGCAAGTCTCAGTAGGGCAGAGGGGCCTGCTAGAAGGTCAGCCCCCGTTACTGGAATTTGGCCACCAGTTCTAGTTCTAATTTCATTACAGTGTTGAAGGTTTTATGAATTCTGGCATATTGGCCCCATGTTTTTGAAATTGTGGCAAAATATGCATAATAAAAATTTACCGTCTTAACTCTTTGTAAGGGTGTGCAGTTCAGGAGTGTTACGCACATTCACACCATTGTGCAACCCACCTCCAGAAGTCTTATCATCCTGCAGAGCTGTCCAGCATTAAAAAGTAGCTCCCCATTTCCCCATCCCCCACCCCCTGGAAATATTACTCTATTTAGGGTCGCTTCTACTTTTTTGGCTATTGTGAGTGATGCTGCTGTGAACATAGGTTTACAAACATCTATTCAAAATCCTGCTTTCATTTCTTTTGGATATATACCCAGAAGTGGGGTTGCTGGTTCATCTGGTTATTTTATTCTTAATTTTTTGAGGAAGCACCATACTGTTTTCCATAGCAACCGTGCTATTTTACATTACCACCAGGAGTGTGCAGGTCTTCCAATTTTTCAGTCCTCCCACCTGTCCATTTCTTTCCTTTCCTTTCCTTCCTTCCTTCTTTCTTTCTTTTTTTGATAGTGGCCACCTCTACAGGTATGAGATGGTGGTTCTATTTTTAATAATAAAACAGAAAGAACAACGTATCCTAGGCAATCCCTGCATTTTCAGATAAAAGGATACAAATCAGGAGATGCTAACATTTGCTGCTATACACCTAGTATCAAAAACCAAACAGGATGGGCCCCGTGGAATCTAGGCCAGAGGTTTAAGGGAGATTATGTTACATTTCCTCTCTGTTTATGTTATCTTGTTTGATTTTCATGAGACTATCTGTTTTTGGTGAACTCTTTGTATGGCTTTAACTGGACAAGGAAAGCAGGGTGGGGGGATTAGAGAGGACTTAGAAATATGGGTAGAACTACTGGAAAATTTCCAGATTGCATAGACAAACTATGGAAAGTTTGACTTTCCTTTACCAAGGTCTACAGGGTTGAATCCAATGATGCCTATTGTGTGTCCCTATGTCTACTCTGTTATATAACCTTCCCCTGACCTCCAGCCCTCTGTACCCACAGGAAAAGACCTAGAATGTCCTTGGTCTAAACCTGTGCTTGCCCATTTGTCAAAGTTTTGCCCTGAGCAGTAGTTTACTCTTTTGGATTATCCAGGGTTTTTTCTTAGAACCTGCTCAGAGTATAGTGGGACAGGGGTAGATAGTAACTTGGATCACCTGGTTGAAAAGATCAAGTCCTTTCATTCCAAATACACTGGGCATTTAAAGAGAATGCTCTCTTTTTCTGGCCTCTCCTCCAACTTTTTTTTAGGTTATTATGAATGGCCAAATCTATCCAAAGAATCAGAGCATCAGGCTCTAGCTACAAAGTCAAGGTGAAGTAGGGAACTGAGGAAAAGAGCCAATAACCCAAAGGTTTACTGGCTATGGTTATAGCTGGAGCACATTCTTTCCAGGTAGACACTTCTGTCCTCATAAGTTTTTCAATGAGACTGAGCATGCTTAATGGTGAGAACTTTTACTGAAGGCCAAGTTCATTCACAGAGACTTGGGTGTGTCAGTGGATGATGGTTGACCCATAGGAGAGTATGGCCCTTCAGAGCATGGGACAATCTCAGAAGAAGGAAGATGAAACCATTTCTCTGTGCAGATCCAGTAATGAAACTTGCAGGTGGCAATTTGCAAGAACCATAGGACAGAAAGTGGAATGATGAGATCCTGAGCAGCATCTCCAAGGTTTGGCTCCCGAGTCCGGAGGTGCCACCAGAAAGCATGGAGCCACTTTCCCTACTCTCCTTCCAGGCATATTTTAGCTTGGCCATGCTTCTATGACAGTTATCAGAGCCAATTTAAAGAACGGGCAACTCAGGGACGCCTGGATGGCTCAGCAGTTGAGCACCTGCCTTCAGCCCAGGGCGTGATCCTGGAGTCCTGGGATCAAGTCCCACATTGGGCTCCCTGCATGGAGCCTGCTTCTCCCTCTGCCTGTGTCTCTGCCTCTCTTTCTGTGTCTCTCATGAATAAATATATAAAATCTTAAAACAAAAAACAGGCAACTCAGAAGGTCCTTTGGAGATGGCCAATCACCAATTAACTACTGGCAAGCAATGGGAATACTATTAATAAAGGCTTGAGACTGCTGGGGACTGGGGACTACCACCAAGCTCATCTTTTCACTGCCAGGAGTTGCCAAATGTCGATAAAGATAGGTATTTCACTGTCTGCAATTCTTATAAAGCTTCCAAACGCAGACATTCCACTACTTCCCTGGGCATCTAGTTTCAGGGGTGAAGGAAGGAAGTGAACGTTTATTGAGTGCCTGGGCTTTTACAAGCACTCTCTTATGTGATTGTCAGACAAGTCTGCGAGATAAGATCAGAATACTTATTTTAAAAGAGAAGAAAAGCAAGGTTCGTAGACATCAGTCCAAGGACACAAGCTTCTATGGGACAGAACTTGGATTCAGACCCAGTTAAGGACGCTCAGAAACCACGCTCTTTCTTGTACCTGGATGTCCTTTTTAGTCGATTCGAGAATGCCAGGTAGTTGGTCTGAAGGGCTAGCCAGCGTCTTTTCTGCTGCATTCCTCTGAATACAGTTGCATTTTGAAGGTCCTGATGGACCCAAAAGGCCTTGGCTACGGGGCCATAATGCCGACAGCAACAAGTTCTGCAAAACGGCCTTGGGTCTCAGCGAGATTGAAAGGAAGAAGGCTACACCTCATTTAACTCAGTGGCCACCATCCAAATGGTCCCACAGTCAAGAAGTGGGCTGCTTTTCATGCTGCTTCTGTACACAGCCTTTGTGCTTCCTTTTTGTCTTTGCCCATCCTTTCCCCCCAAATATCACAAAACACTGTTTCAGCCCGAGGTTTCAATTAGGTTCTGGCATGATGAGCTCATGCCACGCTTTGTGTGGCCACGGCAAGAACATCCTTCCCGGTGCTTCCTTTGAGAGGGAGCCGGGGCTGCTGAATTCCCTTTTCACGCTTCCACAAGGGAGCCTCCGTTTCTCATTTGTCCAAATCCTTGTTTGTCTTCGGAAAGTGAAATGCTTGCATTTGATTGTGATTGGGATGGATTGATGTCTTTGAAAGTCCTGGAATGAAAGCCAAGCTTACTGGGGTGGGGGGGGGGGGGTGGATTATCCCCTGCATTCAGTGGAGTTGAATGTGGAGGGCTGCATTCGTTTGGTAAATAGTGGTGGAGGGACCCGCCCTGCCTTTTCCTCCTGCTGGTTGTGCATATTTGGACAGAACGTGTCCTGCCTGTAGAGAGGGCCCAGAAAAAAAAAAAAGTCTCGTAGCAAATAAGTGAAGCCTGAAAGGGACAAACGAGGCTGGCCAGTGAGTCCCTTCAGGGTCACAGTTTTCATTGTAAGGTAAAAATGATCACGTTTCACACCTGCCATGGAAATCCCGTGGGCCACCATGCAGGAGCAAATTCAGCAAGCCAGCCTGGACGCGAGCCTGGGTTCTGGGCTCTTGTAGAATCTCCAGGAAAAGGCAGGAGTGTAGCTGGTGGAAGCAGCCACTTGCTGGGGTCCTTTGTGTCTGTCCCTGTGTTTGTGCGTGTGCAAATGGCCCCTTCTCTGTCTGGCTTGCTGTTATTTTGTTTGGAAAGCTCCTGGCTGGCTGTGGCCCTGTCTATTCAATCCCCTCTGTACAGAGGCATGTAAATGAGCTTGTTAATTCAACTGACCAATTGATTAGATTCTTTCTTAATGTGCTTAGCGCCATCCTAGGCACCGCAGGGAGGCGTGAAAGAAGCCCCAGTGGGGTCTCTATCTCTGACCTTCAGCAGCCCCCGTGCCTTGCTTAAGTAAGCCTCCTGTTCTTATCTGTAGAGTTAGAAGGGCAGGTGCTTTCCAGAAGGACTCTTCTTCCTCCAAGGTTCTCTGAGTGAAGTCACCAGAGACAGAAAGACATCAAGCCAGCTAGAGAATAAGACCCACTGTGTTTAAGAACACAAAAGAGTTATGTGGAAAATATGTCCTTTGATTGTATCCAGAGTATAGTTGCTAGCAAATAAAAATAAAGAAGGCGGTGTTAAATTCGAAATTCGGATTTACTAATTTACTAATTCGGATTTATACTATTTAGTATAAATAGGTCCCACACAATGTGTGTTGTATATCTGAAAAAATTTTCCACCTCTCCAGGCTGTCTGTCTTACTCTCTGTTGTCTAGCCACACCGACCTCCTTTCTACTCCACCTCCTGCCACGGGCCCTTTGCACAGGCTGGTACCACTGCTTGGGACGGCTTCCTTCTTACACTAATTCTTCCTTTACATTTCAGTTCAGAAGTCACTTCCTTAGCAAAGCTTTTCCTGAAAACCCAGACAAAGTCAGTCTCTCTGTTCCATATTCCCTGGGGTACTCTGGCTCTACTTGCCATAGTCAAAGGTGGGGTTTGTATAGGTATACTAGAAGATCAAGGACATCCTGAAGGAGGTGAACAAAAGAAATAGAGCCACGGAGGTGAGAGGGTCCATGGTGTGTTTCCAGAACAGTAAAAAAGAACGGGGGAGTAGTTAGAGACCCAATTATAGAGAACAGTGTCCTTGAAACCCATCTTAGGTAAGGTGTTCTGAGGACAGTGAAGCACTCAGGACGGCTGCCGTAAGAGCGGTCACACAGTGAAAGCCACTCTTCGGTGGATGTTGTTAAACCCTGACGGGGAAACTGAGCCCGGAGCCCTCCGGAGGCCACGAAGAAGCCTGCTATAGGACAGCATCACGTCCAGCAATCCGTGCTGAGCGCCCTCTGGCTCCCGGGCACAGAGCATGTGCTGAGCGCGGGCTGTTCACAGAGACTCGGGTGAAGCACAGGCAATGCCCAGCTCACTGGTTTCGGCCAAAAAGTGGAGAAAGATTAGCTGGGCCCCCTTGCAGTTTTCCACTGAATCCTGAGAATTTGTCATACTAAAAAAAAATTCTTTCCCTGAAGCCTTCAAAACTTTCTTCCTGCTGAAATCCCGGCAAAAAAATCATGTTTTGCCGTGTGTGCTCTTAAATGTTGAGGAGACAGTTTGTGGTAGGTCTACCGCTTGGTTTTCAGGCACGTGGATTCTTCTACATCTGCCCCCACACTCATGCAGTCGGTTTTTCCGCCTTAGGAACCAGCCCATATTGTGTTCTTATCACTGTGGCTTGTTTTGGCCTGGTGCCACCAGCCTGGAGGACACACGTGTCCACACACACGTACACACGTGC
This sequence comes from Canis lupus familiaris, assembly GCF_011100685.1. Lineage (NCBI taxonomy): Eukaryota > Metazoa > Chordata > Mammalia > Carnivora > Canidae > Canis > Canis lupus. Next base: position 35,469,944 of record NC_049251.1, read on the forward strand.
ACACAGACACATAAACGTACATTCACACATGCATATTCACGCACCCAGGTGTATACATCATATACACACACTGACATCGTAGCCACACGACACGCATATGTCCACAGCGTATACACCCGCATGCACATACGTGCACGCGTATTTCACTAAGATGGTAATAGCAGGTGATGGGACTTCCCAGCCTCTTCCCAGGTGAGGGAAGTCCAGCCTCTTCCTCTGGCTGTCACCTGCAGAGCTAGCACCCCTTCCTCGGCCTCTGGGTTTCCCTGGCTTCTGAGACTTCTATTTTCCGTGGCATTTGGTCCGGAGTTCTCTGCCGTGAGTTCCTTCTGAGAGCTCTCAACATCCTTACTTCTTTTTTTTTTTTTTTTTTTTTTTAACATCCTTACTTCTTGACAAGAAAAGCCCCCGCCACCTCATTTTTCTGGGGGATATGTATATGTTCCATATATTACTATGTCCGGATCCGCTCCGCTAGACCTTGTGTTTCCCCCACGCTGAAAGAAACCGGTTATGACCTCCTGCTTCTAGCACAGCTGTCAGGCTGCTTTCCTGACAGTTGGCCAAGCTGGCTTTCTACAGACAGAACCCACTTCAAACGTTTATTTTTTATTAAATGTAACATGTTAAGATGTAACACTACGTGTCCCACAGCTTGAAGAGTTTTGAACGGCGTGGTGTTTTTTCCATAATGGGATTTGTTTTCAGTCACTTTTTCCAGCCGTAGATTTACTGTGACATGAGGGAAAAAGGAAACCTTTCAGAAAGAGGTTGGGCAACTGGGACGACGTCGGCCTATCCCATTCCCGTGAGACTCCGCGTCTAGCAACTTGCTCCAAACAGGAAGCTACTGCTGTTCTCTGTTCTACTCTCTGGAAAAGTGCAGGCCACGGTGCTGTGTACGACTCTAGACAAGTGTTCGTGCTTTCCGTGAGAGTGAAGGGCTGTGTGGCCTGGATCTGCCTCTGCAAGCTCACCTCATATCGTCTGCCCTCACCGTCCGCTTCGACGTGGCCTCCGGTGTCCCTTTGCCTTGAGTCCTCTTGTCTCCTCCCTGGCCCTTCACGTGGCAAACTGTCCTTCACGGTGAGAGACTCACATTTGTCTGGGTGGATAGCTAGCGAGTGGCTGCCCTCCCCGTGAGGCTAGGGGAGCACTTGGTCTTGCACTTGCACTGGGTCAGGGACTTGGCCTCTTTTTCTTATCGCTCCCTTGACTCTTACTATATAGTACCTGGAATAAGGTAGACTCCCAGTAAATATTTACTGAGGGGGCAAATTCATAAAATGAATGAGTGCTGATTGCCCAGACTGTCTTTTTAGAAATATTTAATTTATTTATTCATGAGACACAGAGACAGAGGCAGCGACATAGGCCGGGGGAGAAGCAGGCTCCTCGTAGGGAGCCCAATGCGGGACTCGATCCCAGGACCCCAGGATCACACCCTGAGCCAAAGGCAGGTGCTCAACCACTGAGCCACCCAGGCATCGCCAAGACTGTCTTATTAACTCGCTTATACCTAGATCCTGGCACAGAGCCTGGCACACAGTAGATGCCGAATAAGTGGTTTTTTGGGGTGAATGAACGAACATTGCTTCATACGTGGTATCCTGTGAAGCACCATCCTTTACCTCAAGGAAGTAAGTTTCTATTTAGGGACACAATGTGTGCTCAGGTGAGAGAAGCAAGGGTTCAACAGGCATTGAGAAGAAGAATTCTGTTTCTGGGTCAACCTGCGATGGGAACCCTGCAGGCTCACTGCTTTCTAGTGGTCCTGTAGCCTCTCTGAGCCTCAGGTTCCTTGTCTGTCGAATGGGAAAATAACAAGAGCTGATTCTCTGAGTTGTGAGGAGAGGATGGAGTAAAGCCCATGCTGAATCTCACGCAGTACTTGGCGTGCTAGGAGTACTACGCAATGAGCCCTGTTAGGTATCGTCATTATTCATTTAGGAGGCCCCTCTGTATTTTAAGTGTGGTGAGGTCGTTGATGAACCCAGCGTGGCTCACGCAAGGGTGTTCACTCCTCTGAGCTTCAGTTTTCTGCTATGTAAACTGAGGGGTTCAGTGATAGGCTCTTTCTAGGTGTGACGTTCTATTTAGAGTAGAGATAGCTAGATCAGTGGGGCAAGTATGGTCTGGGGAAGCTTCCAGGAGCGGGTGGACTGAGCCACATCTGGAAGGTCAAGTAGAACTGATTTAAGCAGAGAATAGAACGTGAAGTGTACCAACCAAGGGGAACGGGGCATGGGGCATTTGGGGAAGGCTGGAGTGAGGAGGGTCATCATTTAGGATTTATGGGAAAGGAGTGTAGGTCTCTGACAGGTTCTTAAGAGGGGACCCCCCTCTTTCCTGATGAAGAAAGTTTTGGGAGGTAAATGTAGCTTAAGCCGGATGAATGGGGAAAAGGTAGGAAGCTGGAATCCGGAAACCCAGCCAGGGGACCCTGTAACCTCCTGGCACAGGCTCATGAGGGCCTGGGCTGGGGTTTAACAGGAGAAGTGAATGAGAAGAGAAGAATCCAGAATGAATGAAAGACACGGCCTGGCAGCAGAGCAGATGGAGGGCGTAAGAGAGATTTTTTTTTTTTAATTGGAGTTCGATTTGCCAACATACAGCATAACACCCAGTGCTCATCCCATCAAGTGCCCCCCTCAGTGCCCGTCACCCAGTCACCCCCACCCCCCTCCCACCTCCCTTTCCACCACCCCTTGTTCGTTTCCCAGAGTAAGAGGGATTTCTTGAATGCTTGCTGCACTGACAGGAATGTGTCCTGTCCTGAAGAAAGTCATGTTGTGCCCTAGAAAGGCACATCCGTGGCGTGGCTGTCAACCCAGAAGAAGACCTGGCGTCTGGCAGCAGAGGGTGAGACCGTCCTCCATGGAAGCTAGGAGCCATGGGGAGGAGGGAAGCGCTAGGAAGGTCTCTACCCACAGTGCTTCTGAAACCAAATGTGTGAGTTTTCCACACCAAGCAATTCTCCAGTTCTCTGCAGACACCAACCAGGTGTCCTACAATTTAATTCACTTCTGCCACCAATCACCCAGAGTTAGTGTAGACCTTCCAGGTTAGAGGCTGTCCCCCAAGCCCGTCCCCCACTTCAGATATCATTTGCAGGTACTGTGTCACCAGGTTACTCCTGTCCAACTTGGCTCCAAGTAGAGGTTCTCATGACCCCCTCGTCAGGTTTGAGAACTTCCTAGAATGGCTCAGAGAAGTCAGGAAAAACTGTCTCCTTTCTGTTGCCAGTTTATTATAAAAGGTAGAACTCAGGAACAGCCAGTTGTAAGAAATGCATAGGGCAGGGTATGAGGGGAGGAGCGCGGAGCCTCCACGGCCTCCGTCGGGCATGCCGCCCTCCCAGCACTGGGTACGCTCGCCAATCCAGAAGTTTTCTAAACCCTGTCACTTAGAGTTTTTTATGGAGGTTCCATTACATAAGCATGAATGATTAAATCATTGGCTATCGGTCATTACCCAGTTTCCAGCCCCTGCCTTTCTCCCTGGAGGTCAGAGTGGAGCTGTAGTTCCAACCCTCTAAACACTCTTTGGTCCTTCAGCTCCCATCCTGCAGTTATTGGGGCCCAACCAACAGTCAGTCATGAACATAAGCTCAGGGATGGTTGAAAGGGGCGTATTGTGAATAACGAACTCCCCCCCCCCCCCCCCATCACTCAGGGAATCACAAGGGGTTTAGAAGTTCTGTGCCAGGAACTGAGGACCAAAACCAAATACATTTCTCATTCTATCACAATATTAGGGCAGGAATAGAAGGAGGGGTCGACAGCCAGCACTGGTGTCCAGTCCCAGGGCACATCTGTCCAAGGACCTGGGCAGGTTAGGGGCGCAGCCTTAGAATCCACAATAGAAATTGAGGCTACTTTCTGGAGCCACGGGAATGAGGCAGGAAACAGGCTTCCTTTAGCACTGCCCTGGGGAGACACAAAGTCCTGAGATACCCAAGAGATGCAGGGATGCTCAAGCTAGCTAGGGAGGTAACTTGGCTTCCAGTAGGTTACTTTGGGGTGAGTGGTGCCGAGCTGTAACCCCTTGGCAGGACAGCAGTGGGAAGCCCTGTTGGGAATACATGTGGGCTCCAGCACAGAGTGGGAGGATGGTGGTGCCGTGGGACCAGCGCCTTGGTGTCCCACAGCCCCAGGCTCAAAGCCAAGCTCCACCACCTACCACCTTTGCCTTGGGAGCAAGTCACTAAGCTTGCCTGAGCCTCCATGTCCTCGTCCTCCATAGGTGAGGACCTGCTGGGTTAATATCTGTGATGGAGCTGACATGTAGTAGGTGCTCAATAAACGGTAGACATATAAAAACTGTAAAAGGGGGGCACCTGGGTTGCTCAGTGGTTAAGTGTCTGCCTTTGGCTCACGTTGTGACCCCAGGGTCCAGGGATCGAGTCCCTCATCAGGCTCCCTGCAGGGAGCCTGCTTCTCCCTCTGCCTGTGTCTCTGCCTCTCTGTGTGTCTCTCATGAAAAAATAAATAAGATCTTTAAAAAAAATAGAATAGTAAATAAAAACTGTAAAAGATAGGAATAGGTTAGGCAGCCAAATCCAAATGCAGATGCTAAGGAAAGAGAAGCTCCTTTTCCCTCTCCGCCCTTTGCATGACCCGGGCTACACCTGACAGCTCAGAAGGGGGACTTCCTCTTTGCAAGCCTCATGGCTGCAGTCGTGACTGGCCGGCTTACATGCATAGAGCTGTAAAGTTTTACTTAGCCGACCATACATCATTTTTTTCATGGCGACTTTGACAATTCGTTCCCAAGGTGTCAGGTAGTGGTATGGTTAGGCCAGGTCTCCTTTCTCCATCCTGGTTCAATAGTTTCAGTTAGAACAGTGATTCTCAAAGTGTGGTTCCTGGACCAGAGGAAAGGCATCGCCTGGGAACCTGTTAGAATGCAGAATCTGGGGGCTGTACCCCAGACCTAATAAATCAGAAACCGTAGGCATGGAGGCAGTCCATCAATCTGTGCTTTGACAAGACCTCCAGGTGACTCTGAACACACTAGCGTTTGAGAACCACTGGCTTCGAGTGTTGCAGACTAGAACTATGTTCAAGTGTGAGTGATGACGCTAAGAGGGATTTACCACCTGTGGAACATCGAGCCAATAATTTTTCAGAATTTCCAAAAGACATTTCTGTTCACTGTAAATAATCTAGATCTCCAAGCCTATTAAGACTGTCGGTTAAAAAAAAAAAAAAAAAAAAAAAGACTTGGTTAAATGGTTAAATAAGATTGAGAGGGGCACTGCATGTGAACTTCTGAAGTTTAAATTTTTTTAAAAAGATTTTATTTATTTCTTCTTGAGAGAAACACACACAGAGAGACAGAAAGACAGACAGACACAGGCAGAGGGAGAAGCAGGCTCCATGCAAGGAGCCCGATGTGGGACTCGATCCCAGGACTCCGGGATCACGCCCTGAGCTGAAGACAGCCAGGCAACCGCTGAGCCACCCAGGTGTCCCTGCAGTTTAAATTCTCTAGTAGTCACAAGTGTGGGATTGAAGGGTAGGGATGTTAGCAGTTGATAGGCTGCATGTTTTTGCATTTAAGTTTTAATCACAGACCGCTCCCCCAAACAATTTCCTTTTTGGAATAGGAAAAGCTAAGAATGCCGCAGTCTCGTCCCTCTTCTCTTCTGACTTTTTTCAGCACAGTTTTCTAATTCCAGAGAAGAGTCTGAGCTCTTAGAGGCATGCTCCTCATCTTATTTTCCATAACTTTGTCCTGGAAAATGCAGTCTGGGGGGAAGGCTGTTTTAAAGAGTAATCATCCCGGTCAAGTCCAGAATGCGGAGTTCAAGGGCAGACAGATGCTTTGTCATACGCGGGAGGGGTACCGCATGGACAATGCAGTTGGCAGAGGTCGAGCCTGGCTTGGCTGTCCCTGGATTATTCACATCCCCCCCTCCCCACTGCCCCACCAGGCGCTGCAAACTCTGTCCCCCTGCCCCAGCTTTGAGCCAACCCCTTCTCCTTGATGTAAACCCTAAACCCTGCCCATACACTTAAGACTTTGCTCCACGTGTTTCTAATTCGTTTACACTTCACTCATCAGCATGTGTTGGGTGAGCACCCCGCCACGTCCAGGCTTTATGAGCTGCATTTACGAGGCTGCTTTTCTTGAACAGGGATATCATATATTCCACCAAAAAAAAAAAAAAAAAACGGAACTCGAGCCTGGGAAATTAAGATTTCGGTGCTAAACTTGGAGTGAACTTGTGAAGTTTGAATGGACCTGAAACTCAGCACAGATGTTACCCATTCTCTAAGAATAGCCTTGGGTATTTAGGCACAGAATTTCTCCACTTTTCTTCCATGCAATTTTCTCCCTGCTTCCACGAGGATGGGAGAATGTGCAGATACGGGAAAGGTGTGAACTTTGCTTCCCGACACTCTTGCTTCCCAGCTAACGCAAACCTAACGAAGCTAGCTCAAGGCCAGTCTCCACACCATCGCAACGTTTTTCTTTCCTAGAGAACAGCAGTTGGGTTTGCTGTCCCACTTCTGCAGAGTTCCTGAAAAGACAGCAGGGCGGCTGACAGTTTCGTGTTAATTTTGAACATAGATGGGAGGGAGCCTTCCATTGACAGAAAGTGTGCCGATGGATTCCGTTTCTGGAAACTTAAATTGTTGAACTTGAGTGTTTGACGTTCTTTTTATTTTTTATTTTACTTTTTTTAAGATTTTATTTATTTATTTATTTAGAGACACAGAAAGAAAGGCCAAGACACAGGCAGAGGGAGAAGCAGACTCCCTGCAGGGACCCTGATGTGGGACTCGATCCCAGGACCCCGGGACCATGACCTGAGCCACCTAGGCATCCCTTGACATTCTTTTAAAAATTAACTTTAAAAATTTCTTAAAAATTAAAATTAAAATCAAAATTAAAAAATAAAATAAAAATAAAATAAAATAAATTAACTTTAATCATTTAATCCCAGATATGCAGGGCATATATTTTATAGAAACAAATATGTCAAAAAAAAAGAAATATGTCCACAATTTTTGCCCCTCCTCCATTATTTCTTACCCCCCGCCCAACTATTTTGGCTGTTCTTTTGATTTACCCTCATATCTGTAGGTACTGCTTACATTACTTCTGAATTTTTCAGTCCCAGGTGTGTTCTGTTGAACATGAGGATGGAGCCCACTTTCACCATCCTCTCCTTCCGCCTCAGCACACATGCACACTCCCATCCCACCCTCTCTTTGTGTAATTATGTTTTAGCTTTGGTTTGATTGGTAACCACTGCTTGCAGAACAACCGTGTACATGCTTTTCACAGCTGAGCCATATGGTGGACTAGCTTAGGTCAGGTCTCCAGGATGCCGAGCCTAAGGCAGAGATTCATGTCCAGTGTGTACTGGTGAGTGATCCTGGAAGAAGACCTGTGAGGTTGTGAGATGCAGAGTGGGATGGCTCTGAGCTGGCCTAGCTTGCAGAGTTACTCAAAACTGAGACCCACTCAGTCTTTGTGCGATCACAGGGACCAGTTGTTGGGGGGTCCCTGGGGAGGAGGCTTAACCTTGCAATGAGGTGGCTCCCTTAGGCTGAGAGCAAGTTCCAGAAAGATACAGCCGTGAGCTCCCAGCAGGCGGCGCCTCCAGCTGCTGGGGGCAGGGAATGGGGGGTTTGACCAGGATTGGGGGCTGTTGGTGGGTAATCTGGGCTTCACACTGCAGCATCCATCCATGTGCTGGGATTACTTTTCTCTTCCTGAAATCCTTGTTTTCTTTGTGGTTAATAAATACCTCTTTCTTTTTCGTTTGTCTGCTTTTCTATGTACCTCACACTAACGTAACCTCAAGCACTTCTGAATTGTGTAAATCTTCTATCAATCACTTCATATCTTGATATTGTAAAATATCAATATCTTAAAGTTGATTGTATGTTTTATCCATTTCACCTTCTCCTTCCCTGCCTCTTTTTTTTTTTTTTTAAGTAGTGTGGAGGCTAACACAGGGCTTGAACTCACAACCCTGAGATGAAGACCTGAGCTGAGATCAAGAGTCAGACACTCTACTGACTGAGCCACCCAGCCACCCCTCTCCGTAATCCTTCTGACCTGCTCTAGTCCTGGCTTAGTGCACATTTGTCTCACCAAGGCTCCCTTTCACCCTGGTCTTCAGAATTCCCTCTTGCTTCTCTCTTGAGTTAGATCTTTTATTTCCTGGATCCCACACCTTCTAGAAGGATCCATACCTTCTTTGGTTCTTTCATTGTGGTACAATGTGTTCTCTAGGAAGTGTATGTCAGAGGTAAATTGTACAAGAACTGAATTTCTGAAAATGACTTTATTTTTCTCAAAGGTTGATAATTTGACTAGATATAGAATTCTTGTGATTGATATAAAATTCTAGAAAGGACTTTCATTCAAAAATTACAAGCCATTGCTCAATTATCTTCTAGCTTTCAAAGTTGCTGTTGAGAAATGCAATACCATTTTGTTTTTTTTTTTCCCTCTTTGGTAGTCTGTGTTTTCTTTGTCCCAAGTGTCTTAAAGTTTCACAGCCATGTGCCTTGGTCTTGTTATCATCCCTTCATTAGGAGACACTTCTTATGTTGCTACAGGTCTTGCAGACTATGCCAAGAATGCAAGGCTTTACCCTCCCTAAAACCAGGTCCCTTCCCAAGGTCGCATTTGCAAGGAGCAACCTTGAAGGATGAGATACAGCTTCACCCAGGACAAAGAGCAGGGCTCCTATTGCTTCCCCATAAATGCAGCAGATTCCTCAAGCCAAGTGTCCCTTACCTCATCCAGGCCCTGGTGCATTGCCTCTGTGAGACTTGAAGGCAAGGGGAATTGGTATAAACATACTGATGCTCATGCTGCTGGTTCTTCCAAGAGCAATAAAGTCCTTTCTCTCTGACTCAGGAGTCTTGTATCCTCTGTCTATAACCAAGAAACAGTCAGGCTAACTTATTAATTATAAGTAGGGTAAAATCAAATCTTACCCCTAACATCATTATTGTCCTGGGCACTTGGTAAACTCTGGAGACAGAAATTTTCTTGATGATTTATTATTTATTTATTTGATGATTTCCTGGAGATCTAGGAAGCTAACTGCTGCTGCTGTTGCTGCTGCTGCTTTAAAAAAAAAAAAAAAACTTTATTGAGATAAAATTCATATACTGTAAAAGCCACCAATTTAAATACTACAGTTTAGTGTTTATTAGTGTATTTTGAGAATTCTGCAACCATTACCACTAAATAATTTCAGTGTGAACCTCAAGAAGAAAGTCCATACCCATTGACATTCACTCTACATTCTCTCCTCTGGCAACTGCTAATCTACTTTCTACCTCTATAGATGTGCCTATTCTGAGCATTTCATATAAATGTAGACAATGGGTGACTTTTTGTGACTGGCTTCCTTCACTTAGTACAACATTTTCAAGATTCATACATGTCAGAGTACATATCAGTACTTCTCTCTTTTCTGTTGTCGAATAATGTATTGATACACCATATTTTGTTTATTCATTCATCAGCTGAGGGACATTTAGATTGATTCCACTTCCTAGCTATTGTGAATAATACTGTTATGAATATTCGTGTACAGGTTTTTTGAAGTATGCTTTCATTTCTCATAGGTATATACCTAAAGTGGAATTGCTGGGTCATATGGGAACACTAAAATTCTGAGGAATCGTCAAATGTATTCCAAAGAAACTCTTCCATTTTAGAATCCTATGAGCATTGTACAAAGGTTCTGATTTCTCTACGTCTCTTCTTATTGTCTTTTTAGTTTAAGCCATCTTAATATGTGTGAAGTGCTGTCTCATCATGGTTTTGATTTATTTCCTAAATGACAAATAATATTGAGCATCTTTTCCTGGGCTTAATAGCCATTTATATATTTCCCATGGAGAGCTGCCTATTCAAAATCTTTGCCCATTTTTTAAATTGAATTATCTTTTCACTGTTGAGTTATAAAAGTTCTTTAGAGATACAGGTGTCTTATCTGATACATGATCTGCAAAAATTTTGTTCTGTTCCTTAGGTTGTAATTTCATTTTCTCAGTGGAGTTCCATGATGAAGCCCAGTTCATCTATTTTTTTTTCTTTGTTACTTGTGCTTTTGATATCGTATTATTTAAGAAACCATTGATGAAATCACTATCATAAAGACTTATGCCTATGTTTCTCCTAAGGATTTTATAGTTTTAGCTCTTACATTTAGGTTGATGTTCCCTTTTGAGTTAATTTTCATATATGGTGCGAAGTAGGGGTCCAGCTTTATTCTTTTGCATGCAGATATGCAAAGTTGTCCCAACATTATTTATTGCAAAGACTATTCTCCCGTTGAATTGTCTTGGCACTCTTGTCAAAAATCAATTACCATATATATAAAGGTTCATTCCTGGATTCTCAATTCTATCTTGTCCAATCTATATGTCAGGCCTTATGATATCAAACTGTCTTTATTGCTGTACTTTTGTAGTAAATTTCAAAATCAGGAAGTATGAGTGCTCCAACTTTCTTTTTGCAAGGTTGTTTTGGCTGTTGGTTCCTTGCATTTCCGTATCAGTTTTAGGGACAGCTTGTTAATCTCTGCAAAAAAGACAGCTGGTATATTGATTGGTATTGTGTTGAATCTATAGATCAATTTGGGGAATATTGACATCTTAATATTAAGTCTTTTGATTCATGAACATGGGTTGTCTTTCTATTTATTTGGGTCTTCTTAATTTCATTCAAAAATATTTTGTAGTTTTCCATATATAAATCTTAAACTTCCTGTGTTAAATTTATTCCTAAATATTTTATTCTTTTTGATGCTATTGTAAATAGAATTATTTTCTTAATTTCACATTCACCTTGTTTATTGATAGTGTATAGAAATAGTTGATTTTTGCATATTGATCTTATATCCTGTAACCTCGATTAACTTTTTATTAGTTCAAATAGATTTTTTTGGCATATTAAAAATTTTTTTATATACAAGATCAGGTCATCTGTGAATACAGATAGTTTTACTTATCCTATAAGTATATAGGTGGAATGTTCTATAGACAGCTATTAGGTCTAGTTGGTTTATAATGCTGTTCAAGTCTTCTGTTTCCTTGCTGATCTGTCTAGTTGTTCTGTTCGTTATTGAAAGTGTGGTGTCAACATTTCAAACTATTTTTGTTGAATTGCCTATTTCTCCTTTCAATTCTTTCAGTTTTAGCTTCATGGATTTTGGGGCTCTGATGTTGTCTTCCTAATGGATTGACTCTTTTGTCATTATAAAATGCTATTTTTAAAAACGATTGTATTTATTTATTCATGAGAGACACAGAGAAGAGGCAGAGACATAGGCAGAGGGAGAAGCAGGCTCCCTGCAGGGAGCCTGATGCAGGACTTTATCCCAGGACCCCGGAATCACGACCTGAGCCAAAGGAATATGCTCAATCACTGAGCCACACAGGTGCCCCTAAAACGCTATTATTTGTCTCTAGTAACAATTTTTATCTTAAAGTCTATTTGGTCTGATATTAGTATAGCCACTCCAGCTGTCTTTTGACAGTGTTCTCATTGATTTTTATGAAAGACTCAATTTTCAGAGGCTTTGAGCTAACCATTCTGGAAAGTGGAATCCCTAACTACTTCTTAACCACCTGTACAGATGAGTTTTCTGTGTTTAGGACTACTTTCTGCCCTATGTAAAGTTATTTCTCGGAGATGCAACAATATTAGGTAACTTGCTTTAATTCCTGCTTAGGATCAGTTTTCTTGGGTCTGCTATGTCATTTGCATGGGTCCTTTTGCTTCCAAAATTCTGTAACTGTTAACTCCTTCTCTATTTCTTCATCCTTTTTCACCTAAAAAATGTCTTTACTCTTGGGGTGCCTGAGTGGCTCAGGTGGTTATGCATCTGTCTTCAGCTCAGGTCATGATCTCAGGGTCCTGGGATTGAGCCCTGCATGGCTCAGCCCTCCCCCTACTCAGCAGGGAGTCTGTTTCTCCCTCTCCCTCTGCCCCTCCCCCTGCTCATATTCTCTCTTAAATAAATAAATAAAATATATTTAAAAAAATAAAAATCTCTTTGACTCTTATATCAGTGGGTTTTCCAAGGCAACACAGTTCAGTGAGTGATTTAAATATTTAACCTATTATTTGAGGGTAGCTTTAGCTGTTAGCTGCTTTAGTCTAAGTAACCTGAATTTTCTTGTGTAATTTGCAGCATTTTTGTTTGTTTGTTTAATGATAAGAGAACTTTTTTTAATATCAGGGATCCTGATACCTGGCAAAATTACTAATTACAGATAGTACTCATATTACCTTTGAAATTTAGGTGTGGAATTTGAATATCTTTGATTCACAGTAAGAATAGCCAGCTGCTTCCAAGGCTTCGCACTACTTGATTTTCCTTATAGCAGTGGCTCCCAAACTTGAATGTGCACCAGAATCACCCTGAGGGCTTGTTAATATACCACTTGCCAGAGTTTCTGATGTAGGAGCTGGAGATAAGGCTCCAGAATTTGCATTTTCAACAAGTTCCCAGGTGATGCTATACTTCTGGTCCTGGGACATACTGAGAATCACCCCCTCAAGTGTGTGGAATAGAAAAGTGTTCCCTTTCGGGTGGGGAGGACATTTAGGGATTAGATGAGAACAGAGAGGAAGAGCACTAAGAGAATCAGGGGAAGAACGATGTGCCCACTTTGCTCCCAGCCCATTGCTCCTTGCTCATGACCACTCTTCTGTTTTCCTCCTCTCTCTGCACTGATAAAACCGTGATAAAATCTGCTTATAGAGGCTCTTGGCATGAGAATTGTATCCATGGGGGAAAAAAAGGAAGAAAGTGATTAACCATGAAAAACCTTAATCTGAAGTCCTGCAAATATATTTTTATGTGGAATTTGGAAGTGGCTGGGAAGTGTATGCAGGGCCAAGAAAAGTCAGTCCTTATGTACTTTGGTGAGATGCACCAGGTTGAGTATTCCACCTAAGGCAGCAGGATTCTAGGCAATTCTGTGAGGCAATCCCCTTGTCTGCAGGTTTCACTTCTTTGCTAGAGCCTCCTTTTTCCTTCTTGCAAGTCTAAGAAGGCAGGGACACTGTCAACCACATCGGCAGAGGGCCAGACCTAGTGGCTGGTTTGGACCACAGATAGGAGGAGCCCAGACTGGAGGCCAGGCCTCTAGGTTGTTTCCGTGTAGCTGTTCAGAGATTCTTTCATCATTGTCTCACATTCAGCCATGCTTTTTGTCCTCAGAATGTTCTTCTGTAATATGGTTGCGAATATTGAGAAATAAGTGTGGCTGCCAATGATAGTATCCCAATGGCTAGAAGAGTTGGGAGAAAGCCAAGAGAAGTGAGAACTCAAAACCCTGGCCTCATATGAGGCTGCCTTTCAGACACTTTTATTACTTAAAATGCAATGCACCTGGTAGTTCCTGCTGTCAACTCAGAAAGTGAGGAGCTGGGAAGGAGGAAGCAGGGTCTGGGTAGATAGATGACCTGAGAAAGCAAGCTTTGGAGACTTGTTTACCTCTAACTTGCACCTTCTTTCTTAGGCCTGTTGTGGTGTTGTGTTTTTAATCTACAAAATGATGGCTTGGTTTTAGATAATTCCCAAAGGTGCTTCCATCTTTGATATTCTTTGATTTTCCCAAGATCACCTCTTACATCTTTTGGGCAGCCAGGGTAAGAAACCCTGTCTCTTGACTCCAAAGATAGAGCTCAGAGTACATAGAAGATTCAGTGTTCCCTAAACCATGTGGTCCCAGAGGCTCCCAGAGGTTATTTCCTGTTAGCAGTTTTCAGTGGCTTTGGAGAGAAGTTCATTGCTATGACAGTGAGGCAGCCACACTGGGGAAAATATGATGTATTGTATTGTGTAGGAAAAAGTCAGTGTTATCCAATCCAGTAATCAGATTTTCAGACAAAGGCATGACCCTGGAGCATGCTGTCTATGGCTGAGCATAGCATTAGTCTTGTCTCCAAAAACAGTTAAAAAAACCATTGTGTACTTGGCTTGTCTGTCTGTTTTGGATATGGAAATAGGTCTCGCCTGAAAAATTTTCTAATTCTTATTTTGAAGGCAGCTACATTGAAGATATTGATTGTAGCAGTAATTAATTTAGCATTTGTTATGAAGCATTGACTGTGTGCCAGGCTCTGGGTAAAGTAACAGGAATATAGAGAAAGACTCTATAGGGGAGTACTGGTCAGGGGAGAGGAGAGAAAGGCAAAAAAAAAAAAGCCCATATTTATTTATTCCTTCCTTCCTTCCTTTATTCCTCAGGGATTGTTGGAGCATTTGTTAGGTCCCCACCTCTGTACTGTGCTGGGGATACAAAAGTGAATGCAACAGACACATCCTTGTGGTCCCCCAAGACTACGCTTCAGCAAGGTTTACCTTATCATGGAGGGGGCCAGATCAGATGGATGGGTGTATAGGCAAGATCGGGATCCATGGAGGGCTTCCCAGAGGAGGTGACCTGGGAACTAATGCCAAGTAGAAACAGATACTAGCCAAGTGAGGCAAAGGCAGAAGGAACAGTTAAGTAATGGCTGGACAGAGGAAGTGCTTAGTTGGGTACAGACCAAGGATTTAAGGAGGAATAGTAGGAACCAAGAAAACAAAGGTAGGCAAGGTGAGGCTCTGTTTTATCTCTTGCTAAGGACTTTAGACTTCCACCTAAGGTGATGGGGAGACGACTTAAATATTGCATAGTGGAGGAATTATTACAGGAAACTCCAGCTGTTTAACAGAGCATAAAAGTGATATAACTGCATAAATAGTAAAACAAAAATTTTACAGCAGAACATAAAAATTGTGGGCTCACTGTGGTTGCTGATAAGTGAGATATAATCGTGATTATATTAAAGCATGGGAGGATTTCTAAAAGCAGAGTCTATTATTTGCATTGGGAGATTCTTTAAGAATCCCTTTATGATAACTGCTTAACATCGGATCTCTGCTGCATGCCAGTAGATCAAGACCCAATCCCATCCCTCAACCATCAGATATTGGGAGATGTCATAACGTCAATGCAGATTTAAGAAATGTGTGATTATGGGGCGCCTGGGCGGCTCAGTCAGTTAAGCGTCTGCCTTCGGCTCAGGTCTATGATCTCAGGGTCCTGGGATCAAGTCCTGCATTGGACTCTCCGCTCGGCAGGAAGTCGACTCCTCCCTCTCCCTCTGCCCCTCCCCTCCTCATGCTCTCTCCCTCAGATAAAAAAGTAAAATCTTAAGGAAAAGAAGTGTGTAAATATGAAACATCTAGCATAGACAAATCCAAAAACAGGAAAGGGACTGATGGTTGCCAAGATCTGGGAGGAGTGGCAGTGAACAGGTCCAGGGGTTCTTTCTGGGATGATAAAAATGTTCTGGAATTAGTGGTGATGGCTGTACAACACTGGGAATATACTAAAAACTGCTGAGTTGTACACTTTGGTTAAAATGGTTCTTTTTATGTTACGCGAATTTTAGCTCGGTAAAGAATACCGGAAGAAAAAAAAAGATGTTTTTTGTTTTGTTTTTGATAGTGAAGGGCAATCGGAAGTGTGAGCTGAACTGCCAAGCAATGGGCTACCGCTTCTACGTTCGGCAAGCTGAGAAGGTCATTGACGGCACCCCCTGTGACCAGAATGGCACGGCCATCTGTGTGTCTGGGCAGTGCAAGGTAAGTGCCCGGACCGGGTGTCTGCAGCTCATTCTCTGGGTGTTTGTTCTGGAAATGTCGACTCCGTTGTGTTTTGCCAGGCTGCCCCATCACCTCCCCACAGCCCACGGAGGTGCTGGACCATAGGCCCCAGGAGAAGTAGGCTAAAGCAGGGCCACCTGGTTCTCTCTGGGTTTTTGATCTTAGGACATCACCACGGCTCAGTCTAGCTTTTCAAGTATTAAGTGATGTGTATTTCCACCACATGCATCAAAAGGGACCCAGCGATCCTTCCTCACCCCTGAAGTGGAGGTTATGGAAAAGGCCCTGCCAGGCCGGAAAACTGGTGGCATCACGAGGGTGGCATTTTAAGGACCGCGTGTATTTTATCTTGCCTCCCAGCAGATGGAGCAGGCTTCCAAGTGAAAGGGGTCTAGTGCCTTTTAGAGCAGAGTTATACCTGAAACAGGATATTTTCAGCCTCTCTGGACTTGAGAAGTCTGTTCCAGGAACTCCCTGCCCCACATTCTGCAAACACTTGGGGCTTGAGAGCATCCTTGTAGGGTGCTAACCTGTGACATAAAGAACCACCTGGTTAGAAATAGGCACCCTAGATGAGATGGCACAGGTCCCGTAGCCACATTGATTTGGGCCTGGACTGCCACCCTTCTTGCATCTGTAAACTTCATGACTCTTTGGAGCCCAGACCAAAACACCACCGTAATTACCGCTCCATAGCTGGCAGGCTTGATTTGCATCAGAGGAAGAGCTCTTTGGTTCCCGTAATACCTTAGCTGTCCTTGTTTAGTAGAAGAGCTACTGAGGTGTCATTTATAAGCACCGCCTTCTCCAACCAGACTTTTTTTTTTAAATGAGATTTCAAATAGGATGCAAAATGACTTATTCAAGCAGAACAGATGTTTTCAGATTTTCAATGAAAGCTAAAGGAACAGCTGTCATCTGATATCTGAGGAGTGTGAGGGGTCTCTGGAAGAGCAAAACCCAAGGGTAGTAGGATGAGGTGTGGAAGAGGCAGTGATGGGAAGTACAGCAGCAGCTCAGACCAGCGGCTGGCCTCCCATTTTCTACCACGGAGTTCCACATGCCCTCTCTGTGGCTCGCTGACCCCAGATTATACCCAAGAGGGTTCTGTTACAGGTTTTGATCTCCAGCTCACCTGGTCTCTGTTTCTGAATATGACTGAGCCTGAAATGGTGGGCCTTGCAGCAACCTAGCTTTGTCTTTCAGGCCAAGTCAGAGCTGCTTCATTTCCCAAATATAGGTGCACACTGCCAGGAGGTGGTGTAGTGTAATGGTTAAAAACATGCCCTTGGAAGTCAGACCTTCTGGATTCAAATCCTGCCTTTCCACCCTGTGATTTACTGCATGATCTCATGCAGGTTACATAAGGCTCTTGTGCTTCTCGAATATGAGGAGGGTGGTGCCTACGTCCTGGTCTGGCATGTAAGCATGCTGACATCTGTTAGCATCAATACATTGTTTACGTCCACACACGTCCTGTCATATTTGAGTTTCCTATGCAAAAGCCTCTTCTTTGTTTATCTGCTTGTTGGTAGATTACAGATTTGTGAGACTCGCATTGTCTTTTGTGAGATCACTATAGGTTGAATTGCCAGGGGATTGCAGATTCTAATTGGGCAGGTCTGGGAAGGGCCTGGGAATCTGCTTTTCCAGCAGGCTCCCATGTGATGCTGATTGCCGCTGGTCCACAAGTAGCAAAGTTTTAAAGGACGCTTTGATGAAAATACAGTTAGCCCAGTCTCAGAAGTGTAAATGTAGAGTGGTATAATGACTTGGAAGGAAGAGGAAATGTGGTCTCTTCCCACTGGAGGAGCATGTTTTCCTAGTGTTGCATTAAATGTCTGGGACTCTATGATATGAAGGAAAAACAAACACTTATAAGGACATGGGTATGGATTCTAACCAATCGTCGAAAACCAGTCAGACCGTAGGATGGCACAGTTTGCAGATGATAATTGCTAAACGATCGGGACAGACATTCCCCAGGATGTGAGTAGATTAATAGGAATTTGATGTTACAAGGACCGCTTTGATATTGCTCCATGTTTGTTGTCTGTGCACTTGTCTGACATTTCCTCCAACGAAGTTGTTTGGAATCGCTGACTCTCCCGTCCTCTTTACAACCTCAGTTTAAAATAATCAGAAGTACATTTGCTTCCCAGGCTGAAGTTCTGTTTACTTTGCAACTTTCAAAGGGTACAGTGGCCTTTTCTGAATATTTGATTGGAAGCCCAGAATTCAAATTGATATCTCCGCCTCGCTGACTTGCGGCTGCGAGAGCTGTCACTCGCAGACATGAGCGTCTGCATCTGAAATAGCTCCAGAAAGCCTCTGCTGGCCACACAAAGTTGAAATGCCAGCCCAGGTCTGCAACAAAAGTTAATGAGAGGCGACGAGCATTAAATGAGAATACAAGCTCAGCCCACGAAAGGGTAGTGAAGAGAGGAGAGTGTCGTCCCCCTTGACACCAAGCCAGAGAAAGGCCCCAGGCCCACCCGGTGCAAGCTGGAATGTTCTGTTCCTCTGCTGGCAGAGGGCTCTCTGGCCAGCTTGTGTTTACCCTGTTGCTGGAACTCCTTTATGCTTCAGATCCAAGAGTTGGAAGATGGCAAGAAGGAATGCAGACATCCCAGGACTGGCTTGGTGCAGGGGCTGGAGGCTGGAGAATATGGTGGTGGTGGCGGGGGGGGGGGTTCTCTACGGTCCTGAGTAGTGCTAGGTTATACTTTCTTTTCTGAACAGGGACCGAAGGATCCCAAAAGTTGTCTTCAGGCTAAGGATTGCATCTAGATAGGCTATGAGGGGAAAGAACCATCTCTTCCTTAAGCAGCCGATGAATATGAAGCCCACAGAGACCTTCCCTTCCTCACCTAGACCCCATCCCTGTAGACATCAAATAGGAATGTCTGGCCAGTCTTCAGAGAAGTCTCTGAGACACTTCTAGCCCTGCCCTATCATTATTGTCCTTTATGGGAACTAAATAGCATTTATATCTAATTAACAGAGAGCACAGTAATAACATCTGTCATTAAGCATCACATTAACTCTGCTGTGATTTTTTTTTTTTTTTTTTTTTTTTTTTGCTTGATCTCAGCTTTAAACTCTGTCTACACAATTCTGGATTTTAATAGTTTGATGACACATGTATCATTTTTGCTCACCACTCAGTAAACCTAGATGAAGGTTTCTCTTTGGTGGCACAGCAGGCATTTGAAAGAATAGGGTCACTTCGGTAAATGTCAAGGAAGAGAAGAATATTCTCAACTCCCTGGAGACCAGCCTTACAGAAACCTCAGACTTCTAGATTGGACTGATCCTTAAAGTGAGAGTTACCCTAAGACCCACCCTCCTCCCCCCATAAATCCCTAAATTCCACTCAAGGAAGTGCCTTCTCTAGGCCGATGAGAAACCCCAGAGGAGCAAGGTGTTGGAGATGATGTGGCTAACAAGGAGTCTTTTCCAAGAATACCAAATTCCAGATACTGCAGTGCATGCTTTACGTATAAAATGATATCACTGGGGCACCTGGGTGGCTCAGTGGTTGAACATCTGCCTTTGGCTCAGGTCGTGATCCCGGGGTCCTGGGATCGAGTCCCCCATCGAGCTCCCCACAGGGAGCCTACTTCTCCCTCTGCCTATGTCTCTGCCTCTCATGAATAAATAAATAAAATCTTTTAAAAATGATATCATTAATCCATCTGTCTTCACAATAACTCAATCAGTGGGAATTATCAGTCCCCATATTACAGAACACTGCGAAGCCAAGCTGAGTCAGACACACAAAGCGCTACACAGGGGTTGACTATTAATATTGGTTTCTTAGGCTGCACTGTTCATCGGGATAGGAAGACTAGTTTCCATGTGATGGGAAGAAACCCATGTGCTTTATTTAGATCTCTCTCTCTCCAGAGTTTCTTGTCCCCGCTGCCTCTTTCTAAAACAGACGGCCTTTTCAAAACATGTATCAGGACTTATCTCTCCTTTGCTTAAAATTCCATCTGTGGCTCCCCTGCCCCTATGGAATAAAGCCCAGCCCTCCATCATCTCTCTCATGCCCGGCCTCCCTGGGTCCCCAGTGCTGGCAGAGCTGGGACGGGTTACCCCATGAGCCAGCAGGCCTGCAGGGCTGTGTGTCCATGAGAATGTACCCACTGTCCCTTCAGCCTTTAGTGCTGTTCTGTGTCCATCCTTGGTCCACTTGGTGGGCTCTGCTCAGAAGCCACTGGCTGACCCGCTCGAGCACTGTTTCTCTCTTCTGCTCCCACTTCTTGTAACTGTTTGTTCCCGTTGCCCCCACCTACCACCCAGCAAGCTGGGAGTGATTCCAGACACTTTGCTTTAGCAAAATGCCTACCATTGAATAGGTGCTTAAAATAAATGTGTAAATGAATTGAGGTCTCGGTGACTCAGTCTGTTGGATTTCAGCAAATGAAATTAGTCTTGAAACCAGCACAGAGCTTTCTCATTTTTGGCTGGGATGGGCAATTGAGTGCAGATAAAAACAAGGACACGAAGCCCCCTTGGCCAAATCCCCAGAACCCCAGGCCTCAAAGGTCGGGGAAAATTCTTGGCATCTGCCAAGCTCTTGATCCCTCGCCTTGTTTTACTTTGCTCACTCTGAATTTCTCAAGTCTCTTCAGAGCTATGGCAGGAAGAATCTAAGCAAGTAGGAGAGCACACATTCCAAGGGTGCCTTCACTGGAGGGCAAAGGACCCCTTCTACCCTCCAACTTCTGCCTCTCATCCCTGGTCCGTCATCGCCTTCCATGGGGGGGTGGTGATTCTTGCGGTGCACCGTTGGCCCACGCTCAGCAGGGGCCCTCACACCTCCCTTCCCAGCTGGGACACTGCTCACCTTCAATCTGGACACATCTGCAGACACTTTCAGATTTATTCAGTAAATTAAAGCAAGGTAACTGTTTCCAAATGTTCAGAGATAAGCTCTGGACCAGTGTGCAGCCCTGACTGAGAAGGATGACATAATGGGCGTGTGCGTATGTGTGTGTGCGCGCGCCTGTGCGTGTGCAGGCCTGAATTCTCCTCCTCCTCCTGGGTAGCCCACTATTGCACTTTCCTGAGCCAAATGGGGAGACCCTGCTCACTTCTTTGCTTGTTTGCCCTCAGCTGCTTCTTTTTTTTTTTTTCCATTTGGTTACTGGCTTTATTTTGTGGCCTCTGCTTAGAGTTCTATTGCCACTTGAATGAAACCAGGAGAATAATTGTGTTGGATAAAATGTTCTCCCCTATGCCAGACATCTGCACGATTCAGCCATGAAATAGGGTGGAGAGCTTTTACTTTGCTTGAATTCTGAGCTTACACAACACTTCGTGGACTCCCTCTTATATTCCCACCTCCAGCAAACTGTGTGCTTATCATGTTGTGTTATACTTATTTCCGACACATGTCGGAACTCCTGAAGGAGAGGGAATAAGTATCGTGTGTGTCTGTATCCTCAGTGCTTAATTAACATGTTAATATTATTCAGTAAATATTCTTAAAATGTATGAAAAAATATTCTTAAAACGTATTAAAATATTCTTAAAATGAGTAAAAGAACAAATTAGAAACTAGCTGTGTAACCTCCTTTCCTACAGATAATCAAGAATAGGATTAAAGAAGCATTGAAATGTTAGATCCCAGGCCCTGTTCTTAGGATCTCTTGACATCTAAAACTGACACCTAAAGTAAAGCTGATAAAATTTGCCTTATTAGATGCACTTTTTTTCCATTGTCTATCATTTTTCTCACTTCCAATCATTGGGACCACACTAACAGAAAAACTCTGGTTAGATTTCTTAATTAATGCATACTTACTCGAGCCCAAGCAATATATAATAGGATTTTTAATCAATCCAACAAATAATCTTAATTGCTCACTGCAGTCCAGTGTGTTAGGTATGAGGGGTAAAACAGTGGAAAAGATGAACATGGTTCTACTCACATTGAGCTTAAAATCTAACAGAAAAAGTAACGAAGAAAAAACATTGGTTAACAGGCAAAAGAATTCTGAATTTTGACGAGCATCATGAAGTCAGTGGGGGAACTGAGCTGGTGAACTGGTAAGGAGGCATACCTTAGATGGACTGTAGGGGAGGGGAGGGGTGGAAGTGCTCCTGACCTTGTAGGTCCCCAGGGATGGGAGAAAATTCATGCCAAGTCTCCAGCTCAGGACCCATCCCTGAGCAGTGCTCCAGAGCTGATAGATACAGAGATGACACTTTGTGCTTTCCCCCTGCTCTCCGCCCTTGGGCTAATCTAGTCTCCCCTTGATGGTGCCTGACTTGGCTCCTCCAATGTATCCACACATCTTCCTGAACACATGCTGGCTTTAGCAATTAGAAGTCATTTTATGCGCCCAGAAAGACTCTTCTGGAAACTGGATGATATTAAGAGCAAGTTTTGGGGTCAGCCAGGACCTCCAGTATTCAAGCAGATAAATGAGGGGCTGCCCAGGTAAAATTGAGGTCGGGTGTCCAGAGCTTCAACCCACCCTTCCTGGTGGTCCCTCCTATACCAGAGAGAGGAATTTAGGACCCCTTTCCCTAGCTTTCCCCCAAAGGGAACTTAAGGAAGTGTTCTAGCTAAGTAGGCAGGGCACTTGTAACTGAGACCTCATAGGAAGCTTAGCAGAGTCCCCTGGGCCAAATATCTACCTCTGTCCCATGTACCTTCATCACCACCCCTAAACCAATCAGAGATTAAAAGCAGCATCTGAGTATGATCGGTATGTACAGACACATACCGATCAGAGTTATGCAGCACTCATTGCCCATAATCTCAACACCACAGATACTGTTCCCCCAAGACATGGAGTAACATTTTAGGGATGCAGAAAACTGTGCTGTGTATTTCCATACCCCAGGCAGTCTCTGTTCAGACCCACAAGGCTGAGGGGGCAGTTGCCTGCTTTCCCTTTGGTCTCTCTGCACATTCTCACTGAGTCAGCTCCTATTCTTGACTGGTGATACTAATGTAAGATCAGACATCTTTAATGTAGGCTGTTGAGCTTGGTGATGACTCCAGTAGAGCCCAGAAGTCTGAGTGAAGATACGAAGGGAAAGCCCATCATCCTGATTTTGAGTTTGGGCCTCTCATTTAAATTCCTGCCAAAAGTTAGGTCAAACTGAGGAGTGAGTAGCTCTGCTAGTATGTCTAGAAAAGCCTTAGAAAAATATCCTGAGGTGTCATACATCTAAGTGGAAATAGGTATTTGAGGACAAGAGTGTCAGATGAAAATATTTAAATTTTGTATTTCAGATTTTTGATAAATAAATTTACATGACTCAGACATCAAAAAGTATGATCCTCTGTCCCCTATCCACCCAGCTCCCCATGCCCCAACAGGAAATAATCATTGTTTGATCATTTCTTTTTTTTTTAACATTTTTTTTATTTATTTATGATAGTCATACAGAGAGAGAGAGAGAGGCAGAGACACAACAGGCAGAGGGAGAAGCAGGCTCCATGCACCGGGAGCCCGACGTGGGATTCGATCCCGGGTCTCCAGGATCGCGCCCTGGGCCAAAGGCAGGCGCCAAACCGCTGCGCCACCCAGGGATCCCTGATCATTTCTTTTTTAAGGCAGATAATTTTATGCATCTATAAGCCCTCAACAATATATTGTATATCTCCTTCTTTTTGACACATATAGTAGCTTATCACACACAAAGTTCTGGACCTTGCTTTTCTTATTTAACATGTCTTGGCAAGCTTTCCATTTCCATATCTAAAGGACGTCTTCTTCCAATTATGGTTGCATAGCACTGGACTGTATGAATGGTCCGTTTAACCATGATGATGCACAGTCAGGATACATACAATCTTACCATTACCAGCAAATCTGCAATAAATACACTGATTTGAGGGTCATTTTACTTATTTGCAAGTATCTCTAAGATAAATTCTTAGAAGTGAGTCAAGAGTCTATATGTATTTGTGATTTTAATGCTTAGTGGGTGGCAAATTGCTCTCCAGAGTGGTTGAAACAACTCACACTCTCTCCAGCGATATCTGTGGGTGGTACGTTGTCCCATATTGGATAAGTGCCAATCTGATAAGTGAAAAATGGTGTCTTGGGTAGTTTTCATTTACATTTATCTTCTTTGGAGTGAGGTTGAGCATCTTTTCATATGTTTAATAACCATGTAGGGGCCTGGAGTAGGATGAGTGAGGTACCTCAGATGCAGAATTTAAGGAGGTAACTAATAAAATTAAATTCTCAAGGCCTCCTTAAATTTTGAGCCTTAGGCACCTCACCTGCCTGGTTCTAATTCCTCCCCCAAGTAGCACTGCCCTCCTGACCCAAGAACCATTTATATTCCTTTTCTGTGATCTGGTTTTTTATTGGATTGTTGATCTTTTTCTTAATTTGTAGGAGCTTTTCATACATGAAAGAGTTTTTTTATGATAAAAGTTGCAAGTGTTTCTTTTTTCAAGTAGCCTTTGACTTATGCCTTTGATCATGAGGTTTTGTTTATTTTTTACTGTGTAGAAGTTTTAAATTTTTTAAATGGTGCATTTAGCAATTCTTTGTTTTATGATTCTAGATTTTGTGTCATGGAAAGACCCAGTATACTTTGAAGCTTAAAAACATTCTTCTATGTCTTCTTTCACTAATTTATGGCTCTATACTATTACATTTTTACATTTTATATTAAGCCATTTGGAATTTACGCTAGTGTATCGTGTGAGGTATGGATTCAATTTTACTTTTTTTCAAATAGCTACCCAGTTATGCCTTACTATAATTGAATAAATCTTTCCCTCACTATTTTGAGGCTCCCTCCTTAGTACTGTGTACATATATGTATGTAAGCATATATTTTGGGCTTTCTATTCCATTAGTCTATATATTTATTCATACATAAATACCAGAACATACATTTGAGAGAGAAGTAAAACATACCAGCATTTAAACTTACATTGGGGAGGAAAAATTTTCTTCTATCCTTCAAGATTCTTCCGTCTGATTTAAGAATTAAGTTGGCATGAAACAGTTTAACAGGAGAAAATCAAATTTAATTATGTACATATGGGAAATCCACATAAACAGGAGAGATTCCAAAGACAGTCAGGCAAAATGAGGTATTTATGTCATCTGGACCAAGGAGCAGTGGGTGGAGGTCTAGGGCTTCAAAGAGAAGGAAGGCAATTCACAGGAGAGAGTAAGTGTTTGCTGGGCCATCCAGAAACGATGAGACTGGTTTTTGCTCCAACAGGCCTTTATAGGATCCTCCCTGTGTACCATACATAGTATATATCAAACTATAGTTATCTGTGGTGATGGCTCCCTTCCTGGAATAGGTCCTCTGTCTAAATCCTTTTAGGCAGCTAGTGGGAAGGCAAAAAAAAAGAAAAACTTATGTTTCTTGTTTTTTTTTAATTTTTTTTAATTTTTATTTATTTATGATAGTCACACACAGAGAGAGAGAGAGAGAGGCAGAAACATGGGCAGAGGGAGAAGCAGGCTCCATGCACCGGGAGCCCGACGTGGGATTTGATCCCAGGTCTCCAGGATTGCACCTTGGGCCAAAGGCAGGCGCCAAACCACTGCACCACCCAGGGATCCCAAGTTTCTTGTTTCTTCAAAGCAATCAGTCTTACTAAGGAGGGCACATGATGAGATGAGCACTGGGTGTTATACTATATGTTGGCAAATTGAATTTAAATAAAATATTAAAAAAACAAAAATACCCCACAAAACAGTCCATCTAAAAGAATTCACGTGCCAAAGAGACACATTTTGTGGTAGCAGATTTTGCTCCCCTACACATACGAAAAGTAAACTTGCTCTTTGCTTGGAAGTAATGCGCTCACAGATTTTGAATGAAAACTTTTTTCTAGGGATGCCTGGCTGGCTCAGTGGTTGAGCGTCTGCCTTCAGCCCAGGGCGTGATCCTGGAGACCTGGGATCGAGTCCCACATCAGGCTCCTTGCATGGAGCCTGCTTCTCCCTCTGCCTGTGCCTCTGACCCCCGCCCCCCTCTCTCTCTCTCTCTCTCTCTGTCTCTCATGAATAAATAAATAAAAGTTTTTAAAAGAAAACCTTTTTCTATCACTTGGAAAAGCCACCTGTGTTCAGAGGACTTAGCAAGACTTAATATTCAGAACACATTTTTACTTAATGGAAAAGAATGAATGTTCAATGACTTTTAGGATTGGAATAGTGAAAGTTACAATCACATAAAGTGTGCTCGAGGTGACAAAACCATGGTAGTCCAAGTCAAGATCTAATGGATGGTTGGGGGAAAGCAAAAGAAAAAAAAAAAAAAGATTTATTGAAAAATACAGAACTTCAAGCAGCTATTTACTTTTAGAATGAACTGGATTTGACAGGGGGAGGACAAATTGCAGCCCCTAAGAGCAACCCAGTCCTTGAAGTACTATCTTTTGTCATTCAATAAGTTGGCAATATCTTCTACAAGTTTTATTTTTTATGGATCCTATCAATTTCTTAAAGTTTATCAACCCATCTCCTGATGGTTTGAAATAATTTATCCTAATTATTTTCCCTGGGTCTTACTTTCACAATTCTCAGCAAAATGCTAATAGTTGTAGCATCCGAGGATACTCTGGGTCTGGTCTCCTAACCAAATCTTACGAAAGTGCCAGGAGAAAAAATTCTGTTTTTGCCTTACCTCCAGGCTCACCCAAATGGACTAAGGAGGGAAGATCAGTAATGGCCATGATTGCCAGGGGACTGAATATAATCATATATGTGAAAAGACCTTAGACTCAAACATTTGGCGTCCAAATCCCAGCCTTGTTTTCTTAAAACTATACTTGACCAAAGCCGTCAAGTATGTGTCTCCCTTGTGAGAAGGCTAATTAACTTTTTCTGAGTGAAAGATCTTTATATCCTTTGGGTTTCAAATTAGTTTCTAAAAGCCTTATCTAAATACTTCACACATGCAATGTGAGGTTTCAAATGTATGATATAGAAAATAGGCTTTTTTCTTTGAGCCCTACAAAGTGAGGCCAGAGATCATGGCATATTCAGTACATGGGAATCTGTGTCATATTGCTGTGTTCCAACTTTTGTAGAGTCTGTAGCAAGCAAATATGTATCAAGTAAATATGACTTTAATATTTCTTGGTGAGGACTTTTTCTGAGGAGACCTTCCGAAGGGGATTTTGCAGAACTGGTTGATAGTGACACCAAGTGTTTAGTGTTGAAACTACACGTCCTTCTTAGAAGCTGCTCCGAAGGTAGCTGGCATAAATTAAGGTTTAATTCAGAGCTGATGATAGCCTAAACAAGCCAGAATTAAAATAAGTGGAAATGTCCCAAAAATATAAATAGATAGATAGATAGATAGATAGATAGATAGATAGATAGAAATGGAGTAATGGGGGCAATCAGGGGGACAAATGTGAATAGGAAGGGCGATTTCTCCTTGATGGCAACATCCACAGCTGCACATGATACCAGGGGCAGTTGTGCATGAACACACGAGCTAAACTGCCATTGATTTCCGGACTGCATCCTGAAGCACGTGTTTTAATTCAGTCTGTCTGGCTCTTCCAAGACCAGGCGTGGATGTGAATTCACTAAACAAATTGCAAGTCCAGTAATTTCTGTGAGACTCCATCCTTCCTCTTCAATAGAAATTAGAGATGCTGAGACCACCTCAGAAAATTCTGGGAGAATTAAATATTGTGTCATGTATAAAGGCCTGATAGTAGCGGTGATGGTGCGGTGATGTGTCTGGGGGCTCAAGTGCATGGATCTCGATGTCTGGGAGGTGGCGAAGACCCAAAGGGACAAGGTACAGAAATCGTCCAGGAAATTATAGCTGGATCTTGGTTGAGAATAGCAGGCAATGGGAGCCCTGTCCTGATGTGAACAGAAAGTGTGGGTTGGGTGAGGGTCAGAGGAAGTGAACGATCATGCCTGAAAAGGCCGTGGGTTTGAGAAAGCTCCTGCCCTGCTAACCTGGGATAGAGGGTGTGGGAGAGAGGGATGGAAGGAAGTGCTGGGCGTCCTTGGGGAGTTTGACCAGTGGAGCTTTAAGGAGAGACACAGAAACAGTTGGGCCCACTCACCAACTGGGCCTCCTTTGTTAAATTTCTTGGCTTTTCTGAGCCACATTTTCCCCTTCTGTGAAGTGAGGACACCCGCACTCACCTGGCAAGGCTGCAGGGACTTGATGAAGAGATGCAGGTAAGATCCCTAGCACAACCTCCGGCATGGCTAAGCAAGCCGGCAATAACTGTTAACTCTTGCTGCCAAAGGGAGGACATGGAAGCAGAAGATTAGAAATGGGACAAGAGAAATCTGTTGAGCCCTTGGGCAGAACATGACTCCTTGATTCATTTTTGCCTTTCTGCCCTGATCCCTAGAAATCCTTTTCTTTCTCTATGTTCCACGTAGGTCACCTCTGAGAAGCATTCCCTGGCCCTGGGGTGCACCATCACTGCTGGTGCTGTGTCCCCACGGTGCCTTGTCCTGATGCCCTTTCTGCTGTCATTAGATGTAGTGCTGTTATTTGTCTACACATCTGACCTCCCTGGTCAATGGTGAGCCCCTGGAACAGACTGACTGAACTTAGGTGCTTAAGAAGTGTTGATAGTTGGGGCACCTGGGTGGCTCCGCAGTTGAGCATCTTACCTTTAGCTCAGGGTGTGATTCAGGGGTCCTGGGATTGAGTCCCACATTGGGCTCCCTGCAGGGAGCCTGCTTCTCCCTCTGTGTCTCTGCCCCTCTCTCTCTCTCTCTCTCTCTCTCTCTCTCTCTCATGAATAAATAAATAAAATCTTAGAAAAAAAAGTATTGATAGAATTGATGGATATCAGGGAGGAGAGGAAAGAAACAGAAAGTAAAACAGGTGTGGCAAGATGTGCACTGGATCGAGGGGAAGGATGTGCAGGATGTTTCTGGAGCTGTTCTTGCAACTTTTTCCTTTAAGTTTGTTGTTCTTCAAAATACAGGCATGGAGGGCAAAAAAAGTGAAAGATTTCCCATTTTTGTTTTTTTGCATTCAAAGCACTTCTTTTGGAGGAGAGTGGACGGGGCTCTGACATCTGCCATATGTTTCTGCCTTCCGTGCCTGGCCTCCCTGGGCTGCTCGGGCTGCTAATAACTTGTGTCCAGATTTGTGTCCTGTCTGTGTCCAGGCGGTGAGGCTGTCCTCTGCCCGCAAGTCTCTCCCGGATTGATCAGCTGGGGTTCCTTCTGTCATTAAGAGTAAAAATTCTCTTGCTGTTGTCCAGAAGCCATGATGTATTGGGGAATTTGGGGGGAGCTAAAGGTAAGATGCTCAACTGCGGAGCCACCCAGGTGCCCCAACTATCAACACTTCTTAAGCACCTAAGTTCAGTCAGTCTGTTCCGGGGGCTCACCATTGACCAGGGAGGTCAGATGTGTAGACAAATAACAGCACTACATCTAATGACAGCAGAAAGGGCATCAGGACAAGGCACCGTGGGGACACAGCACCACAGCACTTCTCATTTTAACATTTAAAAATGTTAAATTTTGCAAGGAGGAAGCACTGAAACAGTCTTTTGAAAATATGTGTTCAGTTCTAAGGGAAAAAAAAAAAAAATCCCAAAAAACTATACAGTGTTACTTGCGGATCCCCCTGCTGGACATTTGAAGAACTGTGGCATCCAGGCTCATTTGTGAAAGATTCCTTACCCTACCCTATGCTCTTGAACATTATATGTTCTCATTCATTTGGGGAATATAAATAATAGTGAAAGGGAATAGAAGGGAAGGGAGAAAAAATGTGTGGGAAATATCAGAAAGGGAGACAGAACATGAAGACTCCTAACTCTGGGAAACGAACTAGGGGTGGTGGAAGGGGAGGAGGGCGAGGGGTGGGGGTGACTGGGTGACGGGCACTGAGGGGGGCACTTGACGGGATGAGCACTGGGTGTTATTCTGTATGTTGGCAAATTGAACACCAATAAAAAATAAATTTATTATTAAAAAAATAAAGGATCTCGATTAAAAAAAAGAAGAAAAGAAAAGAAAGAAAAGAAAAGAAAGAAAAGAAAAGAAAAGACAGAAAAGAAAAGAAAAGAAAAGAAAAGAAAAGAAAAGAAAAGAAAAGAAAAGAAAAGAAAAGAAAAGAATCAAAGGTGCCTGCGTGTTCAAAGCTCTATCCTATCCCATCCCCTTCTGCAGAAAGCACTGGCTAAACTGTTAAGCTCTGTATCGAATTAAAGCACAAATGGGCAGATGTAATTTCAAAATGAAAACCGTATAAGAAATGCTTTTCAAATTCTGCTATTTTATTGTTTTTATGAACTTTTTTAAAGAAGAAAGTGCCTGAGGCAAATCCTGGAGGTAAAAACTGCCACACGTCCCTTCTGGTTTGTGGATTGCTTGAAGAACAGATGCTTCTTCTCAACTGAAAATCCGCTTCTCCTATGATTATCCAAGGCTCAGGTGGTGTTTTCTGATATTGTCTGATAGACCTTTTGTCAACATTAAAACAATAATTCTTAAGAAATGGAACTCTCCACTACTGAAATAGCCCACTTCTCATGGTAATGCCTTCCCTATGAAACACGGCGTGAATGCCTAGTAAATGTGTGATGAATGGGGCATAGTGGGCAGGTAGGCGCAGAGAGAGACGTACAAGCTCACAAGGCAAAGTGTGGACAAGCTGATGAACTGCTTCAATTGGGTGCAGGTTGGGGCAAGATCACGTCTGTATCCCTTTTTGGGTAAGATACTGCAAATCAAACATTCTAGAGAATGGGAAAGCCTGAAGCACTCAATCAATTTGAAGCACCCTAGACTGACACCGTCTCTTCTGTGACCACAAGTGACATTCCTACCTTCTCTCGTTATTAATCAGTTTAATTCTTCATCAGGAGACAGAGATTTCCCAAGAGACTTGATGCGTCTTTTGCCACCAGGCCTCTCTCCTGAGCTCCAGACTCATGCTAACTCAGTACTTTGCATTTCTATCTGGATATGATCAGATCTGAACTCATTATTATTTCCCTCCCACCTCGCTCATCCTCTTGTGCTTCTGATTTTGGCAAGTGGCCCCTCTATCCTCCTCATCTCCCAAGCCAGACCAGCTGGACGCCTTCCCCATTCCAGCCTCCCCACATCCAGTGGTGGTCAAATTCTGTCTCCTGCATCCTGGAGGCTCCTGTTTCTGTCTCTCCTTACCCTCTTGGTGCCATGGCTACATGCCAGGTCTTCGCTCATTTGTTCTTTGGACCATTGAAGATTTTGCTACTGGTCCTCCTGCCTCTTTCCCTTTCAACTGAGTTTTCACTTTGCTGCCAGAGCAATTCTAAAATAGGAGTCAGAGTAAATTACTCCCCTGCTTCTGTGCCCATGTGCCTGTCCCCACCGCCCATAGATGAAGTCCAGACTCTAGTGTGGCATTCAGCTTGCACCATGACCAAGCCCCTGCCTACCCCTCCACCCTTAGATCGTAAACTCCAGCCATGCCAAACCAGGTGAAGCTCTCTGCATAGGCCACACATCTGATTTATGCCTCTGGGCTTTGCACTCCTTCATCTTCCTGGAATGTCTCTTCTTCCTTATACAAATGACAAATAGCTGTTCACCGGACAAGACTCAGCTTAGGTGCCAGTTCCTCAATAACACTCTTACTCTTGGTCCCAGGAAAGGGTGGATGTCTCTCTCCCTGTTGTGCCTCAACTAGACATCTATCAAGACACGTGCGATTCTTTTATTGCCCTTTTTGATTTACATGTCTGCCTCCCCATTGATGCCCAAAAATACCTTGAACTAGTGACCAATCTTGTCTTACTCATCTTTGATCCACCATTAAGTAACACAGTGAGTTCGCACATAGTACTTACTCAAAAAGCATTTATTCAGATGAACAAGTCAGTCTGTTACTTAGCCAGCCACAGGATTGTTCAACACTATTCACCTGAAGCTGCCGGCAGCATATGATCTATCCATTCTTCGCCGGGTCTTCTCTGGGTATCCCCTGCATGCAGAACCGCGAAGTACAATATGTCATATTTATAGTAGCACCTCCCAGAATACATGTTCTGAGCTTGACTAACTTGATCAGCAGGAGGTTCTGTGTTTTCCAAGATGATCCTCCAGTCTTTTCCAATAATGATGGACAGCTGGATATTCAAGTCCCAGGTTCAAGGGCTGGTCGGAATCATGATTTTGGCGGACTAGGGGGAAGCAATGATTTGGCTTTATGGCTAAAGCTTCAGAAAGCTCTTTTCAGAGCTGTAGGACTCAAATGTTACCCACGGCAGTGCACAAGCTCCCTATGATATTGTATTTTCCTTGTGTGTCAAGACATCAGGCATGGGGAAGTTTGGCCAAGCTCCGTCATGGAGACTAGCCCATACTTTACCCCTTTTAGCAACTATATGTGGGGTAGCTCCACCTGGATGTCCAACAGGGACTTCAAACTTCAGGATAGCGAAGATGGACTATTTTCCTTATCATTTCCCCGCAACTCCTCCAAAAGAGGAGATAACTTTGCCATCACAGACGCTTTCTCCCGTATCTCCATGAGCAGCACCCCCTGGTGACCCGGGTCAGAAACAGGAATGCCATCTTCAATTCCTCTTTCCTTCCCTGCCCCACAGCTGGGGATGGTGAGGTCCTGAGGAAGCTGCCTCCTTGGCAGGTTTCTGTATTTTGTTCTTCATCCTCCTCCTTACCATCTCTTCCTTCTTCAAGTCTTTACCACTGCTGGGGCAGATGAGCAGAGCAGTCCCAGTGACAAGGTCCCCTCATCTCTGCTGTTCCTGCTCCTTATACAGGACTGCCAGTGTCCTCTTCTAAAATATGAATCTGAAAGTGTCACTCTCCTGCTGGGTAACTCCCAGGAGATCCCCCCTGGTTGTCTGGTCTCAGCTGAATTTTGCGGCGTCCTATCATCACATGACTCTTTTCATCTTACACATAGGTTTTTCATGCCTGCACTTCTTAGAACAGGCCATCATCTGTCATAGCTCTGGATCCCTTCGTGCCCACTGCGTTTGCCTAGGACACCTTTGTAGTAGGATACTTTGGGCCGTAGGTAACAGAACATCCTGTCCACAAGGGTAAAACAGCAAGAGGACTTGCTGACGCACATAACATCATCCCGAGCGGCTGGTGGTTCTGGGGCTGATTAATGCAGCCATTCATCAGTGCCACTGAGAGCAAGGTTCCCCTCGTCTTCCCACTGCGCTGAACTCTGCGTGGGCTCGCTTGCCTAACTTTCAGGAGATCTGCCACAGGCACGAGGTCCAGCAAGAGAGAGAAGGGACTACTGTTTCCTCCACATCTTCTTTTTAAGAGAAAAAAATGTTTCTAGGTGCTTTCGTAGCAGAATGTTTTTCCTGTATTATTAGCCAGAACCAAGTCTCCTTCCCATCACTAGGCTGAGGGTTTTAACTAAGTCACTAGTGGAGGGAAAGAAGGACACCAGAACGAGAACCAAGGCACTCTCAGCATGGAGGAAGAGGGAGATGCCCATCAGGTTGGTGGACAGCAGTGTGTGTGATGGCCCTCTTTCTCTTTATTTTACCAGGTTAATTCTGAGTGATTTCCCAGACTAACTCTTGAATACTCAGCTAAGGAATCACCATGGGGGAGACCTCCCCGACCACCTCCCTTTGCCTCTCATGCCTTCCGATGAGTTACACAGCCACGCACCTTACCCCACAGAGCACGAGCGCCTCAAGCCTGGACCATTTTGTATCTGGCATACTTACTGGCACATAGCTGCAGGCACATATGCTAATATTTTTGCTGAATAAACAAACGTATGACAAGACCTGTGTTGTTGTGTCAGGCATGACTTTCTGCTTATAAGAGGAACCCAACAGTAGTGGTTTCACCAAGTGAAGGTTTGTTTCTCCCATAGAACAACAACTCCAGAGCAAGAGGCCCTCACCTCAGCTAATGAAGATGTTCTTGCAGCTTGTCAAGGACTCAGGCTCCCTCTGATGTCTTGTTTATTCTCCATAGAACAGGACTACATGTTCTCATGAGCACAAGTCGGCTACTCTAGTCCACTGAGCCCATGCTTCAGGCGGGCAGAAGGGCGAAGTATACTTGTCAACCAAGTCTGTGACTTTTCCTCAAGAATAGCCCTCTCAGCAGCTCTACTGAATTGACTTCTGGTTACAACTCATTAGTGAGACCAGGGTCTGGTCTTTCGGGAATGTTGCCAACACAAACATTGTCAGGTTTCTGTTATTGAGGGAAAAGGGGAAGCAGGAGAATGTACATGCACCTAGGCCATGCCTGCCCAGTTGCCCCCAGAGTGTCTCTAGATGAGTCATTCTTTATTGTAGTTATATCTGCCAGCTTGAAACAAAATAGCAGCCATTGGGGCGCCTGGGTTGTTCAGTGGGTTAGGGTCTGCCTCTGGCTCAGATCATGGTCCCAGGGTCTTGGGATTGAACCCCGTGTCAAGCTCCCTGCTCAATGGGGAACCTGCTTCTCCCTCTCCCTCTGCCTGCTGCTCCTCCTGCTTGTTCTCTCTCTCTCTCTCTCTCTCTCTCTCTCTCTGTCAGATACGTGAATAAAATCTTTCAAAAATAGCAGGTCATTAAAAGCTGTCACATGGAAGGATTGTTATATCCTAGAGCTGGGCCTTATAAGAATGTTGTATATCACGCTGTCCAGCATCCTCCCTGAGGATATTGAGAAGGCAGTGTTGAGAGCACTGAGGCCCACGGAGGTGTCGTTTGCCCAAATTTAATCAGAAATCTGGTGGCGGAGATTGTTTGGGGAATAACCTATGCTTATCTCAGTTTTAACTCCTTTCATTTACTGGGCGTTTGGTGATTTCAGTGCCTATGACCTTGAGGAAATGGATGTATTAACCTCCTTTTCCAGTCATACATAACAAAGTCTGCAAAAGCAGAACCCACATTTGCATGGTCTGCTGGATATAATGCCCAGGGTAAAGTCATATTGTGAGGATCTTCATATGGTCCTTCCTGCTTCCTCTGCAAGGGCATCTAGAAAGATGAAGGAAAGAACTGCGCCGGGGCACCTGCTCCTGCGGCGGCCTGCAGTCGCTCCGCTCACTCCTAGATGGCGCTCATACATTGATGGGGAACCGGTTGCCTGGTAGTCCTGACCATCCTCCTAGAAACTGACAAATTCTTGAATCAAGGTGGTGAAAAGTTAAATATAGATTGCTTTCAGGCGTGGCTAGGGGAATGGATGGTTAAAGGAAAGGTGGTGAAAACCAGGGACTGGCTGTAAACACATTGGACAATTACGCAGAGGGCTGCTTGCCTTCTGTTCGTGCTTCCAGTCCCAGGTCCCCGCTGGGCCAGCCACCGCCAGCAAACCCAGAGGCAGACTGGCCAGTCTTACCTGGGTGTGCCTCTCTGACCCAAGGGCGGCATTGGCACTACCCCCAGACGCCCCCGGGCAGCCTCTTCACGTTAGTCACAGACTCTGAGGTGACCGTCACAGAAGAGACTCAGTTGCCAAGCCATTGTCTTCACTTCACACCGAGAAGGCTTATGTGTGGGGTTGAGTTAGTCAATAGGGTGATTGGCTTTTAAACTACTCTTATAGACATAAGCACATTTGCTATTATATTTGAGCATCACTGGCGTCAAACTCTTGTTCTACTGACTGGACTAAATTAACTGCAAGAATATTGGACACTGTGTGGCAGTACGGAGAGGGGGGTGAAGAACAAGGGCTTTGGAGTTAGAGGGACCTGGACTTCTAGTCTGAGTTCTGTTACATGATACTGTGTGGTCCTGGGTAGATCAACTAGCACCTCTGTGCCTCAGAGAAGTGGACCTACTTCCTAGAGTCATTGTGAGGATTGAATGAGATAATTCTGTGCAAACCACCTAGCACAGTACTTGCCTCCACTGTAAGTGCTCCAAAAAATGAGCTATTATTATTGCCATTAATCCACACTCATGAAAGTCACAAGAGACAGTGAGTTTACCAGTTATTCCCAGTCTATACAAACATTTCATAACCAATTTAACTTGAATTGTGAGAAGTGTTAAGAGCAGAATCAGTAAAATTTGACGGTGAAACCTATTACTAGGATCAAGTTAAAACAAGCATTTTAGAAATAATTAGATTTAATTAGGGGAGAATCGACTGGCACCAAAAATTCTGATGGCAAACTACTGGGAAATGAAAGGTAGGTCATTTTATCATCCACTGGTATCTGTAGGACTTGCTGGCCAAAGTCAGTACCTAGTTCTCTGAGTAGCTTTCACCACTAGTGAAATGCATACTAGGATTTGTAGACAGTTTGGATAAATCCATTTGGGTTCAAAAGTAGGGCAAGAACTACTCCCTGTATTAAAGCCACATGACAATGCAAAGAGGTGGAACCGGGCTCTGATGTAGAATGACTGCCCAGGGTAGACATGATGGCCCCAAAGAGGTATATGAATCTGGATGGAATCAAAAGAAGATACAAAGAATGGAGGGTCTTGGTGTTAGACATCAGTCCCACCGTGTGTGTTTGAGAACTTGCGGGGGACAGCAGATCTGTCGCTTCTCTCCTAAACCCGGTCAGGTCATGTCATTGTAGTTAATGACTTGGGTAGTTGTTTATCCGTGGAACCTCAGGTGTTCCACTAACTGGGTGGTGTCACTGCCTGTAGGAAACTAAGGCCTGGGGGAAGAAGTGAATATGCATCCAGATGGTGCCCTTTGATTGCGGCCCAGGGTGAGAGCAGTGCAAGCAGCCGAAGATCTCTTTTTTTTGCCCTTAATTTCGTCCAGGAGAGCTGCACCCACTCAGAGAGGGTGGGAGGAGAGTACACATTGACCTGAGCCACCACAGATCCAAGTTCACGTCCAGCTTCCATCTCTTACAAGTGAGGAGCTCATGGACATTGCTTGCACTCTCTGAGCTTCTGTTTTCCCATCTGTAAGTGGAAATAGTACATCTTAGAACACCCAACGTGGTGTAACGGGTACAAATGAAACCGCCACAGATGGGAGTCTGTGGAGACATGACTTTGTTTGTGCCTGAGCTCAGGTTCTTCACGAGGTCTCACTTTCACTTAGGGAATGAGGGCGCCCAGGGCAGAGGGAGGCATTTCGTCTGGTCAATGTTAGTTATCTCTGGTTTAGACATTACTCAGTGAGGGGGTCTCCTAGCTCCCACTCTCCCACCTGGGAAGGGTGGCACACGTTTTCGTGGCATTGGGTTCCCAGCTCTTTCTGGAGGTTTCTATCCCTACCTTCAGTGTTTCTGCCCTAGGCTGAGTAGGGGGCTGCATGTGGCAAAGGAACAGGTGCCGCACTTGAAAGCTAAGCCGCTCCCCTCCCATTCTCTGCTTGCTTGTCCCCCAGCTCTTGAAGACACACCTGTTCTAGACTGAATTTTGGCCCTTTCTCCCAGACTTAGTATGTTGAAGCCCTAACCCTAATGTAACGGTATTTGGAGGTGGGCCTTCATGACATAAGTAGGTTTACATGAGGTCATGAGGGTGGGAGCCTCATGATGGCGTTAGAGCCCTCATTAGAAGAGATACCAGACAGCTTGCTCGCTGTCTCCCTATACAAACACATGGAGGAAAGGCCACCTGAGGGTATTACAAGAGGACACTAAGCCAGAAAGAGAGACCTCAGCCGGAAACTGACTCTGAGACCTTAGTCTTGGATTTCTAGCCTCCAGAACTATGGGAAAATAAATGTTGGTTAAGCCATGCAGTCTGTGGTATTTTGTTGCACACCCCTAGCTAAGACTCTCCCACCCTATCCCCTTGTGGCAGGACCCTGCCCCATGCAAGATCTTGCCTCTCGTTTCCAGCACACCCTGTGCTCGGCCCCCAACTTTGGGTGATCTTGCAGGTAGAGCCCTTTTGGAATTCAAAACCAAACTTTTTTGACTCTGAAGCACCTGCTTATTGCAAATCAGTGTGTTCTGCTGTCAGACTCTTCTGTCTCAGATGAGCTTCAGAGAGACCTTCTGTCTCCTATGTCCTTCAGTGTCTCAGTGGATGGAAGGCCATGGAGCAATATGGTGTTACCTACCACAAGTGAATAATACACCAGATAATAATTTTAAATTGTATTTGGTAACGTGAGCAGATGTGAAATTGCTTAGTGTTGTTCCTGGCAAACAGTTGGTACTCGATGACTGTTTCCTGAATTTTGACAATTGAGCAATTGCTGTGAACTTGTGTCTTAAAAAAACAAAGCTGAACCACACTAGAACCGTGGTGGTCTGCTTGTTGGTTGTTTGAAACCTTGTCCCCTGGAGGCATGACATTCAGACCTGGAGGGATAATGGGTGAGGGCATTTATGAAGATTCTCTGATGGGAATCTAATAGTATGATAAAAAAAAAAAAATTCCAGCATTGCGGTCATTGCCTTCTTGCACAGTGACCATCACAGCCAGGACTGGCAGTCCCCAGAGGAAAGGGCCTCCAGGCGTGGGAGTGTGGGATATTTGATTGAAATGAGCCTTGGTGCCCACACTGGGTGATACCCTTCAGAATGAAAGCACCACATGGAATATGACTCAGGATAAATGCCCATTTAAAACCACTCTTCCCTTTCCTCTAGGAAAGAAATTAAAGGGAAAAAAAAAAGAAATAAAACTTGATGTTTGAGTCAAACAAGGCCGTTTCTGTACATCACTGTAACTGGATAGCTTCGAGAAGGAGGGTGGGATCATCCCTGGCCTGGGTCTTGGAGCCAGGCTGCCAGAGAAAGAGGCGGCCTGGCCCCTCTCCCGGCTGTGGGGCTCCGGGGTTGAGGAGCCCCGAGGCCCCGCATGTGACACCTCACTCTTGAGATACTCTAATTTATAGGTAACGCCTTTTAAGCAAACAAGAGGGAGGAAAAAAAGTCTGGTTCATATTATGGCAACTTGCAATGAAGGGAAGTCTGGGAGTTCAAAGAAAAAATGTCCCAGGAAAAGCACAGCCCGTTAAAATTCATTCTAAATGGTCAGGAAGGTCATTGAAAAGCAGGCTTTCTCGGTGCCATGGCAGCGGCCCAGTCCTCTCCCGCTGCCCTCTCCCCGCCAGTCACCTTTCCCGGACATGGAGATTGTTCCAAAGAAGAGCAGAATTCACAAGGATGTGTCACTAAGACGTGCTACCATCAGTGGGTTCCTCACTGGTTTCTCTGGGTCGAGGCATCCTTTGTGGCTCTGTGTGCTTGAGGAGGTCTGCACAGCAGGGTCGGCAAGAAGCAGAAGAAAACAGAACTTTGCTCCCCCCACCCCTGCCCTGCTGCAAAGCCTTGGGCCTCTCTAGTCCAAGCTAGATTGTGTCACACATGTTGCAACAGGGGCACCACGGTGACCAAGTCAGAGGGGCCCAGGGTGGCAGACCGGTTGGAAGGTGGTGTCGTGGCGCTCATCTCACAGCTCTGCTCACCGCGAAGTCCTGGGGGCTCTGCGTAGACTGTCAGCTGGACTGGAGGTGTGGTGGGTGGGCAGGCAGGGTTTGAAGACGTGCACAGTGGAGGTGACATCCTTTATTCCCACCAGCTGTCCCATTGGCCCTGCTAGTCTGTGGTGGGGGAGACCCACCTGTCAAAGCAGCCATCACTCAACCCCCCAGCACAGCTTGGCCCTTCAGGCGGGTCCATATGCCACCAGCATGTCCAGCATTAGGTATTCATTCCTTTGACCTAAGGAATTGGCCTGTAATAAAATGTTCTTCTCCCCTGGCAGCGTGACACCCGGGCCAAGTGTGAAAGTGAATTGGTGGAGGTAATCCGTTCCAGATGAACCCCAATTTACTTGAGAGGTGGTGGGGGCGGGGAGGAATTAGGAGGCCGAGGAACAGGGCAGAAATTTGTCACAGTAGATGCTGAAAGGGAGGTGGGAGGTGTCAGAGACAAAATTGCCAACCTCTTCAACCTCCGGGTGGCCCTGGAGTGAAGCAAGAAGGAGCAACGACTCTTTGTGCTTTTCCAGACAATTCTCATAGGTCCTATTGTTTCCCTTGAGCAACAGAGGCTGTTGACGCCTGCCCCGTTTCACGGAGGTCAGTTTGCTCTCTTTCTGAGGCTGCCAGAATGTCAAGGGTCAAGCTCAGCCCAGTTTGACCCACTGACTTTTTAGACTGGGCCCCTTTTGTAAACAAGGTCAGGCCCTTCCCCTCCCTTAATTAGAATCCCTTAGTATGAATGGCAGCGTTATTTTGTGGTGTTTGGTTTGGGTATGAGGATAGAACGCTTCTCTTCCTCTCTTTTCCTCTCGTGGTTTACTTTTGGATTACTTAAATAAATAGATGAAAACGTCCCCAGTTAAGCATCCAGGCAGTGCCAAGGCAGCGTGCCATGTTTATCCGTATATATGCCAGCCTGTGTATTCCCTTTCAGCTCAGATTTTAAGGCAATCTTATGCATTTCTTTTTCCTACATAATTTCTTCCATTTCCAGAGAGAATTTTTTTTTTGCCAGTAGCATAAAGGAGCTGCCTGACAGTGTCATTAAGATAGGGAAAATGCTGAAATGATTATGCTTGCTGGACCGGAAGGGACTAGCACTGTGGCACGCGCAGTGGAGGTGAGTGAGGGGCTCTAACTAAAGCTCACTGCCAAGCAGGTTCCATCAGGACCCCCCCCCCAGTTTACGCACAGGGAACCTGATTCACATGAGGAGTTGGACCCGGTTGGCGGCCGAGGCAGGAATCACACCTCATCTGCGGCAGCCTTCTGGGTCCAGGAGCCCCATCCAGAGGCTGTGCTGTTCCCCAATATTTGCCCAACAAGCCCTCATTAGAATTTGAAAGGGAGTTGGGGTGAGATGGGGCGGCAGGACAGCAGTGGATGAGGAGAGGACCTCCTGGACATCCCTTGGACAAGGCTGAAGGCCGGGGTGGGGGGTGTGGAATGCCACCTCGACCTCTGCAGGAGCTGGCCTGGGAGCAATGGTGTACCCGTGTTTCCAGCCTGTACGGCGTTCAGTCTGGGGGCAGAAAGTAGAGACTCATCCCCTGGAAGAAACTCCCAGCCATGGACCACTGCTGGTCTGCAGTCCACCCCGTCCCCCCACTTTACCCTCCTGTCCCCTGCTCTCACTCTGCCTCCACCACCCCTGCCTTCTGGTCTGGGGTCTTGCCATGCTCTGCCCACCTCAGGGCCTAGACACTTGCTGTGACTCCCGCCTACAGCACTTGCTCTGCGATGTCTGCAGGGCTCAGTCCTTGGCTTCATCACACTCCTCGCAAAGGGTCCTCCCGCCAGCCTCATTCCACTCTACCCCCCCGCCCCCCCATACCATGCTTACTGCCTCGTTTTCTCCATAGCGCTGTTACCTGAGATGACAGTATTGATTGGGTCATATGTTTATGGTCTGTCATCCCCGCCAGCACGTGAGCCCCAGGCATGCAGGGTCTTTGTCGGTCTGGCTCCCTATTAGGTCCTTGTACCATTACAGAGCCTGGTATATAGGCACTGAATGAACAAATGAGTTCAGGGATTCTGTGGTATCTGCAGCTACCAGAATCCTCTACCAGAGGGTATCTGGGCTTTTCTAGTGCTGGGATGAATGATCAAAAGTGAGACAATGCTGTGAAAATCTGGTTTTGTTAAGATAGATCTCTTTTGCATATGCGTTAATTTAACTTTTTAATGACCATGGGTAAATTGTTATAATTCCATCAGTATTTCTCTTTCACAGATGATCACACTGAAGCTCAGAGAAATTCATTGACTTGCCAAAACTCCCATAGGCTTTGAACAAGGATTTTATGATACGAATACACATGGAAATTTAATTTGTGTATCTATCATTATATAGTGGAAAGAGCCTAGAGTTTTGAGTCAGAAGGTTAACATTTTACACTTTGTCTTCGCTTGTATTTTAGTATATTTATAGCAATATTATCACGGGCAACATACCCTTTCTAAACTTTAGTTTCCTTATCCATAAAATGAGGATAATGAATTTTAAAAACAAGACTTCAGGGGATCCCTGGGTGGCGCAGCGGTTTAGTGCCTGCCTGGAGACCCCGGATCGAGTCCCACGTTGGGCTCCCGGTGCATGGAGCCTGCTTCTTCCTCTGCCTGTGTCTCTGCCTCTCTCTCTCTCTCTCTCTCTCTGACTATCATAAATAAAAAAAAATTGAAAAAAATTTTTTAAAAAAACAAGACTTCATTAGGACTACCTGTGATGGGGCAGCCCTGGTGGCGCAGCGGTTTAGCACCGCCTGCAGCCCGGGGTGTGATCCTGGAGGCCCAGGATCGAGTCTCACGTTGGGCTCCCTGTGTGGAGCCTGCTTCTCCCTCTGCCTGTGTCTCTGCCTCTCTCTCTCTCTGTGTCTCTATGAATAAATAAATAAATAAATAAAATCTTAAAAAAAAGGATTACCTGTGATGGAATATTAAAGTATTTAGTGAAGTCCAACATACCTGTTAGGCACTCAGTAAATGCTAGTTGACTTATACACACCTGTTTCCTCACCTACAAAATATTATACCTGCTTCTTCAGGCTGCTATTAAGCTCAAAGTAAGGTGCCTGCCGTACTTCATGAACTACAACACCTAATGCAAATGACTTCTTTTTAAAAAAAAAAAAAAAAAAAAAGATTTGTCTATTTATTTGAGAGTGAGGGGCAGAGGGAGAGGGAGAGTCACAAGCAACCTCCGTGCCCAGCACAGAGCCCAATGCAGGGCTCGATCCAAGACCCTGAGATCATGACCTGAGCCAAAAAAAAAAAAAAAAAAAGAATCAGACACAATTGACTGAGCTACCCAGATGCTCTCAATGCAAATGTTAACTGATCATGTAACTGGCATGGCTCAAAATGCTAGACATCCTAGAACTTTCTAAAAGAGAAATAATGGGGATGAAAATATTCTATTCATCCTTACACATTGTTGGAAAAATTGTTCAGGACGTTTATGTTACTGAGAGAGAGAGTCATTCTTATCCTATGAGGTCTCTGCAACTTTTTGTTTTACTTCTATACACAGAACTTTTTAAAAATGAGCTTTGGAAAAAAAAAAAACTTGCCTCTACTATTTATTTATAGTGGTACTAAGTGTAGACAGTCCGGTCACAAAATCTGTCATTTGCTGGATACTCAGATAAGACTTTCTCTGCTTGAATCCTTAACTATAATGTCATTAGTGTCGTGTATTTCATTTGAAAATTATATTCGAGTGATTGATGGGATTCTTAAGATAGGTTTCTCATGGATTCCTAACTATACCTGTGTCAGCTCTCTTTGGGTCTTTGGTGGTGAACAGGCTTTTTCATTTTCTCTTGTTCTCTGGTTCCTATGCTTCTGGGTTGGTCACTCAGCAACCAGTGAGTGACCTTAAAAAGTAGGTCACCTTGCTTGCCTCAAAGTAGATTGCAATATTT
Source organism: Canis lupus familiaris (assembly GCF_011100685.1). Classification (NCBI taxonomy): domain Eukaryota; kingdom Metazoa; phylum Chordata; class Mammalia; order Carnivora; family Canidae; genus Canis; species Canis lupus. The sequence goes on from NC_049251.1 coordinate 35,512,849, forward strand.
CTTCTGTAGATTTTCTTCAAAAAGATGACTGTCTTGCCTACAATAGACTATTTGAGGCAAGACTTATTTATTTAGATTATTTATTTATTTAGATTCCTTTCTCATTTGAAAAATTCAGAAAGACACACAGGTAAGCTCAAAGTAAAAATCACCCATAATCCTTGAACTAACAAGAAAATATAAATGTATATAAGAGGCAAGTGTGTATAAACTAGAGAGTTATATAATTACTAGTGCTATTTCAGAATAACATTTAAGGGTTGTGAGGGGATAGCCCACTATGTATAGCTGAATGAGATAGTGGCAGGTGGATACATGAATTCTGGAGATGTATTTAGGCCAGGAAGCTTTACATTTTTATTTTTGGGATTATGTCCTTAAAGGCCATGTAGTCATTCTCACACAGCCTAGATCTATACCTCGTCCACTGCAATACTCAGCCTTACTTTTTTTTTGGTAAAGATTCATTGATTGATTGATTGATTGATTGAAGAGAAAGAGAGAGAGCAAGTGAGCAGGATGAGGAGCAGAGGGAGAGGGACAAGCAGACGCCACGCTGAGTGCAGAGCCCAACATAGGGCTCGATCTCACCCCCCTGAGATCCTGACCTGAGCCAAAATCAAGAGTCGGATGTGTAACTGACTGACCCATCCAGGTGCCCCTCCAGCATACCTTTTGTAGCCTCAGAGTGTCTACCTCTGGGCCTGCCTCCACGTTTGTACCTCCAGCCACACTGATGTCTCTCCTATAGGGAGTGCCCCTTTTTGTGCTTCTCTGGAGCGCTCCCCTCTCTATCCCTTGATCTCTGTGGCCCACGATACCTATGATAATTTTCGTTCTTGAGCACATTCCCAAAGGATTCCCTGAGGGAATGGCTATGAGGTTGAAACTCTGGTCCAGTAGTTCTGAGCCGACTCATGCTAATTGAAATAAATCACCCACCAGCATTTAATTTAAAAAGAGAGAGGTAGATAAGCAAGGAGAAGAAGAAATATGAGTTTCCTACTTTTTAAGCATGGCATTGACCCCAGATAACCTCAGGAGTAGATCAAATGGTATATTAAAAGGCACTTACGTTTCATGCCTGTTCTGCCCAAATTAATGGATGAGCGTACATTCCCCGTTGGATTTATTATGCCTGTCAGCAGGGCTGGAAGGCAATGTGGACATATTTGCACATTGTGGAAACAGCGTGGTTGAGGCTCCACAGGTCTTGAGCTCACATCAGACTCTGACAGCCATGCCGATGACCCAGTGGGAGTTGATTTATCCTGAACCTTTAAAGTGACTGACGTTTTCCATTCTCTGAGTTCTGGACTTTCTCTCACAGAGCTGGTGGCTGTTCCTGTAGTGAAAATAGTAAAAGCTACCTTATGATAATGGTGAATGTTCCCTCTTTGAGCATAGTTCAACCACTTTTAGGGTTTAAGGTCATCTTTCCTTGCTGATGTCTAGTCATTGCCACCCAGCCAGAGGGGGGCTGGAAATTACCAGAGTACAGTTTGCTAGAGATGCTTCTGTAATCAATCATTGTGCCAGGTTCTGGAAAGACAAATGAAATCTGTGTCTTCTGTATGGCTTCCTAGGTCCTCATTTTATCCATACTGGTCCCCTTAGTGAGACCCCTCACTATTATTTAAGTGTGACAAAGAGTAACTGAGTTTTATTAGTTGCAGATCTGTGTTAACTCCCCTGCATTGGTTATCTCTTGTGTGTACTTTACTTCCAAACTTAGTGACCTAAAAATAACAATAAAATTCATTATCTCACAGGGATGCCTGGATGGCTCAATGGTTGAGCGTCTGCCTTTGGCTCATGTAGTGGTCCCAGGTCCTGGAATCAAGTCCTGCATCGGACTTCCTGCAGGGAGCCTGCTTCTCCCTCTGCCTGTGTCTCTGCCTCTCTCTCTCTCTGTGACTATCATGAATAAATAAAAATAAACTAAAAACATTATCCCACAAAGTTTCTGTGGGTCAGGAATGTAGGAGCAGCTCAACTGGATGCTTTTGACTTGGGAACTGTCATGAGGTGACAGCAGGATGGTAGCTGGCTTTGCTGTCATCTAAAGGCTTGACTGAGGCCAGAAGATCTGCTTCTAAGGTGGCTCACTCATTAAAAAAAAAAAAAAAAAAAAAAAGGTGGCTCTCTCATGGCCAGGAAGTTCATAATGGTCATTGGCAGGACGCCTCAGTTCCTCATTGAACGTGCCTCTGTCAGGTATCTTTACGCTATAGCCCCTGGATTTCCCAGATGATCCAAGAAAGCCCAAAGTAAAAGCCCTACTGCATTTTACGACCCCTAGCCTCAGAAGCACACCTTGACACTTCCACGATCTTACTGGTTACACAGGTTAGTCAGCCTTATCCCATGTGCAAGGAAACTGCAGAAAGGTGTGAGTACCAGTAAGCCGGGAGGCCATGTTAGAGGTGGGCTCCCACTTTCTCTAGAGCCTTTCAGAACTTTCAATCCCCTATAGTGGGAAACTCCCATAGTGCCGTTTCCAATAAGGAACCAAAAGTTGCTCCTGGGATCTGTAGGTTCCATCAGTATTAAATACATCTAACAATATCAGTCTTACACGGAGTCCTGTTAAAAGAGGTATTCACTTCCCAACATCTCATTTGATGTTTGTTAACAAACAAAAGTACAGTCCAGAAAAGTCAAGGTTAGAGTCCACTTGTGATCACAGTTTCCAAGCAGGATTTTCTTCCACCACGATGAAGCCATATGGGCACTGTCAGGTTCCTTTTCTTCCCTAATGTTTGCATTGAAGAAAGTTAAACAAACAAATCAAACTGAACCTCTTTTCACAAAGTTACTATTTCATGGATTGCCATGTAGAGTGTAGGCCAGGTTCTTTTGTTAGCTGCTGCTTTGAAATCCATAGCCAAGACTGCCTGGCACAAAGCTCTGGGAGTTGGCAAGCCAATCCAGTGAGTTGGAAGCTCATTTGGAGCTAAAGAAACAAGACCAGCAGCATTGTAGAATCATCTCTCTTATACCCTTATAGTTGGAAGAGATCTGAGAGACCTTCTAGACCTAACCTCCAATGTATACAGGTATATATTCTGAACTGCTGAAGACATAACAGATGATCAGCCCACTTCTGCTTTAATATCAACGATGAGAAAAGCTTACCGCCACTACCTTTGATTGTCCGAGAGTTCCCATTTTCTCCTTGAGCCAAATTTTATCTCTGTGTATCTTCTAACCATTGACCTTCAATTTTTCCCCATCTGGAGTAAAACCAAATGTGAAATTCTTTCAAAGAGTTGAAAACCGCTCTCATGTGGGTCTCCTTAGTCTCTTCCAGGTTAAACATTTCCCTGTTTGTTCAGCCTTCTCTTCTGAAAACAGTCTCCAAATCCCTTACCATCTTCGTTTCAAGGTCCATCTGAAAATGTGGTATCCATTCATTTGTGTGACAAGTATTTGTTGAATGCTGTCTATTGGCAAGGCACCGTGCCAGTCCAGATGTCTGACCAGGACACAGTCAAGTGGGAGTGTTTCTTCCAGTTAATTTGGATGTTACATTTCTACTGATGTAACTAAAGATTATATTAGCTTTTTTTTTTTTTTTTACAGCCATGTCAGACTATTGGATTATTTTTGGCTGTGATCAACTAAGATTATCAGTTTCTGTTGAGGGAAACTGTTCTCAGTTCAGGTCTTCCCAACCCTGTCTTCATGTAATTGGTTTTTTGAACCTACATGAAAGATTTCACATTTATCTCTATCCATTTCCATCTCGTTGGTCCAACTCATTGTTCCAATCTATTGAAGTCATTTCGATATTTACTAGCTCTTTAAATCTCGATTTCATTGTATTAGCTGTTTCTCGAAGCTTTGTGTCATCTGCAGTTTCAGTCAGCCTTCCCTCTATCTTTGTATCCAAGTCACTCCTAGTAATGAGGAGTAGAATAGGACCAGTGACAGAGCCATTTGGCAGGTCACTAGCACCTCCCTTCCCCCTTCCATCAGCATTGTTTGAGCATAGGTTTTTCAGCCAACCCTGAGTCGCCCAAATTATACTGTCATCTGGTCTGCATTTCTCCATCTTGTCCACAAGAATTTCCTGAGAGACTTTGCCAAATGCCTTTATTAATCAATACATTCTGGGTCTCTGACATGCACAGTTGTCAGTTATAGTGACCTCCTGCTCTCTCCACAGGGAGAAAGTGGATAGGGCAAGATGAGAACTGTTCTGTCCTCTGCTTGTGCTCCCCAACTAGCAAACTCCTGGATCAGTCTAGGGGATTGCCAGGTTCCTGAGCATGGATCTATTTATTGACTCCTTGTCCTGACCCTTTAAGACCAGGAGGCCAACCGTAGCAAACCTGTTTAGCATCCTAGCCTCTTAATTCCCAATCAGCTGCTCTTCTATAGCTCTCCTGGTTTCATCTTATCCTCCCCTTTTCACCTCATCCATCTGTTCTCTAGCATGCTTCGATCCTCAGGTTCATGGATTGTCATAATTCAAATCACCAAATTTTGACTACCTAATGTGAGTTCCTTGCAAGCTATGTCCAAGCTACGTCAGTCCTACCAACCTACCCAGATACGGATCTATGACAAGCTGTCCTGGTCAGTTGTACTCCACCTTAGGAGTTCCTGCAAGGTCATGCCAATACCCCCTTATGTAATAGGGCCCGTGATTTCTTCGTTCTTTGTGACTTCATGCCCTTACTTGTGCATTTTTTTTCGCCCCAATTTATGGTTATGAGTCCCCGCCGTCATTCTTGGTGATACCAATGGAAAGGTACTCACCACCTGGGGTCAGTTCAAGGTCCTTGTGTTACCCACAGTGTGTCTTTTGGTTTGCAGGCCCTTTCAGTTATAAGCAGCACACTCAGCTTGTTCTAATTTTTTCATGGAAAATGCAGAGCTTTAGTGCTTTTTTCCCATTATGTCAATGGGACCTATTCATTGTCCTCTAGTGTAGTCATATAATGTCATCTGAATGTTTTCCCCTCTAAAACTGAAACATAAAACTCTCTAGATCAGAAATTCCTCTGCCATATTTTCCCTGCTTTGGGAGATGTACACTGTTTCTTTTCTTTTCTTTTCTTTTCTTTTTTCAGCGTTTTGTTTTGTTTTTCCCACTTTTATTGAAGTATAACTGACCTATAACATTGTGCTGGTTTAAGGTGTATAACATAACAATTTGATATTTGTATATGTCATTAAATGATTGTCACAGTAAGCTTAGTTGACATCCATTATCTCACATAGTTAGAACTTTTTTTCTTGTGATGAGAACTTTTAAGATCTATTCTCTTAGCAACTCTCTAATGTACAGTACAGTATTGTTGACTATAGTCACCACACTGTATATTTCCATCCTCAGAACTTATTAATCATATAATTAGAAGTTTCTGGCTTTGACCGCCTTCACCCATGTCCCCCATTCTCTAACCCCTGCCTCTGGCAACTACCAATTTGTTCTCTGTTTCTATGACTTCGGGAGTTTATTTGTTTCTGGTTTGACATGTAAAGTGAGAGCATTCAGTATTTGTTTTTCTTTGGTTTATCTCTTAGTGTACTACCCTCAAGTACCATCTGTGTGTCACTAATGACAGGATCCCCTTCTTTTTTATGGCTGAATAATGTTCCTGTGGGTGTGTGTATACACATATACACACAAAGTTTTCTTTAATCATTTATCCATCCATGACACTTAGGTTGTTTCCATGTCTTGGCTATTGTAAATAATGCTGCCATGAACATGGGAGTGTAAAGACCTCTTTGATATATTGATTTCATTTCCTTTGGATAGATACCTAGAAGTAGAATTGCTTCAATCACATGGTATTTCTATTTTTCTATATGGAGGAACCTCCATATTATTTTCCATAGAGGCTATGCCAGTTTACTAATTTCCACCAACAATGCACAAGGGTTTCCTTTACTCCACATCCTCACCAACACTTGTTTTCATCTTTTTTTTTTTTTTTACTATTAAGGCATTTATTTATTAAAACGCTCTCTGCCAAGATTTCACATTAGCTTAAAATTCAAATCAGTCTCTACATTTCTCTACTGAGGACTCCACCTCAATGTAGGACATAAAAGCACCTTCTCCAGCAGTGAGTGTTACCAGTGTCCACACGGTGAGCCCCACGGTCAGCCTCTCTGTTTCCCAGGGGACCCAACTAGATGTTAATACTGCTCTGCCACAGGGTAAAAACTCCTAACTCAAACTCATTGGAAAAGGGATGAAACTTCTGCAAAGTGCACTTTAAGAAGAGGTACTGTTTGCTCATGAAAAGAAACCAGTGAGTTCTCTAAGAATAATAAAAGAGGGTATTTTACAGTTAAGCACATGATTTGGAGTGAAGAATTTGGATGTTGTTCTGCTGCTCCAGGCTGTTAATACTCTTCTTGTTCCTCCTGTGGGCCTCCTTCATCAGGTATCACAAAGCCTTCATCTGTGGCCTAAAGAATGTCCACAATCCTCTGCAATACAGGGTTGTTTTCCCCTTCGTTCTCCTGGCAAATCAATGTTTCTTAACTTTCCAAAGTAGAAATCTCTCTCTTTCCCCAAGTCTCCAGCAGTAAGTTTCAATACATTGACCTGCTGCATCACTTCAGCTGCTTTGTCATCCCCGTTGCCCACACCAGGATTCTTTTGCACCATACCCGGGCCAGCCTTAGGGGTTGCAGTAGTTCTGCGTGTTGCAATGGGCCTGTGTGGAGCTGCACTGCTAGAGCTGAGAGGTTTCTTCGGTTTGTTCAGAGCTGGAGCAACAAGGGAGGGAGCCACTGCAGTGTTTTGACCTTGTCTGACAGCTACAGGGTCTTAGTCCTTTTCCGTCATAGTTTGCATCAAAAAACTTCTTGAACCACTGAACAAATTCAAAATTCTCCTGAAGCTTTGCTTTTACTAATTTGTCCACAGGAATTATTTTGTCAACACCCATTCTCTTAAAACCTGCTTGTAGTATTTTGAAGTTCTGGATGTATTCATGCTCTAGTTTAGCCTGGAATTTCACTTTCTTCAAGGCAATGGAGTCAGGGAACAGCATGTCCATAAACTGACCATAGGCAGCCCCTGAGCACAGCTTTGTCAGATTCAGCTGCAGAGACTCATTGATCCAGGCCAGCATGTCATGTCGACTTAGGTTATCACTGGTGACAGACGCTGAGTATACGTTCACTGCCATCTTCGGCTCTCGGCGGGACCACATCCACTGCCTGTGCCCGACCCCACCTGCCCACCCGCGTGATCCGTTTTGTCTTTTTGATGATAGCCATTCTAACAGGTGTGAGGTGATATGTTACTGGGGTTTTGATTTGCATTTCCCCCAACCATAAGTGATGCTGAGTATCTTTTCACACATTTATTGGCCATTCGTATGCCTCCTTTGGAAAATGTCTATTCCATTCCTCTGTCCATATTTTAATATGATTGTTTACTTGCTATTGAGTTGTGCGAGCTCTCTATATATCTGAGCTATTAACCACTTATCAGATGGATGATTTGCACACACTTTCTCCCACTCCCTAGGTTCCTTTTCATTGTGTCGATGGTTCCTTTATTGTGCAGAAGCTTTTTGGTTTGGTGCAATCCCCAGTTGTTTATTTTTTTCTTTCTTTACTCTTGGTATCAAATCCAAAACATCATTACTGAGACTGATGTCAAGGAGCTGCCCTCTGTGTTTTCTTTTCGGAGTGAGATACGCACTGTTTCTACCTAAGATTCATGGCGTTCTCATTCATAAGCCCTGTGTAGGTGGCCACCTACCAATTTCCCATCGATTCCATGGTCTTCCAAAACAATAACCTTAAAATGAAGTAAGAGATGAAAACTTTACCCCCTTCCTTAAATCTTTAATTCCCTATTTAGGAACGTGAACATATGTGTTTTCATGTCAATTTAGGGCCTCTAAATGGTAAGTGAAAATTTAAAACTTTCTGAATTAAGTAAAATGTGTACTTGCGTGTGGCCCTCACCTGAGTCATTTTTTTTCTTGGTGGGTGAGTGACTCGCAAGAGAACTCAAGCTCCCAGCTCTCCGCGTAAACCCTAGGAAATCTGAGCTGTTAGCCACCGTGATTCTTTACTAAATGAGCCTGTTTATACACATTTTCCAATGTACTAATCTCTTCTTGCATTTCACTTTGAAGAAAACAAGGTTTTTATTAATTGGAGGGGGATCTCTCACAGGATGTTCAGTGTGACTGCTCGTCATTACATAATAGTTATAAACAAATGAGCCGTCTTTGAACTCTGCTGTTCGGGCTTCTACATCTTGGCTGTGGTTCTCCAGCTGACACTAGTGGTGCAGTTAATTAGGGTGGCTGTGAGGGGTAGACAGGGGCAGAAAATAGGCAGGATTTAAAAGCTGTTCCTGTTACCTTTTGGGGAGTTTCAAGTCCTTTCTACATTATAAAGCTAGAGGGTAGATTTATGTTTTATTTTCTCCCTCCTTGGCTTTGGACTTAATGAGCCCAAAGGAAAGGAGACTCATTATTTAAAATCTGGGTGATGTGCATTTAAATTTAAGATTTGTATTTGCCCAGACTTTTTATCCCTGAGACCCAAGGTACCTATGTATAAATCAAACGGTCATCAGTTACATTGGCGAGCTGCATCTCCCCCCTGTTGGGAAAAGCTTAATCTAATGGGTTATTTCCCCAAACTGGCTTTGTTGCTTGCTTATTTGTAAAGTGTAGGGTATCAGCTGGAGTGGGAAGGGAACTGGAAAGAATGCTTTGGTCACTTTACATGAGTTTTAAAATACTGGCTAGTAAGAGAATGCCTATTCACAGTGTTTATTAGCAATTCGGTTGGGGGTGGTGGTGGTGGTGGTGGTGGTGGGTAAGTGCTAAGGTTTCCTCCAACGACAGAGTGCAATGTCCAGACAGCAGGGCCCAGGCTGAAAATGATGCAGGGAAGGGGACTAGACCTCCCCTTCTTTGAGAATTCTAAGAATATTTGTTCTTCCTCTTCCTCTTTGTCTTCCCCTCTCCTGCTTAGATGTGGTGAGTGGAGGCCTGGAAAGGAGAAACTGGGCTAGGGAAACAGAATCAGACTCAGATGTACTATAGACCCTCCCTGCTCCTGGCCCCCCAAGGCTCGAGGTGGAGGCCCTCAAAGGTCAAAAAGGTCATGTCCCTTCTCTGCCCTGAGGCAGAAACCTCCAGGTAGACACTCCCTGAGTTTCCTTCATCTTCCTCTTCCAAGTGTTTTTTTCTGCTCTCTGGGTCTCTCTCAAATGCTGCTCTATTTCCGGGCCCCTTGGAGAAGCCAGCATTACCTCTTGTTTAGGTTGTAGCAGTGGCTTGGGAGCCACCTCCCTGCTTCGTGCTGGCGCTCGCTGATCCGCTTTCTGTGCTGCAGCCAGGGCTCTCCTTCCAGAAGGCAACGCTGATCTCAGACTCCTCGGATTAAACCTGCAGGGACTCCACCCTCATTGCCATTAAGATGAAATCTGAGGCCTGTGGTGACATGACCTCTGCTTCTCTCGCAGCCCTGCCCCCTTACCCCACCCAGGTCCGTGTCAGCTACACAAGACTGGAAATGAGCTCTTTGGCCTCTGGCCCTAATGCTTTGAGGTCCTCTGGACTCAACGAAGGCAGCTTCCTTACCCGGCCCATAATCCAGAGTCCCTAATAACCCCCCAAGGAATCTTACAAAATGCAAATGAAAAGCCCTAAAGATGCCAAAGCATTTCCCACAATTTCCAGAGACTTCCAGGGCTTTTTCCATGCTTCTACCTCTGCACTTCCACATCCTCATGTGCTCCCTTGGGTTCTGTCCTCATTAGTCAAGCCCCCAACCAAGTTTCCACAAAAATCCACATGGCATACCTTTACTATCCAGGAACCGACTAACTAAAAATTAGTCTTCAGTTGAAGACTAGGATTAAGAGTAGGATGATCATGAGAAGTGACTTTAACAAGTGAGTGGCCATAGGTTCAATAGCCTTCACTGGCTCAACCCCATATTCCACTCCCTTTTTCTTATTCCCCATTACATTCAATTCAACTCTAATAGAACAAATAACAAAAAATAAAACAAAATGATAAAACAAAAATAACTGCAGTGGTTTAAAAAATCTGTTTCTGTCTCACATTAAAGAAGTCTGAGAATGGCAGGGAAGTTTTGTTGTCCTCAGTATGAGACTTTTTTTTTTTTTTTCATCTTTTTCCTGCATGAAAAAGATGCAGATCATCTTTTTCCTGCATTGCCCTGGCCCCATGAGGCTGTCATGGGTCTGTACAGGTAGGGTTCTTTGGGATGCAGACATAAGCCTGATCTGTGCACATACATCACAGTTCCAGCTGACTTAGGAGATAGGTACAGATCTACCAGTTCTCAGAATGCAACAGCAGGTTCACAGGTCCACAGCCATAGTGAAGAAGGAAAGAGCAACACAGGTTGTCCTTGGTGCAGCTCTCCCATACACTGCAGGTCCACACACACACACACACACACACACACACACACAGGTGGCTGGTTTCAAAGCTGAGAAGCTACCCACCAGCTTCTTCGGATAGCCCCCTTCCAGCAAAGCAAGGCCCAGCAAAGCAAGGCCCAATATTTCTCTACTAAATAGCACCCATATGAATATGTTTAGCTGGATATGTATTCACTGTATGCTCAACACATCTGCATCAAATCTATCTTTGGAAGACTGCCCTCTTTGGGAAGGAAGGTAGTAAATTCATAACCTGGTTATCTTCTGTCCCATGATAGGCCTGTAGAGGTAGAGATGGAGGCCTTAGGGCAGAGAAAGCGACTGGCCCAAAGGTGTCAAGGCATGAAACATCTTCACATGTTTAGGCAGCAGGTATGGGAGGTCCCCCAACTTAAAGACTTTGTAGTCTTTAGGGTAGTTTTTGAGTAAAATTTTTTTCTTCTAGAAGTGATTCATAATTTATGAAAACTCAGAGCTTTGATGTAGGATGATTTGCATCTATAGTTTATGGAATAGGCTCTGGAAATTTGTTAGTGTTCTATCCACTTCCCACCCAGAGTCACCAGTGAAACTGAAAATTTTGATTTCTTTGTTGGAGGTTCACTACTTCGAGCCTAGTGAATGCTGCGCTCCAGTCATCTCAATGTAAAGATATTTTATTTTGTTTTTAAAGATTTATTTGTTTGTTTTAGAGTGGGGGAAGGGACAGAGGGGGAGACAGAGAAGAGAGATAAAGGGAGAGAGAGAGAGAGAGAGAGAATCTCAAGTGGACTCACCACGGAGCAGGGAACCCGACATAGGGCTCAGTCTTCTAACCCTGAGATCATGACCTGACCTGAAATTGTAAGTCAGACGCTTAACCAACTGAGCCACCGGGGGCCCCAATATAAAGATTTTTTTTTTTAAAGATATTTTAAAACTCAATCTGTAACCACAACTAGAAGACAGCAGTTACTAATATTCGCACAGCAGGGGGCCAAGTGCCAGCCTAAGTATTTTATATGGACTGACTCGTTCAATTTTCATAATAGCCTCATCATTAGGTAGGGACTACTATTACTCCCATTTCATAGATGAGGAAGCCAAGTCACAGAGATTTAGTCACTTGCTCCAGGTCACAAAGCTAACAAGGTGGTTGTGTCAGGACTTTAAACTCTTACCCAGGGGATCCCTGGGTGGCGCAGCGATTTGGCGCCTGCCTTTGGCCCAGGGCGCGATCCTGGAGACCCGGGATCGAATCCCACATCGGGCTCCCGGTGCTATGGAGCCTGCTTCTCCCTCTGCCTGTGTCTGTCTCTGCCTCTCTCTCTCTCTCTCTCTCTCTCTCTCTGTGTGTGACTATCATAAATAAATAAAAATTAAAAAAAAATATTAAACTCTTACCCAGTTCAGAAGTTTGACCATGTCTTTAAAGTTATCGGGCTATTTATTTTATTTTAACATTTACTTTTGAGTTTTTAGCTAAGTGAAGAACACATTATGGGCCAAACCAGAAAGAACTTGCTGGTGTGGGGATAAGCCCTTGGGCCTTGACATCTCCAGAGTGGTCCCTCCCCTTCCTGGGCTGTGGTTCCCAGACTTTGTTGCCCTCCTCTGCTCTCCAGCCCCGAGTCCTTCTCTGGCTGTTCCCCCGTGGCTCATCCTGGCTCCTGGCTCCCATGCCAGCTGGCCCTGAGCATGAGCATACTGGCTGTCTGCATGATGGGGTCCAGAACCAAACAGTAGGGCAAGTAGATAGAAGTATCCAAAAATCAGACCCATGGAGGAAGGGGCAAGGGAAGACAGAGTCCGTGAATGTCCTGCCTCCTCTGAGATGGTAAGCGTGTTTAATCCTTTCTGTTTTCTCTCTTGAGAGCAGGCCATACCACTCTCACCTCTTGAGTGGTCCCTCTTGCTCACCCAGGCCAGCCCTGAGGTGACCTCCTGGTCTCACACAGACAGAATGCTCTCCTGGGGCCTTCTAGGCCACCGCTCTCTGTTCCCCACTTCAACCTCACCCTCGTCTCACTTTGTCTGATGTCAGCCAAATATTTGCCTTTTGCAACATGAAGGGAGAAGTTTGGTCTGGTGGCCAGGAGACACACCTAGCTTTAAACACTGCCCGAACCACATACTAAGTATGTGACCTTAGGCAAGTCCCCTAAACTATTTCTCAGTGTCCTCATTTATAAAGGGGGGGAACTTAAGGCTTTCCTTTCACTGTTGTCACGAGGACTCGAGTCAGATAATCCATAGTGCTCTATAACGTTGGCTCCATGAAACCGTATGTGTGGTGGTTTGGAGCCTGGGCTCTGGAGTCAGACACAGCGGGTTTGAGTCCTGGCTTGGTCACTGTCTCACCACGTAACCAGTGACCAGGTGACCTCTCCTGCTCCGTCACGTGGTGATAATAGTAGTATCCACATTAAAGGATTGTTGTAAAGATTTCATGCTTGTAGACTTAATACACCACGGTGCTCAGCATGTGCGTAGTTAGGTGTTCAAAAAATACTATTGTTTGTCATGGATGATCATCCTCACAGCTGTTGGAGTTAATCCATTCAAGAGTCATTATCCTGAGTATCTGTGAAAGGCTCCTCTGAGCAGGATCCTTTCCAACAAGGCCCAGACAGTTCTCGTAAGCCTTTACTTGTGCTCTCACTCAAAGTTCCCAGTTAGAACTTTCCCAGTTGAAGGCTTCCTTGCTTTTTATAGCAGACAGAGGCTTGGCCAGCCCCACAGGCAGAGTTCCACGGCCGACAAACTAGGATCATCTCCCCAAGGAATTTGCCTTCATTTAAAGATGAATGTTCCAGAAACAACCCTCTCTCGCAGTGCAGCTTTGGAAGTCCCGTTTGCTGACCTGCTTGGAAACAGGAATCTTGATTTTAAGAAAGGTTGATTTTGCAGGAGGTTGACTGTATGTTATTGTCATAAAACACATGTCATCTTAACTGAGTCTGTGTGAGAGGCGACCTTCGAGTTCTAAATTTAGAAAAACGGCATTGGGAGGACTTGTAACCTCTGAAACGATGGAGGAGTCTGTGTAAGTTGTTTTAGGTACCTCTGCTGGGAATACCCGGGTTGTGCAGGCCAGCTGCCTACAGATGCTGTCACTGGTGAGGGCTGGTTTTTTGTTTTGTGGGTTTTTTTTTTTTTTTTTTAAGATTTATTGATTTGAGGGGATGGGCTCAAGCAGGAGGAGGGGGGGGGAATCCTCAAGCAGACACCCCGCTGAGCGGGAAGCCCAAGTGAGGCTCAGTCCCCACGACCTTGAGATCGTGACCTGAGCTGAAATCAAGAGCCGGATGCTTAACCAACTGAGCCCCCCAGGCACCCAGAAGACTGTTTTAAATGGTGCATTCTTAGGGAGAATTTGGTCTTCTAATCTTTTCACGTTTTTCATTGACTGTATTAAGTTTTGTGAATCTTCACCTGTTTTTACTTCATTCAGTATTAGTTTCCCCAGCCACCACCTTTGCCCCAGGCCACACCCCAGCCAGGACTCTAGATTACTCAGAGGTGTTATTATGTCCCAGTCTCCAAATCCCCAGGGCGATTCGATGGTAAATTCTAATTATCTCCAATTGTAACAGCCTCAGCACTAATGTCTCGTTCCCCTGTCACAAAGGTGGTCTCACCACTGTACCCCCAACCCTGCACAGAGGAAAGAGGTGGGGAGCATTCCTTTCCCATTGTCACTGCTCCTGGGGGGCAGGAGATGGGGTGTCCAGGACCCCGCCCTGTATTTCGGGCGACTATTGAAAGTAAAGGATGCTGAATCCCGGAGAGGTTTGGACGGGGCCAGCAAAGCCTCTGCAGGATGCCGGACGGCGCAGTGCTGACGGCGGCCACCTGTTGGACGCCCTCATCAGAAAGTGATCAGCGTGGGGCAGTCACCTGGACGTTCCCACTTGGCAGCCCTGCCCTGCTGCGTGAGCCCAACCCAGTGGGAACCTCCAGGACCAGGGCCCGTGTGGTCGTTTTCAGAGCTTCCCTGGTTGTCTGAAGATGCGTCGGGGCTGGGACCCACCGCAGTGAGGTCCCTCAGTACGGTTCACACGAGCTGGTGCAGTGGTGGTCGGTGGTCCTCCCCCGGGTCCGCGGCTGCTGGACACTCTCTTTATGCCCATAGCTCCTCCCCACCCTCTCATGCCCTGGCAGGGATATTCTCCGTTAATCAAGCATAAATGGCAACATTACAGTGTTCGTTGTTGGGCATTTGCTGCATAGTCTTGCTCATGTCTACACAGGTCTGCATGGCTTCGTGCAGGCTTCTGTTGTTGTACCAGACATTTTCCTCTTGCCCCTCTAGACCCCTCAACCACCTTTATCCATCCCCTCTCTGACTGTAGGCGACTCTATATGGAATGCATCAGACCTCCTTTCCCTCTTGTCTCCTGTTGGGGTCAGCCAGTGGGAAGCCCCACATGAGACAGAAAGGAGGGAGGAGAGTGGTGTCGGGTATTTATCCCCTTGCCTTGCTCCTTAAAAGGTTATCTTAGGTGTTTTCTCTACGTACCATCCCTTTCTGGGTTCCAGCAGTCTCTGTGTCTCTCTCTCCCTATCCCATTGGGCCTGGGAAGCTTCTCTTTCACTCTCACTAGTCCTAGGTTACTTCCCTACGAAAGTGATTCTCAAAGCATGGCTGCTGGACCTGGGAACTTAGGCATGCAGGTTTCTAGCTGCACCCCCACCCCAGACCTACTGATTCAGACACTCTGGGGAAGGGGTCCAGCAGCTGAACAAACCCTCCAGGTGATTCTGTTATACACTTAAGTTTGAGGACCATTGTACTATGCTTTCTTCCTTTGCTTTAGACACAGCTTTGCTAATAATCCCCTTTTTAAAGCCCTCCTCAGATTGTCAGAATTTGAACTTGCCTTTTTTTTTTACCCTCTTGCGAGCCAACATGATGCACCTGTTGATGCACATTTAGGTTTGCTATTCCACACTGTTGTGATCTTTGTTTATAGACCTCGGTGCACATGTATGAGTTTATAAGTAGAGTAAATTCCTTGAAGTAGCATTTCTGGGCTAAAGGGAACATGCATTCAAATTTCAATAACTATTACTAGATTATCCCCTGAAGAGGTTGTCCCAATTTGCTATTTTCCAAATTGGTCTCCAGTTATTTCACATTGTGTCACCTCTCCCATGATGATGAACCAGCCAGACCATGGCAGTGTGTTAGGGTCACCCTTCTCAGACTGGGGAGCACACAGATCCCCTGGGGGACTTGCTGAAATGCAGACTCAGATGTGAAAGGTGCGGCGTGGGGCCTGGGAGCCTGCATTTTTCACAGGCCCCCTGGTAATACTGGTCCATGCTGGTCCCAAATAACAAGGGATTAGAGAATAAGCATAAAGAAATGGCTAAACAGTGGGTTTGGGATTCAAATCCCCATTCAACCATTTAGCAATTGTGACTCTGGTCAAGTTGCTTAATCATCTGGAGCCTCAGTTTCTTCATCTATAAAATGAGGATTGGATCCCCCTGCCTCGGTGTTTTATGATGACCAAACCAGGTAATCCATGCATGTGCAGGGCTTACTTAGCACAGGCCTTGACACATCCTGGCCACTCCACAAATGGTAGCTCACACTGTTAGATGCCTCCCCCCTGTCTGTTCCTGATACTCAGCTGCCCTCAGCTCCCTGCAAACAGCTTCCAATGTCCTAGCCTGGCAGCTGCTCCAGAAGAGCCCCTTGTCTTCAAGGCAGCCCCTGGTCCAAGGTGGTAGCTAGGACCCAGTGGTACTCTCTGGCATGCCTGGAAGGGAGCCTGTGCACGGGGTTGTCAAACCTGCCCGCTGAGCAGCCTTTCCAGGATCC
The DNA here is from genome assembly GCF_011100685.1 of Canis lupus familiaris. Lineage (NCBI taxonomy): Eukaryota > Metazoa > Chordata > Mammalia > Carnivora > Canidae > Canis > Canis lupus. Next base: position 35,529,084 of record NC_049251.1, read on the forward strand.
ACCAGCTGCCCCATCCATCCCCCAGTCATCAGACTGTTCTTTTCTTTAGGATGATCTTAGTCCTGATGAAAACCTTTAGCCACTTCTCTCACCCGTCTGCTTCGTCTGCTTCTGGATGAGCCTGAGTGAACTGCCAGGGGCATCCTCCCATTTGGAAAAGAGGTGGAGCCCCTCCCTGCCTCCCAGCAGTATCTAAACTCGGGTTTCTAGGGAACATGGCCAAGGCCCACTCTTGTCTCCACATACCTCCCTTAGTCCACGGAAATCTATATGCACAGGGGTCCCCCAAATAGTGCCGTTCAGCAGGTTTAATGTGCATATCATTTGGAGTACAGATCCTGGTCTGCAAAGGAAGATTTCAAAGGCCGGAGCCACACCATCAGGGCCTGGAGAAGCTGCCTCAGAGCCGCTCGGAGCCAGCCAGAGCCAGTGCCTGGGAGCGGGGCGCGCCTGGCCCCCGTTGAACATGACCTCAGCTTTCTGCTTCCCTTGGAGTTGAGGAACGTGGGCAGACAGCTGGTAAAGCTGTGAGCAGATGTGTGGGAAGTGGCTTCTAGAAGCTGCCTGGAGGAGACCAGAGGCCGAGGAAGTGGATGTACTGCCTGGCAGGCCCCGGGTCTTGAATTCATCTCCCCCCCCACCCCCCGCCCCCTGGGCAGGGCTTGTGCCCGGAGGATGAAAGAACAGAGGATGGCAAGAGACACTTGAAGGGGTGGGGAGGGAGATGCGGGCTCTGGAGGCCACTTTGGGAGTCTCACTCAGCGGGTTATGGAAAAAGAAAGAAGAGCTGCTGCTTCCTTTTCTTCTTGAGCAGCCCTCTCATCTGTGGGTCCTTCTGTTTTCACCCCCTTAGCGGGGTCAGCTCTTCCCCCTCCCTCTGGGGGGGCTTGACCTGTCACCAGCCCAGATCCCCCTCCCGGTCTCCTATGGGCCATCTCCCACTGTCCACGTCCCTAAAAGCACCCTCCTGGTCCGCCCCAAATCTGCTTCTCTTTCCGTACTTGCCACTCCCAGGTAGGTCTGTGCTGGCAGACGGTGTTTCTGCAGCTTAAAAACAATTGTGAGCTGTCATCCTGCTTACTCCTAGGTCTGTCCCGGGATCAGGTGCGATGTAGCAGACCTGGGCCCAGATCGGATTGTTCTGGCCCCAAGGAGGGGGACTTAGGCTCTCTGCCTGCTTTGAGGGTAAGAGTCCCGGGTACCACTGGCTGCCTTGGTGCAGCATTTTCCTTGAAGATGTTGCTCATTGCATTCCGCAGCAGCCTCTTACTGAGGACCCAGGGGAGAAACTTCCCTCCGGTTTAGCTGAGTAGAATTATCCGTCTTTGTCCTGAGCAAGCAGCCTGCTCTGGGCCTCTGGGCCTGTGAACCCAGTGTCACATTACTGTTCATGGGAGAAAGCTCAGAACCTACACCTATAGCGAGCACAGCAGAAAGTACAACCTGTGTTGTTATCTTAACTCCACTCCAGGCTTTGTTGTGTCTTCCTCTACTTATTTTAATTTATGTTACCTTGTATTATTAACATATGTATTTAAACCTCCTTTAAGGTAGGATATGAAATATGAAAAGTCATACCCACCATCTCTCATATGTTTATAAATGAACACACACATATGTACAGTATCTGTAGAGATATATTTATTACGTAGAAAGATGCAACCCTTCATGGGAACGTGATGATTTGGTAGATTTTACACAAAGGGTCTATTAAATAGTAACAAGATCAAAGTAACAACACTTCTAGGAAACTAGGAAAAAATAGTGCAGCCCTGTGAAGAGAGATCTGGATCTTGAATTTCAGCTAGAGAGAATTCGGGTTGTAGGTAGCAACCAAAATTCAGGTCGCTTTTATGTGGCTTAAAACACAAACACACTCACTATAATTATGTAACATGTAACAAAAAGCTATTGGGGACCGTTTTCTGATAATGGGAAGTTCCTGGCAACCACATGAGTGATCTCAAGGAACAGGAGCCATATGGGCCTTCTTCCAGACACTGGGCCATGCAGCACAGTGTTCTGAGGACCTGTTCGTCCCTGTGCTCTCCTAATAGGCCATTAGAGAAAGGGACTATTTGCTGGTTAACAGAGATGAAAGTTTCTGTCATTTTTCTGCAAGCGAACAGGTCTTTAATATTTCCTGAAACCACAGGTCTGCTTCGTATCTTGTAACTGAAACAACTATAATCCTTAACACCAGAGAGCCGTGGAACAGAAACACCTGTGGGAAAATTAGGCAGAGCATTTTTTTTTGCAAGCCACGTCTGGGATCTGTAAATGCTAACTGATCACTGGCAGGTTTTTTTTTTTTTTTTTTTTTTTTTTAGTCAAATGTTTTCAAAGACTTCCCTCTACCTGAGTGGGGTGTTAGGTGTACATATTTCACAGAAATTCCCAGTAGACTTAACGACCATGGCTCTGTGTCCATTTGTCAATGTTACCGATCATGTTCATAGCTTCTGTTTCTGAAGCCAAACCTTGATCCTTTTAATTGGGTAAGCTTTCTCTTTCCCTGACACTAATGAAATGATTTTCATTAGTGCTTGCACGTTCTTAATCATTGCATCTGGATTGGGGGTTTTATGGGAAAACCAAGGATAAATCATCAAGAGTTGGGAGAGAAGGTTAACTTTACTTTTGGGAAACTGTATGAAGGCTAATTCACATTATATGCTACTTGAAGTCGGAAACAAAGACTTTTCATTAGTAGATGTAAGAAACAGACAATTTTGGGGAACAGGCTGGGCTGCTTTGGGTATGTTGATGGGAATTTGGTTTAAGTTTTGAAGTATACTCCAGCCTTTAGTTGCCAGATTTTTAAAAAATATGTCTTTAACTCTTTAGGAGAAATTTTTTTTTTCCTATCAAAGGTTGATGATACCTAGCAAATTATAGCCAGAATTTTTTGTTAAGTTTTCATTGTTTTTCTAAATAACTTTATTGTTTTCATTCTGACTTAAAATTGCTGCAAGATTATTTTTTTAAGACAAGAAAGATAAAGGTTTTGTAAAAAAGGTGAAAACATTTATATTCTTGCTACTCAGAGAGAAACACTGATAAAATTTGGTATATTTTCCTCCTGGCTCTTTCCTGCACATGTAAACACATACACACATAGACACACACACACATATGTATGTTATAGGAAAGGATTCATACTATACACACGTATATAACTTGCTTTTCTTAATCTATTTTAGATATTTTTCTTTTTTTTAAAAGGTTTTATTTATTTATTCATGAGAGACACAGAGAGAGAGGCAGAGACATAGGCAGAGGGAGAAGCAGGCTCCCTGCGGGGAGCCGGATGCGGGCCTTGATCCCAGGAACTTGGGATCACGACCTGAGCCAAAGGCAGTTGCTCAAACACTGAGCCAAGCAGGTGCCCCTATTTTAGATATTTTCCCATGTCAGTCTGCATATAGATCATTATCATTAATAATAGTGACTTTACTACTCCATTATATGTATTGCAATTGATCAAATTCCCTATTTTTTTGACATTTATGTTGTGTACTATCAACTATGGTCATAGTAATGCTATAAAACACACAACCATAAAATCTCAGTGCCATATAGAAATAAACACTTTTCCTCAATAATTCATAGAACGGTAAGCATGGCACTGGTATTTGATGAGGTGGGTGGGGAGGCTCAGCTCTCCAAGTCTCTCATCCCCTCCTGGGATCTTGTCTCAAGTATGCTGCCTGGTTGTGTTTGTTCTTCTCATGGTGACAACAAAAGTGTAGGAATGCAAGCCCAGTTCCATAAAAACACCATCTAGGGATATGTAAAGACCCAAAAGGAGAGATACACAGGTCAATTTGGCTGATTGCAGTCTCGAGACCCCCAGACCAGCTACATGGCATCAAATAACTCACTTCTGCTTGAGTTCCCCCTTCTTAGACTTCCTCTAAACTCTGCATGTGTGAATATATATAAATTTATCATCTATGTCTTATTTGATATATTGGTATCATAATGGAGAAAACGTTATTAATTACCAATTGAGGCATATTTGACTTCTGACTGGACATTTGACTTAGGTGAGCGTGATGTTCTCAAACTTCATTGGGTGGAGTGAGAGGCAATGCTATGTCATCAGAAGAGCCTTCAGTTGGTTGGCAGTTTACTTTGGGGAGTGACTCGAAACTTGCACAACCTTGGTTTATTTTTTGGGGGGAATGGACTCACCATCCACTCTGCCTACCTCCTAGGGTTGTGAACAGCAGATGAGAAGGTACACCATGAACAATGAGGCCCTTCCCTTCCAGTATGTGTTAGCAGAGTGTCCCGCTCATCTTGGGCTCATCAAACAGCTTTTCTCTGTACCTGGGCTTTCTCGGCATTTGAAACTGATAGGGAAACAAGACCGTATTTCCAGAAGGAAACAGCAAAATTCCTAATGCTCTGACGACTGGGGACATTCTATTGATTTTACTGACTCCACCGGCATAGTTTAATCATGAAGAACATCCACGGACAGTGGTTCTAGTTCCCTAAATTAGCTTTCAGAAAGCACCACATGTACTACTGTTTCCACGAAAAACATCAGAAGAATAAATTGGCTTTGGGTCTCTCCCCAAATTGCTTTTCCAATGAGCTAGGTACTACTATTATTCCAAATATAAATTTGAAGAAACCAAGACTCAGAAAGACAATGTGTTTTGCCCAAGATAGTGCAGAGCCTGGCTTTTCAACCAGACCTGCTGTGTCCAAAGGTGGAGCTCTTAGCTCCAGCTCCACTTAGGGATCAAAGGGAGCATCATCAGCATCAGAGTCCTTCTCTTGTTCCTCCTTCTATTTATCCTTTAAGCACACCTTTTATCATCTCTAACTCTCTTCTCAACCCTGAGGTTCACTGAACTGTGAGATTATTAGCTCCAATTTCAACTGACGCATAGAGATAAGAGGTGTCCCCTCCTTGGCCCTACAGGGAGTTCATGATTGAGGGAGAAAGACCTGAGGTTCAGATTCTCCCTCCATGACATTGAGGAACATTTTCACTTAAAGGGATCATAGGTTGCAGACCTACGGTCCAGTCCCTACTGGTAAAATAGGCATTCTTGTTGAATTCACTTAAGGTTTCCCCTCTTCCCAGAAGCAGACCTTTGACCTTTCCCCCCTGCTCTCCTCCTGACTGTTGCTGACTAGCCCGGGTGACCTTCCACAAACATTTCAAGCAGTCTGCATCTTCAGTATGCCATTTCTCCACTGTCTTTTCTTCAGCTGCTCTAGCAGCTAGTGTTTCCAGATTTGGAAGAGAGGGCAGGGCTGAGGAAGGGTGTTTGATGAGTAACCACCGCCATGGCTCCTGCTATCCTCATTAACATTAATGGCTTTTTCTAGGCCTCATTAGCTCAACAGCTGTAGATGTATTTCTGCCATGATTCAGCTGACCTGGTTCTCATCAGCATGGTATGGAGCCCTGGATGAGGAATTGGAAGATACGGATCCCGGGCCAAGGTCCGCCCTTAAGTGGCAATCGCACTCTCCATCTCTGGACCTCAGATCCTTATCCGTAAGCTGAGGAGGTTGAACTAGAAACCCTCTAAGGAATTGTTCGGTGATTCATTTTCCTCCCTGGGTAGAGTTACAGCTTGCCATCATTGACCACTTTTGGCTCAAAATTATTGTGGTTCAGTGGTAGAAGAGGAACTTACGGCAAATTCATCTTTAAAATGTTTTGAGACCATTACGAGAAAACCGAACTCACCATTGCTTCCAGAGCATTTGATGTTACCAGCCTTGCTGAGCTTCAGAAGGAGGCCTGAGTCAAGTGGCATTTGGAGTCGGCAGTGCCCAGAGATGCTAGACTCCTTTGCCCGCCTTCTGTGGAAGGGGAGACTGTAACTCAAATAACTTGTCCAAGGTCACCCCACTTTTTAGAACAAAATCGAGCATGAAAAGGTTTCCCACATTATTTTATAATTTTATACCTCTCATAGAATGGTTAACCTTTATGAATATATATTTTCATGTTATTTTTGTAAAATTAGTGACCACGTGTGTGATCAGCCACGCGTACCATTCTCTTTGTGGTCGAACCAAGTTACTACTACTACAGTTCAGTGACAAACTCATTTCAGGGCCTGTGGAAATAATTACATCATCAAATACCACTTCATGATTAAAAACTTTTCTAAAACCAGGAATAGCTCCCACTTCACAGTAATTACTTGTGGCAAATATCCTTTTTTAGAAAATAAATGCTGAACAAATTGAAATCAGATCATTTTTCTCCTCTCCTGCTAGAATAATTGCGTGCATAAGAGAAGATTCCAGTTTGGAGACGTTTAGTAGTGTTACATGTCGCATGATGATACTTCGTCCTTCAGCATCCTTGCACATCCCCCTCTCGCCTCAAAATATTTCTCTTTCTCACAGAGAGTGAAAGCCGTATCCACCTTTCTTTAAAATCAATTGTTCCTTAATTCTCTCTCCTGTTTCCTTGGTGATATAGAGCCCTTAACTTCACATTGTTTTTCTTCAGCAACTATTGTTGCTTCCTCCCTAAAGGTTGGGGTTCCAATTCCATTTCAGTTGGGTGAGCTTGGGCCAGTTAAACTCTCTGAGGCCCAGTTAAAACCTGGGGGTAATTCATTTGCACCACAGGGTCGTTGTCATGGGAATTATATGAGAAAGTTACATTTTAGGATGGTGCCTGCTACATGAATAGCTTTTAATAAGTGTTCATTCTCCCACATATTTATTGTTTTTCCATTTTGGCTTACGGCATGCAGGTAGTGCTCACATCTTACCGAAACCTTCATTGGAACCAGTTGTCTGCCTCCCTGGTGCCAAGTTTTTTTTTTTTTTTTTTCCTGGTTTTTGTTTTTTACCCATCTTTCCTCTAACTCTATAAACATTTTAAAAATAGTTTTTTGAAGTCTCTTTCAGCTGGGCCTCCCATCTGCAGTTCCTGGGTGTAAATTCCTTTGTGTGCCGAGTAATGATGCCGGTTCATGGTGGGGTATTTCTCTCATGCTTTGCAAATTTGGAGTGTGAGCTGGTTGAGCAGGAATCCTTTTCCTGGAGAGGTCCACTTGCCCTGGGTTCAAGAGGAATACCTATGAGAAAATCTTGAGGTTGCCTTTTTGGGATGCTACAGATCTCTGCAGTGATTGGTCGTGTTTTAATGTTAACATCTTGGTTTGGGAAGACACCACCCATGGAGTAGCTCCCCACAGTTCATAAAGCTTCCAACCTTATCCTGAGAAAATCCTTCAAGTCCAGCTCCCTTTCAGCTGGAGAGGGTGTTGGTTATAATCTCTGTAGTGGGCTATATATAAATTACTTTCAAATCTTGTCCATGCAGGTTGATCAGGATCTGGTACCACTGTAAGAATTTGACATGATGCCAGCACAACATTCTGAGTTTACATTTCCTCCTTATTTCTGATGCCTCAGGATTTACTTATTCTGAATTTGGCTGCGTGGGATTTTGTGTGTGTGTGTGTGTATCTATATTTTGTTTATCTAAATGGAAGATACTGAAAGATGAATGCCCTGTAATCCAATGGAGAAGTTCTCTTGCTTTCCTTTGGCACAGAAATAAGTGGCTTTTGCTCAGGGTTGCAAAGCTAGTTTTCAGCCTCACTACTACTTTCTTCAAGTGACCTCTTTGTTGCTAAATCCAGTTTCCTCTTCTGCATCTCCATATACATATATTTTTAAAAATATTTTAAATTGCAAAGTGTCAACAAAAATAAGAGATCCCACACAACATGGTATGGATAATTTTTATTTAACTTAATGTTTGCAGGCTTCCCAAAGCGCAGCAGAGAATCTTGCATGTAGTTATTTGTCTTGTTCCAAGGGGGAAAAAACTGTTGATACTTATAATAAGATCATGTTAAATGTATATAATCTGAGAACATAATATGACTTCCTGTTTGTTCATTTGGGTCCTTCAGAATATCTTAAAGATTTTTATAAGTGACTTCTACATTTCTTAAATTGATTTCTCTGTATTTTATCTTTTTATTGGTGGTGTGAGTGGGATCTTTTTCCCCACTATATCTTCAATCTGATTATTGTCTATAAATATGAAAGTAATTGGATTCTGTACAATTCTTCTACCTTATTATTTTCCTATATTCTATTATTATTTCAGTTTTTAATTATTTTTCCTTCTGGGTATTCAAGGTATATAGCCTTATCATCTGCAAGTAGTGATAATTTTATCTCCTCCTGATCAATATTTTTAGTTCTAGTTTCTTTTTCTTGTCTGATTGTATAGGCTACTAGTTCTTGTACAAAGTTAAATAAGAGATAAGTCTTTATTGTTCCTGACTTTACTGAAGATGCTGTTTGTATTTCTCTCTTCAGCATGATACAAGCTCTTAGGCAGGGATATATTTGTTCATACCATGTTAAGGGAACATTCTTATATCATTGAATATTTTTATCAAGAACAGAATGTTGCATTGTGCTTTTCCCTTTAAACTTGTTCATATGATGAATTATGTTAATGTGTCTTCTAATATTGAAATGTCTGTATTTTCTGAAATCAACTCCACCCTATTAGGATACATTGTTCTTTTAATGACCTAGATTCTGTTTGTGTTATGACTTCATTAAGTTAACATTTGTTAAGTGGAGCGCAGGGTATTAGATGGCGAGCCACAGTTCAACAGTAGACCACAAGAGAAATCAAAACAGAAACATTTATTACTCACGGATCCTGGAGGAAGTGCAAAGCTTGCCTCGAGGGGTCATTGGGAAGGTCAAGGCAGAATGTAGACAGTGAAAGAACTGAGCAGGGCACATGCCTTTTTTAGGGTCCAGAGAGGAGTGCTTTGGGGTGCCATCTAGGTCACGTCCTTGCATGAGGGACTAGAGTCAGTTCAAAAGCCCTGCAGTTCAGTTTGCCAAACAAATGAACACCAAGGCAACAGTACTGTGAAGTACTTCATCGAAACTCTTGACAATTCAGTATTTATTTAGGATTTTTGCCTGAGTAATTATAAGAGATGGTCTGGGACTTTACTTTTGAAATCTTACATTCTGTTGCACACTTTTGGAAATTTAGTTCTCATCAATTTTTATGTTCTAGAATAGCTTCAATTACATTGGGATTTTCTGTTCTTTGAAATTTGGTGGAAATCCTATAGGCAACCAACTGGATCTGGTACTTTTTAGGATATGAGGCTGTTTGTCAACTTTCCTCATTTTTCCCCCATGAAAATTGATCTGTTTAGATTTTCTCTCTCTCTTTTTTTTTTTTTTGGTATCATTTTAGGTAGATTGTATTTTCTTCAAAACTTGCCTATCCAATCTAGGTTTTCAAATGTATTTGTTTTGAATTTAGTAAAGTCATCTTTTCTGGTTCTTTTAGTTTGCTTAGATTTTGTAGTTATTTCTATAATATTTCTATTTTGTATATTTACTGTTTCCTCCATTTTTTCCTGATTGAGTTAGCTAGCAGATCAACAGTCTTCCTCCCACAAAAAGCTTTTAGTTATACTTGTTCTACTATTTTCTATTTTCTAACTCACTAGTACCTGCTTTATTTTTATTAATTCCTTTCTTCTGCTTCTCTTCAGTTTCTTTTCCTGTTCTAACTTACAATCCTCAAATTTGTTATAGTTTTAGATTTACTGTTAAGTGTGTTCACAGTGCCCCAGTAGTCATTCTGATGTGGTTTCCCCAGTCATCTTGTACTTGGCTATAGTTCATCTTCTACAGCTTTCCTCAGAAAGCTCATGGGAACAAAATTATTACCCTAAGAAGAGGTGATCAACGACTATGCAGCCAAAAAATATAGGGAAAGAAAGTATTTCGAGATGGGGTGCATAGAGGAGGGATCTTATAGGGTCATGCAGATAGTTGCAGTTAATTATTGGAAACATTATTTTCTGGACCTTGGTGGTAGTTTATCAGTTTAAAAATTTTACATTTAGGGGGCATCTGGGTGGCTCAGTGATTGAGCACCTACCTTTGGCTCAGATCTTGATCCCGGGGTCCTGGGATCAAGTCCTGCATCAGGCTCCCTGCAGGAAGCTTGCTTCTCCCTCAGCCTATGTCACTGCTTCTCTGTGTGTGTCTTTCATGAATAAATAAAAAAAATAATTAAAAAGAAAAAATTTACATTTAGTAATCCTTCTTTGCTCATTCTAAATAAACAAATTTGTACCTAATTTTGTATTTAAAATGTATGATCTGTTTTTAAAAGGGACCAACAAATTGTAGAACTTCAGGCCCGATGGCACTGGATCTATTTCTAGCTGCTGTCCAGCTCTTCCTCATCAGTGAACCCTTCTTGTAGATGATGGGTCTGCCTTCGCCTCTCAGGAGTGCCCATCACCCTTTAGAAGTGCATTGTTTTGAGTCTCTGAAATCTGCTGCTCTGGACTGTCCCTCTTCTGCATACTGTCTCCAGAGGAAATCTGTTTGCTTTTTGTGCCCCTTACAAAAATATTGTGTTTGTCTCCAAGTTTTGCCAGAATGGAAGATGGTAAGCTTTTTCTTTTCATTCTAATTTTTGGATCATATTCACAGGCAAGAGGAGGAGAATGCCAGCTTATGCAACTATATTGACACCAGAAGTCCAATTTTGTCATTTAAAACATTTTTTCTATTTTAAAAATAAAACACACATATATTATAGAAAATTCAGATCCTGAGAACTATAAAAAAGAAAATTCAAACCATTACTGTTAAAATCCTTGTGTATTTCTTTCGAATCCTTTTTCCATGCTTACATATTCTTTCCTTTAAAAATCACTCTAAACCTACAATTTTGCATCTTGATTTTTTCACATAAGCATTTTTACAAATCACTAAAGAGAAAAAAAGTTATAATAGCTGCATAAAATAAATTAGTTTACCACTTCCATATTGTTAGATATAAGTGATATTGGTTTTTTGGAAATTATCATCATTATTATAAATGGTACTATATGGATTTGCAAACTATAGTCCATTGGCCAAATCTAGCCTGCAATTACTTATTTTTTTATGTAAAGTTTTATTGGAACACAGCCATACCCAGTTGGTTATAGTCTATGGCTGTTTTTTACCTACAGTGGTAGCACAGAACATTTGCAACAGAAACTGATTGGTTTGCCAGGCTTATAATATTTATAGTATCTGGCCCTTTAGAGACATAGTTTCCCACCCTGCTGTACTACAGTGAACATCTTTCCATGTTCATTTTTATATGCACATATGTTTATTTTCTCAATATAAACCTCTAGAAAAGGAACTACTTTGATCAAAGGAATATGAACATCTTTATGGCACTTGCCAAGTCATCTACCAGAAAGGTACATTCACTTTTCCACTACTAATGCATTAAAGTTTGCCTTCCCTGCAACACACACCCTTAACATCACTGGACACAATCATATTTTTTTATTCTATGCATTTTGTAAGTTGAAGAATGGTGTCTTGAAGAATGGTGTCTTATTTTTGTTTGCCTGTTTTTGATTTCTAATGAGGTGGACTTCCTAATTGTGACTTCCATCTCATTTGTGAACTTGCCGATTCACGTCCTTTGCACATTTTCCTTTTGGGGATGTTTGCTTTTTCTTCACAATCTGTGAGACGTATTTAAATATTGCAGATATGGTACACATAATGCTTTGGATGTTGACAGTTTTGCTTTTTCTTGAAACGGTGTGTTCTCAGCACCCACAGCTACAATGGGTGATATACTACTAATCTAAGGAGGAATGTCAGTTCTTGTGGTCTTAGGTTCTGTCTAAAGGGAAGCTTTTTGTTTGGGTAGGAAAACAAAGTACCTACAACCTGGCTTCACCTGGCATGAGAGAAAGCTTCCAGAAAAGAAATATAGCAACTTGGGAAGCAAACCCCTCTTTCTTTTCTTTTCTTGGGCTCTGAGTTAAGCCAGGGTCTTCTTCAAAGTGGGAAACTCCCCATTGTTCTTAAATAAGCCCCTAAATCAATTCCATACTCATGGAACCCAGTAGCAGGAATTGATTTGTGTGTGGCAAACATTATTCCCGAAGCATGCCATGTTTAAACCCTTTGCCCTCCATGAAATATCTTTTTTATGTTTTTCAGAAACCGTTAATGAACTGTTGAAAAAGGGTTAATCACTATAATGCGTAAAGTAGCCCCTCTAAAAACCACACCAGTCATCAAACTTTCCAAATAAAAGTTTGTGAATTCAGGTGGGCGTCTTGGCTGGGACGAAGCAGCAAGAAGATATTTCTGAACCATATGGTCATTCCTCAGTCTTAAACAAACCTGCTTGGGTTCCTCGGGGTAGTAATGGTTTGGGAAGACTTGGTACATTGGCATAAAAGCACAGTCACTAAGCCAGCTTTCACCTCCTTGCACTCTGTGTGCTCTGAGGCAATGAGATGATAGCAGGTTTCTTGAAACAGCTAGAGAGTTTGGCATTTAGCTGGGAGGCTGCCTCTGGTCTCTTTGGAAGCTTGGCTGACAAATCAGTGCCCCCTCTACCTCTTGCTCTTACTTTCCTTTGTCTTTTTAGAAATAAGTTTCAAAATAGTTTCTGCTGAGTGAGGACGGAAGCCATCTCAAACCTAGTATTAGCTCGGATTTGTATAGTACCCCGTGGGTACAGTGAGCTTCCTTCATGTGATCTTTATCATCTGCAACAAAAATGGGACTGACCATTATCCCCAGTTGATAACTGTGTAAACTGAGGTAATGGATTGTGTATGAGTCATATGTCTAGGATGGCTCAAAATTAGTATATAAACCCGGGCTTTAGTTTTACTCCAAGAACTCCATACACTTCAATGTGAACAGAGAACACGATTTAATTGCCCTGAAATTGCTGGCATGAACTCTCTTTGCCTTAAGGACAGCTTCTTTCATCCAGAGGGCAAATATTTGTTGAGCTCATGCCATAAGCTGTTCACTCCGTTAGCTGTTTTACCTACAGTATGTTGAGCCAGCCACAGCTGCCTTGTGAAGGAAGGCATTGCCATCACTATAGCTGGGGAAGGGGAAGCTCAGAGTGCCTACCTTGCCCAAGAGCACAGCATGACTCATCAGAAGTTGGATGTGAACTGGATGTGAACTCCGCTCTATAGGGCCCCAGTACTGGTACTGTGCTAACAGCATACGGCTCACGCTGTAAGGGCTAGCAAAAGGCATGTCTGTATCTAGCAGCCTTGACCCACACTTTCCTAGTTCATAACATTGCTTTCAGGTGGCATCTCAGTGATGGAATACCCAGATATAACCCAACCTTAGCTTGATTAAAGACTGAGAGGGTCAATTTTGAAGGAAATGACGCCTACCAGTATGGGGAGGCTTGCAAAATTACACCTGAATCTTGATAAATGAAAAAATTTATGGAAAACTATTTTTCATTTTGCACCTGCCTTTATTTGCCAACTGGGCTTGTCGGGAGGAGGATGTTATTTTTTAAAATCCTAATAAAATAGGTCAATGCCAACATAAGAAAAAAAAGACTGTACTCATTTCTGTCCCCATCTTTTCCTTTCTAATCTCACCTTCCAAGCTGGGAAACCTTGTAGCCTAAATGCAGCAGAAGCCCTGGAGTCTCTTTGGAAGGGGTAGCACAGAGCTCAAACAGCCCCAACAAGACACTGATTGTTAATTAAATATTTTAAAAATCTTTCAAGCCACCTCAGTATGTATTATACAGTTTCCTCTTTACTCTTCCATATTCTGACACACACACCCCTCCACTACCACACCTTGAACCCCAGAAGAAATACTGTCTGGATCCTTGCCCATAGTGAATTCAATATTTTTCTTTTAAGTTCTGTTTTAGCTCAGGAAGAAGAGTGGCTTTATAAACCATTACCAAATCAAAGCCCCATCAGAGGAGGACAGAAGCCCCCATACACTGGGATGAATTATTTTCAGTTCTTGATTTTATGCCAGTGCTAGTGAAATTTCACAGCTGGTTATTAAAAAATCCCGGGGTCAGGGTTATGTGCTATTTATGTCACAAGAAGCAGAAGAAATAAAATACCCTAAAGATATGAAAACATTTTGTGAATCGACATATTTTTGGCATATGTTTCTCTTTCAGGGCCTAGGAAGCGATTTATGTGCTCTGATGAAGTGCTGGTAGAAAGACCTCCACTGAATCCCCACTTAATGGTCCACGCACCTTCCAAAGTATTGATACAGCTGACCTGGCTAAGGCCCATGACGGGTGTGAGGAGGGAGGCCTGGGACATGTAGACAATTTATTGCTTTTCAAGAAGAGGGAGAAGAAATGGTATGAGTGACCTAAGTCAGTTCCCTCAAAAGATAGAAACTGCTAACAATTCAAGTTGACAACTGCCAATAGCAACCCAACTTTGCTTGATTCACTGTAACCTTGAATTGCTGGGTTATTTTGGAGAATGTTAAAATCGGGCACCCCCATCCTACGGCTTGGGACAGTTCTAGGCTTCCCCTCAAATGCAAAGATCTAGAGACAAGCATGGCCCATGAGCCAGCCTCTCCCAGAGCAGATGTCTGCCCCAACAGAGAAATGGACTTTGAACGTCCCATTGTGTTGAGCTGATGGTCCCCAATATCCAGTCACTCCCAGATTACGGCCTAAACTAAACTAAAATATAAAAACATATAGTGTCTCTTTATTAGAAATACGATATAGGAGAAAAATGAAGCATTTTGTCTTTGCTCAGGGGATCTGATACCCAACAAATCAAGTAGGACATAGCCAAGCTGTTGGTGCAGGAAACCTGCAGACTGCAGAAGTCGTAAAGGATTAAAATGAGGGTTAACATTATTATCATTGTAACAGAAAAGGATTTGGGTTTAGAAACCTCTCAAGTGGGCAATGGAGGACAAGTCCTAATGCCTAATTTTACAAACAACGTCTTCCTACCCCAGCGACTCTCCCACGGACCCAATCCATCTAATTTCTCAGTTTTTTCATGAGGGTTCACTCCAGAAAAAAACTGTGTGTCTTGTTTAAGCCTGTGGTAGTGTCACTAGAGGGGCCAATGAGGACTTCAGGCTCTGGAAGGAGGCAGCACAAAGCCTTGTCTGTGTGTCCTCAGGAGGGGTGACTGGGATTCACACTCCTCTCTTCCTGGTGCAGTAAACCACCAGCCCGTGTGCTGGCCCAACACGGAGCAGAGGCTTCTCCCTTGGAGGGGGAATCGATGATAGTTAATACCATCCTTTGGTTTCTGAAGTTAGAAATCAATTTGGAATGTCACTTGTCCTGTGCGAATCTGGGATGTTTATTGGTTAAGCTGAACTGAGATCATTTAGGGATGTGTAATGATACCTGAACAACAACTTTGGCTTCCTAATGTTACCTCTGGTATAACAAAATAAATTTTTCATACTAAAAATTGACTTTGGGTGTAATAAAAAAAAAGTATTGGGATGAAGTATTATATTAATTAGGCTTAGAATTGGCTGCCTAAACAGAAGATTTAGAATAACCATGGTATAATCCCAAAGAGGCTTGCTTGCTTGCTTGCTTGCTTGCTTGCTTTCTTTCTTTCTTTCTTTTTTTTTTTTTCACTCCGAAGCAATCTGGATGTAGGCAGTGGGGATCCTAAATCCCTCTGGCTTTTTGTTCTATTACTCTGGGCATGCAGCTTTCATCTGGGCTGCTTCAGGACCCAGGGTGGCTGCTGGAGCTCCTATTGACAGAGATACATCCCAGCTGGTGGGATGAAGGAAGAGGAGAAGCCAGGGGAGTGCGGGGGGGGGGGGGGGGGGATGTATACTACTGCTTACTCCTCTCGTAGGGAACACTCCCAGGAACATACCCTGCAACTTCCACTGACATCTCACTGAACACCCCTGTCAACCAGAGAGTGAAGAAACTAGCAGTTTAGTTGGGGCACCCTGATGCATGAAATAGGACTGGAGTTCTGTCCTAAGGGAAAAACGAGAAGATTAAGTATAGGTAAATGAATCAGAGTGTCTGCCACAAGCAAAACTACAAAAAGGAAAAGACTGTGCTTTGGCCCCCACCCCCTTTCCACTTGGGGTATAGCAGCCTAAAATGAGAGAAACCTCCCCTAGGGCATTTGCTGGAAGCTCTGTGTCCTGAGCAGGGTCATGAATTAATTACCAAATAGAAAGAAAACCACGAACAACACCGGGCATGCTTCAGATTGCACTGCCGTGGCATTCTAACCCCCACAGTGTCGTTTGCCAAAGGAAGGATGTTTTACGGGTCCTGAAGGTGTCGCATGTGCCATGATATCTTTCTGCAAGCATGCCGAGGGGGGAGTATGGCTGTGTGTATGAAGGCATATATGTGCGTGAAATTATGTGTATCCATATAAATAGTATATGAACATACATATTTAAACTCGTCTTATAGGGCATACTACATTGCTTCCTTGTTCGAGGATCCTGTCTACAGAGGTCAAGTTCAAGCTCTTTGGACTGAGATTCCCTGGGGAAAAGCATTGCTTGCTGCACTGGGGTTTAAGATGTTTAGGCCACTGCAGTCTGTGTATCAGTGTATGCTTGTCAGTCTTTGACTATAACCGTGGGGCTGGAAGGATTTCTTATTTGTTGAATAGACATAATGGCCTTTTAATGCCACTGTCCAAAAAGAAAAAAAAAAAAAAGGTTTCAAAGCCTTGAGAAGTAGAATAAAAAATATTGCTTCAGGGTCGTCAACTGGTTGTGCTTCATGGATGGAATGTGTAGTATAGGCCAATGGATATTTAAAGTGAGTAATTAAACACATTTGGGTTTAAGTTATATTTAAAAGAAACTCGAAGGGTGGGGCACCTGGATGGCTTGGTCGGTTACGCATCCGACTCTTGATTCCAGCTCAGATCATGATCTCAGGGTCGTGAGATCGAGCCCTGCATCAGGCTCCCCACTGGGCATGGAGCCTGCTCAAGATTCTCTCTCCCCCTGCTTCTCTGCCCCTCCCCCAACTCATGCATGCATGCATGCTCTCTCTTTCTCTAAAAATAAACATATAAATAAACAAAATTTTAAAAATCAACTCCGTTCTTTACAAGGGAAAAGTGGGTGTATGCTTATTTTATAATGATTTAGGTGGTTGGCCTAACTGGGAATGGCATGGAGCCAGCATGGATTGGTGATAGAAATCTAACACTCACTTAAATTTAATAATTAAGTAGTTTTTATTTTTATTTATTTTTATTTTTTTATTAAGTAGTTTTTAATAGATAGAAATTCTTCTGGTGGATTATATTACTGAAAACAATATTTAATTTTGTAACACTCTCAAATCAGAAAGCATCCATGGGAATAATACAGTATTGTAATTTATCATGCTTTAAGAAAGGAACAACTCATTCTTCTTCAGAAAGCTGATTATTTCTCACCTACTTAAAATGCCAACATTTTAAGGCCCATTGCACGTTGAAACCCACAAAGTCCTGCTGTGAACTATTTTAGAATATTCTAGAATATTTTAGATTTTAGAATATTTTAAATTTTTTCACCCCAGTCTTGTTTGTCTGTTAATAATATCTTACTGATAGGAGTGGGGAATCAGTATTTTCTGCTTAGAGACCAGAGAGTTTCTCTCTTGCTCTCTATCTTTTAATCCCATGGCTGCCTCTCCTAATGGGCCTGTTCCTTAGGCTTTCTCCAGAATTGTTTCTTCCTCTCACTCCCATGACCACTGACCGCCCCCCACCTCCACCCCAGGTCAAGGTGTCATCCCTGCTTCATAAACATTGCAGTGGCCACCATGAGCGCTCCCTCTGCCCCTGGTTCTTACCTTCTCCATCCATCCTGTACCCTGCAGCCAGGTTAGTCTCATGGCATGACTTCGGTCATTTCATTACCAAGTTCAAGAACATTCATTAGTGTTGAATCGATGGCAGATTAAGTGCTGTGGACTGGTACTGACCAAATGGGTCCTACCTTTTCCACCTTGTTTCTCATTATTTCCAAACACAAACCCTTCACTTTGGTCTGCTTGTTACAATTCCTGATGCCCAGAGTTGCTGTCCCCTCCATGCAGTTTTGCCCCACACTGTCCTTTCCACTTGGAGGCTCTCATGTGTCTCTCTACTAGGTTCAATCCTGCCCTCAATCTCAGGAAGAAGCCTCTTTCTTTTGCTCCACCCACAAAGCAGTGGTCTCTCCAACACTGAGTTTGTTTCTCTAAAAATTAACATATAAACAAACAAAATTTTAAAAATCAACTTGGTTTTTAAAGCACATATTTTCCCTGATGTTTCTTTGGCAGGTCACATAGGATAGGATACCATGTACAACATTTTCCGTATTTTTATCTGCTTAGCAATGTGAAGGCCGGGTGCCCTATATCTTAGGTGACAAGCACAACTCTTCTTATATAATAATAATATTGTTGGTGGTGATGAAATGGTGTGAAAATAAAAAAAAAAACAAAGATATGGATTGGTCCTTCTTTCTTTTTCTTTTTCCTGTGTTTTTGTTGTTGTTTTGTTTTTATTTTGAGGTGATAGGAAGAGAGAAAGGAAGCAATGAACACATATTTGGCACTTTCAGTGTACCAACAGCTTTCTGCTTTGGTAATTCTGTACAAACTTATGAGCTAAGTGTTGGTGTCCTTATTTTGCAAAGAAACTAGAACTCACATTGAAAGACTTCAGTTCTTAAAGGTCAAGCAGAGTCTGGGTTTGGCCAAAGTGGATTTGTCTGGCTCCCAAGCCTTTGTGTTGTTTGCTGTCATCATCACCCCTACCTCCCCCCACTTCTTTTCTCTCTTCCATGCTAAACTTTCCCAGTCATGCCAACATGAGCCATTGGCTGCCTTCATACCAGGGCCAAGGAATACCAGGGTCATTATTTGCCATCTTTGGAAAGGACATTTCAACATGGCAAGAGAATTTCATGGCCGAGCTGATGGAACAATCCAGTGTTCAGTGGCTTAACTCACTAAATCTTGTCTCTTTGAATAGCTGATAGTTGAAGGCAGATTTGAATTTATAGATGCAAATAACCCTTGCCATTCTGACATCTTGTGAACCTCTAGAATCATCTTTGTGTTGGTGTTACGGAGTCATCTTTGTGGCTTCCCTTCCTGTCTCTGCTACCTCTTAATTCATGTTACATAATTTCTGCCACCAAAGAAGGACAAATCATGCAGAGAACACACCTATTTAACTGCGTTCAAGATCTGCCCAGGAATGTGGAACATGTTTAAATATAAAACTGAGAATGAGGCCTTTGACATTGATTGATTTTAGGAATAAAGTAGAGCTAATCCACGATACTGATCTCATAGAGAAATATTTTCATAAAATTCCAGAACATTTGTGGGAACTGGACCTTAATTAGAGCCCCATTGTATGAGGATAAATAGCGTGATCATTAGAGTTAATATAGTTACTGAAAGGAATGGTGCATAATCAGGGCAAGTCTGTGCATTTAGTGCTGTAGATGTTTAGAGGTGCTTGTCTCTAACACGGGTCAGTTCAGAAGCATTTAAAAATATATCTCAAAAAAAATAAAAAATAAAAAATAAAAATATATCTCAACACTCTCAACATGCTATTGAAATTAACTAGGAGTATGGAAATTCATGAAAATTAGGGTGGGGAAATGAATGAAAATAGGAGGATGTGTTTCTTTGTGAATTTCTATGAAGGAAAACAGTTTGAGGTCATCATGGATCACAGATAAACAGGAACACACTGTCTCATCCTAAAGCAAGTATGGAGGACTGAACAATTATAAAGCCTTCCTAAAATCTTCCAGCTTGAAATTAACTGTGTGCAATAATAATGTATCAAGCTTTATGCTTCACAAGTTAGAGAAATGAAGGAATTTTGAAAGAGAGTAGGAAAGGATAAATATAATTAAAGCACTGGAAAGTAAAATGTAAGGGGAGCCGAAGCAGTTGACTAGAAAAATAATAGATTGGATCATAATATACTATAACTTATATACATCTTCTATTGGATAGTGACAAGATATGTTACAGAAGATAGTTTCAGGTTCCTGTCTATCTTTAGATAGGAAAAGATTAGAGAACATTCTACATGAAAAGTGGAGAGAGAAGACAAATCACTTGATAAATGAGGTCTTTCCAGGGGGGCACCTGGGTGGCTCAGTCGGTTAAGCATCTGTCTTTGGCTGAGGTCATGATCCTGGGGTCCTGGGAGGGAGCCCCACATTGGGTTCCCTACTCAGCAGCGAGTCTGCTTCTCCCTCTGCTCCTCACCTAGCTCATGCTCTCTCTTTTTATTTCTCTCTCTCTCAAATAAATAAATAAAATATTTATAGCATAAATTATAGTATATATGGTATATATAAATAAACCAATACAGTCTAATTTAACATATACAGTTCAGAGAAGCACAGGGTACTGAATACTACACGAGGTATGAACAAAATCCCAGCGCGCCAGGGGAAGAGTCTTCCAATAAAGGTGCTTTTCAAGTGGTACTGAAAATCAAGCAAAACAAAGCCAAGACTCAGTTGTCTGGTGGGCTCTACTATGATGGCATGCAGGTTTGTGGAGGACCCTGGCTTCTCTCCCCACATGACACCCTTTCCCTGGGGTGAAATCGTCATCAAGTTCTGGCACAGGCTGAAGAAAGTTCTAAACTTCTCACCTGTGGTAGGCATTCATGCGAGCCAGGTGACATCATTTCCCACCCTAAGCAGGTGATTGCAGGTAGCTTGTGTAGTCACAGTGGAGCCCACGACACCTAAGGGCTGGCTTTCACTCCAAAGGAAATGAGTGTGCATTCCTTGTGGCTCTTCTTTTTTGCCACTACATCAATTCCTGTAATTCCTGATTTTTTTTAAACCATGTTACCATAGATTGATGTCCGTCTAGTTCTCATCTGTCTGCCTGACCTAAGACCCTCCAACAGTTAATATTTGATTGGTTGCAAGTGACAAGAACTAACTAGTTTAACTAAACAGGGCTGAACCGATGGGAATCCTGGTTTTTCTCACACAGCAAGAAGCCCTGGGCTAGACTGTCCAGGGCTGGTGTGGTGGTTCCATCTTGCCGTGAGGGACACAGCCTCCTCCCATCTTTCTGCCCATTCATCCGTAGAGCATGAGCTTTGTCCTCACACCTGGTGCCATGTGACCTATCACGAGGCAGTTGTCCTTCAGCATTACATCTGTGTTCCCACTGGGCAGAAGAGAAAGGGCAAAAAGGACCTGCCAGCAATGCGCTCCTACATAAAGATCTTGCCCAGAAGTCCCACTTAGCAACGTTCACTTATATTTCATTGGCTACAACTGTAGAGTGCCACTGCTAGCTGCAAGGGAGGCTGAGAAAGTAGATTTTTGGCTGGACACACGGCTGCACTAGCAAGATCAGTGTACTGTACCATTAGTGAGGAACACGTCGGGAGAGGTCACTGTGTATGCAACTAGCAGTATCTGCTCAAGACCCCTCCCTGACTTGATCACCATCACCTTTTACAGAAAGTCGGACTCACATTTATCTTTCTGGTCCCATGTGCTAAATGTAGCATGCTCTCCTCCTTACTTCGTCAGCCCTGGCTACAGGTGCAGTGATGAAGTCCCACCCCAGGGCTGTCTCTGGCTGTCTCTGAGTCCCTGGCATCTGCGTCCTGACTCCTGGCTACTTCTAGCATCTCTCCCTTTGGCTCCAATAGCCACAATCCTGGGGATGACTCGCTGTGGGGTCCTAAGGAGTCATGTGGTTTTATCAACTGGAGACTCCTTCAGGCCCAGACTTGCCCTAAGGAAAACCTGCAGACCCAGGGGAAGGCCAGCCTTTAAAAGCTTTGGGTAAAGTTCACCCACACCTGGGATATCTTTCCTTGTTCTGAGGCTTGCTGCTTTGGGGACCCCTCCCATGTTACAAAGATGAAGATATAGGAGGTCCCAGCTAGGGGAATATCACTGAGCTCCATTGGTTCATCTCAAACCCAGACTCAAACAGGGCGAGGCAGTGCCAGCATTCTCAGCAAGAATTCAGCTTCTGATCCAAGTTAAACCTCTTGTAGGCATCCCATGAGTTGTGCCCCAGCCACGTTTTATGTGAGAATCCTGTCTCAGCCCTCACAGTGATCCCTGTGGATACCAGAAAAGTAAGGTCTAGAAATTGGTAAAGTAGGGAGCCCTGAGCTCATGCAGGCTCCTTCATTCTGTCTGGCTCTTAAGCATGCAGCTCAGCCTTTATAACCACCAAGGTGCCCGCCCCCAGAGACAAAAGGAGAATCCAAGGAGCTAACCCAGGTCTCGTTGCCTTTGAGGGATGCCGACCCCAGACCTCTCTCCTGTGCTTGGAACCTGCATACCCAGTGGTCCACTGACCAGCTTCACCTGCATGTCCACCGGCACCTCAGATTCACACACAATTGGCTCATTTCCCTAAATCTGCTCGTACTGTGGAGTTCCCTGGGTGACTGGTGCAGCTGTTACCCTGATACCCAAGTCGGGACGTCCAGTCTGCTCCTAATGTTGTATCCTGTGAATTCATCCAGTGACTCCTGAAGCCTCTTGGGTTCTGACTTCTTGAGGCATCCTTCTCCACTCTGTTTGCCCCTTCCACCGCCCTCTGCAGTTGGATGCTGCCTCTCTTCCCTTTGGAGGCGCCCCAGTGGCCTCTCGGCTGGTCTTCTGATCTCTTGCCTGCCGCAGTCCACCCTCCCCATCCCTCCTAGGGGAACCTTAGGATGGCCTCCTACCAGGCTGCTCCCCTGCATCACATCTTCCAGAGGCCCACCAGAGCTTCCAGGATTACGTACAGATTCAGAAGTTCAGCCCACAGGGAGTTTTATGATCTGCTCCCCCCACTTTCTCAGTGTCTGCGCAGCCGAAGCCCCAGACTCTGCAAGCTCCCTGGATGCAACAGTTTCATGATGTCTCCACATCCCTCTCTCTGTGCTCAGAATGCCTCATCCCCATCTCTCTCCTGGCTTATGGTCTGTCCCCACTCAGGTCACATGTCCCCTTCATTGGGAAGCCTTCCATGAGCTCCCATTCTGTTCCATTGTCTCTCAGATAATATTTATGAAGCATCTGCTTGGGCCCTGGCTTAATCGATATGTAGATGAACAAGACAGGCAAGATACCTGCGCTTGTGCACCCCCCAGCTTGCCTCTAGTGGGGAAAACCAGATAAAGACCCAGTGAACAAATTAAATGGTTGTTCAGATGGAGAAAAATGCCAGGAAGCAGATAAAATAGGGCCGTGGTTCCCAAACTGTGTGTCTGGGCCCCCTGGGGGACTGCAGTAAACTCAAAGGATACCACAGGAAATTTTACAGTTTTTTAGGGAAACAGATCTGTCAGAGTCTGTGAAAAATGCTGTATTTAGTTGTTTGGACTTAACTACTTAGTAAATGAAACTATCAGATATTCCTTTCTGTCTAGATTTGCCATGAAAAAAAAATGGTACTTTATTGCCATAAGCCAGGACAGTTTGGGAACCACAGAAGTAGGTTCATGTGGTAGTACTGGGAGGACCTTTGACTGCTGGAAGGGAAGCCCTCCCTGAGGAGGAGATATGGGAGGTGAGGTTTTAACATGAGACCTCATGAAGATCTCTTAGGAAGACTGTTCCAGGCAGTGGGAACAGCAAGTGCAAAGGCAGCAGGAACTATCCCAGCATGTTTGAGGAATAGAAAGACAGGGGTTGCCCTGGGAGTGTGGTTGGAGATAAGGTTGGGGTTGGGGGAGACAAAAGTCAGATCAAGGCTCTATAGGCCACAGCAAGGACCTAAGAGTTTTATTCCTCAGGGAGCATGTCTCCCCTGACTCCAGTGCACACTGCTCTTTCCTATTCTCCGCAGGATGCCTTAGCTCAGGCTAATGACCTGGCCTTTGTATGGAGCTGCTGTGCCATGAGGTTGCGAGCCCACGCATTAGGAGTTTGGTCCATACGTAGAAACGAGGCTGACCTCTCATTACACTGTGAAGATCTCGAGCCAACAGAGCTCCATCAGCCTGCCTGGGACCCAGCTCAGGGCCGCTCTGCCTCCTACACATGCAAGGAGCTGCAGCAGCTCCTTGACCATGGTGGATTTTCGCTAACTCTCCTTAGTGGCCTGTAGCCTCCCCTTCCTCTGAATGCCACCCTCCAGGGTCATGGCCTATTTATTTGCTCCTAGGCCCCAAACTGAGAGTTTTGAGGAACAGACAGTAAAACCGAGAGCAGCACTGAATCTGCCAATGCTCCCATCTTTTTCAACAGAGGAAAATCACACACAAAAGAGGAAAATGGAATCTTTGTGCTGTAATTTCCCAACTCAAGTGACCGTGAAGCACTAGTTCATACTGGCACTCACCAGGCAGACAGCCTGTGGAATCCAGTTACTCAGTAAGTTATGATTTTAGAGGGCATGAAGCATGGTGTTGGCTTAGGGAGGGAAAGGAGAGGTAGGAAAGAATGGTAGGAAATGGGGTGGAAAGTGAAGACTTTCCGAATAGCAGAGCAAATCATACATTTCAGATGCAGCAAGGCCTCTGGGACATGCCCTTACTTTATGATCATGTCGTGAAGAATTTCACCTTTCTTTATTACGATGACTTGAGGGTGGGGACCCTAAGTCACCACTGACCTGTTACAGGGCTCTTGAAGTATGGGTGTTGAATGAACGCACAAGGGACTGAATGAATGTAGGCATGCAGGGTTATGGCAGCTGAGATGATCAAAGGTGAGGATGGGCACTGCTGTTGGTGTATGCAGGAGAATCAGTGAAAGAGAAAAGGACTTCCTAAGTTAATTAACCAGTTTGGGAAGCATAAACACTGAGGTCCATATATCCATCCTACAAAGTATGCAAATCATTATAGGAGATGGGGCAAAGAAAAGATTTAAAAAAAAAAAAAAAAAAAAAAGAGCCAGTGGTTCAAGCTCAAGTGCAAGGAGTTTGAGAATGACTTCTGGTTTGGATTGGGTTTTTAAATAAAGTTTTTTGTTTGGACCAGTTGTAGACTTACAATAAAGGTGCAGTGACCGCAGAGAGGGCTCCTGTGCACGGCATAGGCAGTTCCAGTTCTGCATGATACCAACACGTCGCTCACCCATTGCCAGGGCACATTTGTCAGCACTAAGAAGCCAATGTTGCAATGTCCCCGTTACCTAATCTCTAGACTTTATTTGGATCACCAGCTCTTCCACTACTGTCCTTTTTCTGTTCCAGGATCCGCTCCAGCATCCTACATCACATTAGGTCCCCGTGCCCCTTAGCCTCCTCTGGTCTGTGACATTTTCTCTGTCTTTTCTGTTTTTCCTGCCCTTGACAGTTTTGAGGAATATGGTTAGGCATGTTGAAGGAGGCCCCTCAAAATGGGTTTGTATGAGATTTTCTCATGGTTGGCCTAGGGTTATGGGTTTGGGGGAAGACAACCACGGAGGTGAAGTGCCTCTTTCATCACATCATATCAGGGGGTGCATGATATCCACATGACATCACTGGGGATGTGAATCTTGATTAATTTTTTGACCACAGTTTTTGACTTTACCCTAACATCCTTCCAGCCAACCTCCCATCCTTCCAGGCTCACATTAAGTGGTATAGAAGTTTTGTATGGAAGCTCCTTTCAGACTGTCCTCAAAACCCTCTTCCTTCCTTGAACTGACACACTGCCCCCATGATTCTGTTGCATTGGTAGCAATAATCTGTACTTTTTTGGACATTTGGTCAAGTATCTGTTTATATATCATGGCAGAGAGTGAATGAAACAGACGTACACTGAAAAATAAGATGTTCTGAGAGTTCGGGGAGGGAAACCAAAGAGCTGCATGCAAAGCAAAAGTTGATCTAGAAGAAGAGAAAGATGAGAAGAAAATGTCAGCCAGAAGTTGACAGCCAAATCAAACAGGGGCAGCGTTTGTGATTAAAATAGCAAATGCAAAAATGGGAAAGTGGTGCACGGAAGCAAAAGCTTAAAAAATCAAAACTTTCCAACTTTGAAATAAAATTTTGCAAAAGTAGAGGAAATTTAAGTGGTTCGAGTTTGTATGGGAACAGAAACATAGATGGAAAAATATGTTTCAAGTAGGTAAGGCAAATTTTAATGAACAGCCAAATAACACAGTTATCTGATCTGACAAAGGGAAAGTACGGCAATTTGGAAAGAGTGGGAAGTCCTCTGGCAGCCCCGAAGTGATTAAACAATCAGCTTGGGCTCAATGACCAGGTCCAAGGACGATTGTCCAGAAGGCTCGAATTTGGGCCTGCTATTTTCTTCTTATAAATTGCATCATTTTGTTCTGAGAGGCAAACAACAAAAATTTCAGAAATCTGAAATCCTTTTTCAAAAAAAAAAAAATCAAGTTAGTCAAGTAGTTTTTGTGTGTTTGTTTGCTTTTGAAAAAGAAAAAAAAAAAAGCATTATTGTGTTTTCTAAAGGTGGCTCATGCCCACAATGTCCCATAGAATGTTGTCTTTTGCTCCAAAGAATGTATCGTGCATCGTCTCTGCTCCATGTCAGGAGCTGGTCTCTGCTCACCATCTATGATCTAAAATACCCATTTTATTCCTTACCTGCCATTTGCACTTTTGCTGGTTTAGGTCTTGAGAGTCAAACCTCTTTTGCAAGTGGGTTTGGGTTTTTCATTTTTTTCCTTCTGTAGCCCAGATCATTCACCGTGTCACTTATGACAGTGCATTACCCATCAGGATGATTGACCTGCCCAGCACCTCTCCCCTCCTCCTGCCCAGGTTAAATAATGCCTTTACCAATTCCCTCACTCTCACTTCCCCATGTGCTCTATAACTCTCATGCCAGACCAGCCTAGGTTTGTCCAGACTGTGGTCCTATCCCGCACAAGGGCTGCACACTGGGCATTCCATCCCATGTAAGGATTTTAACATGAGGTTATGAAAATTCTATAATCCACACAAAACAATGTAATACATTAAACCAGGTTGCCTATAGGAAACCAATATCCCACTGTATCCCATAATCCCCATCACTTTTTAGTTCTCTCATTTCCACCACATATGGTTGCTTGAAGATCAGGTTATCTTTCCTGGCTGGAACCAACCCAAGACTACTGCCCCCGCCAGATCTTTCTGCCAGCTTCACGGGGTTTGTGTTCTAGGCTCAGCCATCCTGTGAGGTGCAACCTTTTGTGTTATAACTCGTGTTGTTGTGGCATTGGTTCATTCACAAATGACTGGTAACTGGAGGAATGATGTCAATAGACCACGGAAATTAGATTGATTCATCTGTGATTTTTCCAAGGCAGGAGGAGGTGGGATAGTGGAGGTAGAACTATAAACTTCCATGGGACCAAACAAAACCAAAAATAAAAATAAAACAAAACAGAAAACCAGCCCCAAATCCTTCAGTAGAGTGCTGCATTGGCAGGAGCTTTTTGAGATCTATTTAAAGCAAATTAAAAATGAGTGTGTGTCTAGCGCTCCTCCAGGAGAAGTACCCCTCAGCCCAGCTGGGGCTCCAGGACCACTTCCTCCTGCACCCTTCAGAGGCTCCGTGTGGCTCAGAGCTGTGCTTCATCATCCCGCCTCAATACCCACAGGCCAGCGTTGCCACTCTCTGGTCTTTGTATGTTTTTAATATCCCCTGAGGAAGACTCTAGAACTCTAAGCTTCCTGCTTGGGGTGTTAAATTATATCCCAGCAACTATTTATTTATTTATTTATTTATTTATTTATTTATTTATTTATGATAGTCACACAGAGAGAGAGAGGCAGAGACACGGACAGAGGGAGAAGCAGGCTCCATGCACCGGGAGCCCGACGTGGGACTCGATCCCGGGACTCCAGGATTGCACCCTGGGCCAAAGGCAGGCACCAAACTGCTGTGCCACCCAGGGATCCCCCCAGCAACCAATTAATTGGTTTTTGCTGACTTCTGGTCACAAAGTTGCATAGGTTTTAAGTGGTTGGTCCTTAGTTTTCCCATAAATGACTATTTTTAGGATACTCTGCAGCAGAACACAAGGATTTTCACATTGCACGTTGAAAACCTATCCTCAGTTGATTATTTTCTTTACAACCACACTGAGATGTCCCCCTGCTGTGTTTTCAGCCGGGGACACTCACGGCTCCCTCCATTGTCCCAAAGTTTGAAAGGTGGGGGCTGAGTCACGCAGTCCCCAGCGATTCCTTCAATGAATTGCCACTGCAGACTTACCTTGACCCCAAGCCCCATGAGGACAAAGCTCCCGTCTTTGGTCTCTGTACATCTCATGTCTAGAGGAAAGCCCAGACTCGGTGTTGGAATGTTAACTGGAGTTTTGTCTAATAGGTGCCAGAAAGCCAGATGCCCTCCCCAGATACACTCCCCATGGACGCAGGACCAGAATTATATTGTAAGACTTTAAGAGATCAACCTCCAAGATGCTCCAACCAGGCTCCTCTACCTGCTGAGCTAATTGACCCAATACCCCAATTAGAACTTTTAATAACTTGCATTGGGCTCTTCTCCTGAAATAGGGAATGGCAAAGTCATTGCTCCCAAAAAATAAAATTAAAAGTACGAGGTCCAAATATGTCCTTTGAAAATAATATGGTGGGGGAAGGAAGAAGAGAGAGATAAGTACGTGACAGAAAGACATGTTACGTGAGTTGAGAATGTTGCTCAGGGAGCAGGAGGGCCATTTAATTATCCAGTGAAATGGGAACTGTCTAGACAAGTAATTCAGATAGCTCAGGCTGAAGCCAGCCCTTCAGGAGTTCGTGCCAGAGCCCAACCTCAGGCCTGCCTACTGGAATCTCGGGGCTTTGTTTTGCCTTGGGTAAAGCCACATCTCAGCTGGCTGCCAACTCTCAACAATGAGTGGCTTGCCGTAAGAAGCTCAGGCCTAAGGGAATTCATCTTCCTCCTGTCCACGATAGTGATGGGCGGATGAACTTGAGTCCAGCTTCCAGCGGTCGTTCAATATGCGACAAACTGCTCTGCCCAAGTCCAGAGGGTCATGGTCACCCTGGCCGGCCAGCCCCTCCGTGCCAGCCCTGCTGCCCCTCGTAAATTGTCTGAAGGCATAAGACACAGCGCTGGAAATCAGAGAGTGTGCACCCAGTACCAGTTCTGCAGAGGACCTGGCAAGGACCCGGGGGAGGCCGTTTGGCCTGTCTGCTTCTCAGTTCCTCATCTGTGAGGTGAAAGGGCTGAACTAGAACACTGCTTTTTTTTTTTTTTTTTCCTGACTGGAGGGGATATAACACCTTTTCATTGCAGAATCTGTGAAACACAGAAATATCATGCATATGCAAAATATTTTCAGATCTCAGAAAACAAATTAGGAGCCTGCTTTTGCTCCTGACATGATGCAAAACACTTCTCCATTCATTAAAGAAAAAAAAGTTGTGTAATTTTGTAATAGCTTCCTAAAATCTCACAACCATTTGGTTTCCAAAATGCCTCCCATCTCAAACATTTTAGAATTCTTTAAGTGGCGCTAGATTTAAAAAGGAGGGGGGGGGGATGCCTTTCTGAGAGAAAGAGAGGAGAGAGAGAGGTAGCAGGTCTAGGTACCAAGTTGCAAGCTCTGTGGAGCACAGTTTAATCATATTCATATTGGGAGGCGGCCCTCCGTGGTGCTCTCATGGTGTTAACATGTCGATGCCAAGAATATGAGGCCATGACTGCTTTTTCCCAGAGCCATTCCTCAGGGTTGTGTTTTCAGTGGACAGCCCTGAGAACTGGTAAGAGCTATCTCCAGAACAAAGAGCAAGCGTGCTTATTGCTTGCTTTAAAAGCAGTGCCTCCCCCAAGCTCAGCATCCCTTGGCGACAGTGCAAAGCCACTGCCCGTGCAACATCTATCAGGACCCCTCTGCCTTGTCCCTGTGCTCTTGGGCACGAGGGTAACTAAGAGAAGTGCTCATGTCCATGCTGCTTGCCCAGCTGGGAGTCATAAAGCCTTTTGTCTCCGACACAGGAGTCACACATCTTCCACCAGCAATAGTTTAACTCTTTAGCTTGAAAGTGGGATAATGTCAGCCCCCACACCAATTATTACATGTTAGTTAAATGGTGACAGTTGAGTGGCAAGGACACTTAGACTCTACGAAGTTAAGCATCTTGCTTAACTTTACACGAGTGATAAGTGACAGAGCTAGAAGTCAATTCTGTAAGTACTGTGGTCACAAGGACAGCCTGGGGCTGTTGGAATCCAAATCCCATATATTATATTGGCTGCTTTCACCCCTCAGACACCATACCATATCCTCTAGTGCACAAAACCATTTGATGTGAAATTAACTGAGAACTTCAAATGGATTCTTCATTAAGAAAAGTAGTTGGTCCCAGTTAGATGTTAAATCTGAAGCTCCTTTCCCCAGAAAGCTTACCATCTGTTACCTATTTGGAGGACTCATCTACCAAAGTGTAGAACTGGTTTATTTAAATTAAATGAAAGCGTTTAAATCTGGTTGTTGTGGCGTTTTATTGGCTTTAAAAGCAATTTTTTTCTCCAGCAGGCCACAGTGCATAAATATTATGGATATTCTTAAAAATGAAATGAACACAGTAGGAATCTTTCTAATACCTATTGTGATAAAAGTAATAAGCTTCCTATGCTCGTGAGAAGAGACGGTAAGGTAATAACTCTAGGAACATGTGTCACTGCTATCCTGGGGCTAGAAAGTCTTATTTTAGGCCTTTATTTTTTAGGGGCCCCTGGGTGGCTCAGTCAGTTAAGCATCTGCCTTTGGCTCAGGTCATGACCTCAGGGTCCTGGGATGGAGCTGTGCAGCAGGGTCCCTGCTTAGCAGGGAGTGTGCTTCTCCCTCTCCCTCTGCTTCTCCCCCTGCTCATATTCTCTCTCTCTCTCACTCTCTCTCAGAAAAAAAAAAAAGACTATTTTTAAGAGCAGATTTAGGTTCACAGCAATATTGAGAAGAAAGTACAGAGATTTCTGACATCCCCCCACCACCACCCTTGCATGGCCTCCCCTCCTAGCAACATCCCCCACCCACCTGGTACATTTGTTACAACTAATAAACCTGCATTGACATGTCATTATCAGCCAGAGTCCATAGTTGACATTAGGGTTCACTGAGAGAGACTTTCTATTGGTTAGAGATGGAATATTGCCCATTGACAGAAAATCCTTGTATTGATGGAATACCCGATGAGTTTGCTAAAGTACCCTCAGCACTCAGCAGTTGAGAGAAATTATGATTAGGTACTTGGTAAATGTTCTCCATACATTTGTTCATCTCATGCATTTATCCTATAAGTATCAATTACGTGGCTGCAACAAGAACAGACATTGGGGAGATAGCAGTGACCATGACAGGAGTCCCTGCCCTCGTGGAGCTTGTGTTCTAGAGGCAAATAGAATGTCAGTGCTGATAGCTGCTCTGGAGAAAAGTTGAACAGGAAGAAGCAGCTAGAGAGAGATGGTATGGGAGGTGCTCTGTGAGATTATATGGTCAGAGGAGGCCTTTGCACAGAGATGCTATTGTGGGAAGGTGTGAGGAGCAAGCAGCAGGAAGGTGTGGGTGATACTGCCTGGATTATAGACATGAGGGTGATGTGAAGAAGATGAAGAAGAACCAGATTTCCTTGCAGCCCAACCTCATGTTCTGTTTGGACTGTGATCTCTTTCTGGGCCCAACTCACCTCCAGCCTAGAGAGGATCCTTGTAGGTAAAGACAGCAAACAGAGCCTTTGTGTTGTGAATGGACGATGAGAGTGCTCATTGTTTACCATGGGTGGCCAACATGAAGCAGAAACTTTTATTTCTATTTGAACTGAATAAACATCTGTCTTCTTCCCACATGCCAGGCTCTGATACCAGAGGAGGAGTGCGATCGTGTCTGGCGGTGTGATAGTTTTGTTCTGAGGAGCATGGTGGGTAGTGTGAGTGGGGATAAGGAGAAATAAAACATGGCCTTTATGTCCAGCACGGCCAGTCAGATGAAGAGGGGGCTAAATTCTGGGAAGTAGGGAGAACATGAGGAAGGGCAAGAGTCATGCTGGTTGTGGATGGTTTATGGAACTGGCCACCAGGTTGGCCACAACGGACATTTGGTATTGGGCTGAGGCCAACCTCTTTCTCTCAGCTCTCGGCTTAGAGGACCGAAGGAAGAGTAGATTCTCTCCCCTTCTTAACAGAAGATGGGAGGATTAGGAGACTTTTAGAAGGCCTAGTTCTCCTCACTGAGTTGAACCACATTCATTATGTTGTCATTCTCCCTTCCTCTCAGTGGGGAGAAAGATTTACTTTCATTGCAAATATTCAAGCATTTGTTGGGTTCACTTTCACAAAAGAATTAAAACGTGGGAAAACCAAATCCCCACCACCACCACACCCCCACCCCCGCCCCGCCACTGCTTTCATTTTGGCTTTTGCTTAATTTTGTAACATTGATTCTTTGATCCTTCCAACCATAAATCATTTAAGTGACTTTGATTAAATAACCGCTTAACTTCCAAAATTCTTTGTATAATGATTGTATTTCTTGTCATATTCTATACAATTATAATGAGGTTTTACAAAGTAGGTTCAGATGCCAGCGCACCTGGACTCCTCCTGGCGCACCGTGATTTAAAGCAACTTATTTCACCTCTCAGGGCTCAGCCTTAACCACTGATAAGAAAAGCTTGTTATTTAATATACATCCCCCATGGAGACGGTGTCGGGAATTTTATTCACTTAGTGTTTATAAAGGATCTTTATTGGAAACCCCAGGGAGGGTGATACCCATGAATATTTTAATATGCAATAGGAAATCTGTCTTTGGACCATCCAGCCAATGTTATATAATGACCTGTTTTTTGGCTCCATGTTCCCTACTGAGACCTTCTTCTGGCTTCTCTGGAGACGGAATTTTGCTATTTTCCCGGCAGCTAAGAGACCGGGGGTGTGGCTGGGCAAGCCGAACAACTGGTAGATTCTCTGCCCAGCATGAGAATCCCTTTGGTGTGGAGGTTTTGGATTCTGTTTGTGGAGGACGAACGACTGCTAACGTCTCTCATTTTGAGGGTTAACACATATCTGTGAAATGGAAGACCTCTAGTTGAGCTCACAGGTTTTGTCAAGCATTCTAGCAAGTTACTCTTCATTTCACTCACCCTCTGGCTTTATTGGTAATACCAGTTGACTCCCACGGGCATTTATGTGTTGCTGTGTGACAAAGGTTGAACCGTTTTGATTAGGAAATGTTTTCCTACAACCCCTATGTTTACAGTAACTATTAAAGATGACAGTAAAATGTATATAATGGACATTGTTCAAATAGTCCCCACTGCTTCTGAAATGACTATTTCTCTATTAGAGCAAGAGAGCAGTGAAATGCAAGCTTAAGGACAGGCAGCAACAAAAAACATGGGCTTTTGAATTAAGCTAATATTTAACGTGGGATAAGGACTACTGATATATATTGATCTAGCTTCCCTCCTATTCCCCTAGGGACTTAATCTCATAGCTCAGAACATTAAACAGTTGTTTATTATTCCACCGGTATTATAAAAACAATACTAGAATTCTTTTCCTTCTTTCTTTGCTTTGTTTTGTTTTGTTTTGTTTTTTTGTTTTGTTTTGTTTTTAAGAAAAAAAAGCATCCAATACCCCAGCAGGACAGAGCAACCGCCTATGTGTCAAGTGACACACCCAGGTGGGAATAGGCTTGGCTGTGGCTCTGTTCTTTGCAGGGACCTGTTTTTTTGCCTGGCTTGGGCACAGATTCCTACCTGCAACAACACTAGAAAGAGTTCTTTTAACTCTAGGCTTTAAAGAGAGCAAAAAGGATTGGCGGGAAATTATGGACACCCTGCCAAGTAGCCACATGAGTCATCTCGAGCAGTGTTGTCTGATAAGAATGAAATGATAGAAATGTTTCATATCTGCACATGTGATTACCAAGAACCACTTGTGGCCAGAGAGCACTTGAAATGTGGCTCATGTGACCATGGAAGTGAATTTTCAAGTTCATTTCATTTTTGATAATTTATGTCTAAGTAGCCACAGGTAGCTAGCAGCTACCATATTAGCACAGATTTCTAGTTTCCTGAGAGTTAACTTAATAATGCATGCCCCCAACAACAAAAGTAGAACTAAAATCAATTCTGTCACCAGGTCCTGGGACAGTCTGGCCCTCCCTTTATGGTTGGTTGACGATGTACATCATTGATTTTTATTGCTGAATCACATTCCATTGTATGGATGTACTGATGTCTTTTTTCATTCACCAGTTATGGTCATTGGTTGTGTTTGCTTTTTGGCTATTGGGAGTACCAGTGCTGTGCACACTCGTTGTGCATTTTTGTGTGACTGGATGTTTTCATTTCCCTGAGATATGCGCCTAAGAGTGGAGTTGGGGGGTCACGTGCTCACTTTACCTTCAACCTTTCATGGAACTGCCAGACTGCGTCCCAGAGCAGCCACACCATTTAACATTCCCATCAGCAATATGTGAGGGTTCTAATTTCTCCACATCCTTGCCTGCACGTGTTACCATCTGTCTGTCTGACTGCAGCCATTCCAGTAGGTGTGAGTATCTCACTGGGGCTTCAACCTGCATTTCCTGTGCATTCACATTCTGTGTGGGCCCCTCTCATAGGTAGACTTGCCCCAGCGATGCAGCTCTGCAAGAAAAGAGAAAATTGTATTTTAGGTGTTTCTTCTGAAATAATAGAGTTAATTCTGTGGTGCAGTTACAAACTGGCACCAGAAGTGAGAGCATGTAACCATTTGGCACCCAGTTAGCCATTAGCTACCTTTATGCCTTTTCTGGGTCACATTCCTAGGCAGAGCTTTGTCCCCTAGAAACAGGCTCTGTAAGTAAAAGTGGTTTGAGCTAGTCCTAAGGGAGTGCTTTTAAAAATTTCCTGTTACAAAAGAATTTCCCCCAGAGTCCTTTCTCAAGCAAGCACAGAATATTCTAAGATCACCCTCAAATTGTAACGGTTTAAGTGATGCAGCAGAAGAATCAAAATGTTAACACAAGATGGAAACAAAAAGACAGAAACCCAGGTGTAGGAGGCCCTGACGCACGGAGGGCATGATTTGCCTGCAGGAGCAGTGCCACCCTCAAGCTGCCTCAAATTCACGAGTACGTGCATCCATTTCTTGAATAAATATTTGATGCCTCGATGTGCTGGATGCAGCTGTGGGGATAGAACCATGCACAAGGACCTGGTCTTCATTTGCACAGACGAGGCACATGGGAGTCAGATCAGCCAGTGTTAAGAAGGAATAGCACATCCACACTGTGCTTGGGACCATGTGTTGTGTGCTTGCGTCGTCTTGTCCTGTGCTCACGTGCGAGCACCTCAGTGGGACATATGCCATCCCAGCACGACTGACCTAGGTATACCTTCTCTTTTTATTGTTAAGTAGCCATTACTTTATTTCTTTATTCTTTTCTCTTTCTCTCTCCTTTTTTTTTTAAACATCCCTTTTTATAACCAAGTTGTTTCTAGCATCTTGGGAGATTAAGGGTTTGATGAAATACGTTTATGTTGACAGTGTTCCCTATCTCCTTAGCCTGTTAAATTTCTAGTTATCCTTCAGTGCACTGCTCAGATACTACCTTTTCTGTAAAATAGCACCGTCACTGTCAATTCTCCCCTAAACTCCTATAGCACCGTGCACTTGCATTATACCCCTTCCCATTTTGTAGAAGGAAGGTTCTCTACCTGTTGGCTTTCCTCACCAGTCAGTGAGCATCTCAGAGTAAGGATTTGTGTCTGAAGCTTATTTATATTTTTAGCTCCAATCACAGAAATTCACATCTTGCAGTGATCAGTAAAAGCTGAGTGAAAGAATGAATAAATACATAGAGGAATTTAAAAAAAAAAAAATCACGTGAACCCAGATTCTTCTAGCTGGAGTAACTTGTAATTGAAATAGCAGTGAACTGTCAACTCTTGTGATCCCTTGCTTATTATTTTATATTGATCTTTTCATTTAACAGGGGAAAATAGAAATATGTTTTCTTGTTGGAAAATATATGTGAAAATAATGAAATCTAGATAGGAAAAGATGATAGGAAGTCAGTTATTAAAGATCTTTATGGCTAAGACCAATGCTAATATTTTATCCTAGGAAACAGAATCTACCTCTGACCCCACAGACATCTGGAAATATTATTTCTAGGGTAAGAAATGAACCAAGTCTGGTAGATCATGGGTAGGCCCAGATATGCAAAGAATAAAGAATGGGCTGGACCCAGCACAGAACCAAGAGCCTGAAGCCACATAAACAGGCCAGATTACAAGAACCTTTTGACACTTGGCATAAAAAAGAAGCAAGACCGTGGAAAACCAGGTGGATAGGCAGGAAAGTGCGCTAGGGACAGGATTCAGGATAAGCAACAAGTCACACAAGAAAATAACATAAATTATGGTTGTATGAAGCTCAAAACCCAGTATTTTGGGAACAAGGAAAACAATCAGAGATCAGAGGGAAAAAAGTGATCCAAAATCTAAGCCAAGATGAGGGAATATAATCATGACACAAGTTGATGGGAAAGCAGTATTGGGGAAGACGCAGAATCAAAAGAACCAGGGGGTAGACCAGCAGTGCCAGCAGCTTTCTAAGTTGGTGAGACAAAGCCAAGAGCCTTCTGTCCTCTATATACATGGAGGATGTGCCATCCTTGCAATGCTTTTAGCTCCCTTTCTACTGTTCCTTAAAAATAGCAGAACTGTGGCTTTTATTAAGGAAAGCTATTGTTTAAATTTTTAAAACTGTCACAGCATTGTCTACTTTGCTCCTTACGTTGAATGTTTGAGATAGGTAGGAAAGTATTTTTAAAACTGTTTTCGTGACATTGGACTTATACCCAGAATATATAAGGAACCCATAACCAATAACAGTAAGACTAACAACCTGTTAAAATGAGCGAAAGGGCTTACGCTGAAACTCAGCAAAGGAAGATGTAGAGATGGCCAACAATTACATGAAGATGCTCAGCATCATTAATAATCAGGAACATACGAGTTAAAACCTCCACTCAAGACCATGAATACCACTTCACTGATGATACCAAGGAGGGAGACACAGAAGAAGCAAGACACAGAAGAGTTGATCTACAGGATTCAATTTATGTGAAGTTCTAAGACAGGCAGAGCTAAGCTATAGTAACAAATCAGAAAGTGGGTGCTTTGGTTTACAGAAATTGACTTAAAAGGGTCAGGAGGGAATTTCTGGGGTAATGGAAATGTTCTATACTTATTTAAAACTTTTTCTTTTTTTATTAGAGAAAGAGTAAGTGAGAGAGAGAGCACAAGCAGGGGGAGCAGGAGAGGGAGAAGCAGGCTCCCCACAGAGTAGGGAGCCTGATGCGGAGCTCCATCCCCTGGGATCATGACAGTATACTTAAGGGTTGTGCATTTTGTTATGTATAAATTATATCTTTACAAAAGAAGAAAATCAGGTTCAGAGAAGTGAAGATACTTCCTTAAAGTAAGGCAGCAAATAAAGGGCAGAACCAGTCCTTGAACCCAGGCCAGCCGATACCAGAGTTAGAGCCCCTTTGGTTACATCACCTTCCCTGAGCATACACAGAAGGTGAAGAACAGTTGAGCACATCTGCAGGGGAGCAGAAAGAAGACTCCTTTGTACCAGGGGAAGGAATGGCAGTAGTCACCGAGGTCACATTTCTGTCCTGGGCATGAGGCCTGTGATGGAAAGAGCCGGTTCCATCTGGCCACCTGCAGGAGTAATTAGGAGGGCTTGACAGATGCTGGAGGAGAGATAAGCATCACCATCCAGCTCATAGATCCTGCCAGGAGAGAAGGTATGAAGGTTATTCTTTGGTGGGTATCCACCTTGGGTAGTAAATAATCAACTCATTTCATTTTTAAGACCTTTCAAAAGACTATGAACTATGCCTTTCCATTCCAAGAAAATAGAAGCTACAAACAAAAGGAGAAAAATTCAATACTTCCTAGGTCTTTTTCTCTGGTAGTAACCTCAGATCTTTTATATTGCTTGCTAAAAAACAGTGTATGTTTTAACAAAAGTAGGATCATACTATATGTGCCATTTTGTGATGTGCTTTCTAAAGAACATCTCTCTGATGGAAGATATACATAGATATCCTTTCTCTTGAGTGCGTCACGTCCCATGGATGGGTATATCCAAATAGGTTGCACCAAACCTTGCAGTTACTTATGTTGTTTCCAGGCGTTTTGCTGGAAACATGTTGTACGTGCATGTTTGCTCATTTCTTTAGTGACTTCCTCAGGGAAAGTTCCTAGAAGTGGGAATTCTGGGTCAAAAGTGAGGTTTGGACATCTCATTCATATTGTCATTTTTTTTCTTTTTGGAATGGTTTTACCAATTCACATCCTCACCAGCGGTGAATTCGCGTGTTGTCCTAGGTCACCCGGATGCACACTGCAAGTTCAGTTCCTGTGTTACGTACCACCTGTTTTCATGAAAACGTGGTCTGGCAGGGTTAAAAATTACCTTTGATGTTGTCGGTTCCATCTCCTAAGCAATGCCTGAATCCCCTTTTGGAGTCTGCTGGTTTGAAAATGAAAAATACTTCTTTTAAAAATGTTAATTTGAGAACATGATTGATGTTCGAACATAGTCAAAAAATTGAAGGAGCTGGAGAGACCAGTGATCGTGGGGTCCAAATGCCTCGGTTTCACGGCTGGCTGTCTCGTCACCTATCACTGTGGGCGGTCCTGGGCAAGTTCCTTGCTTGCCCTGCCCAAGCTCCATGGCCCCGTGTCTAAGGTGAGGGACTAAGGAGGACCCAATCTCTATGTTGTCTTCACTTATGACATTCTATAAATCTTCGGCTTTGTAAAGCATTCCTCTCAAAGGCTGGGCTTGTAAATTTTAAGTGTCAGACCTTTGAAATGCAGCTTGTGTGGGAAAGGAAAAAAACCTAGCAGCTAGTTTGCTGCTGGATCAGAATTCTATGTTCTTTGTGAAGTAATAAATTGTGTCTTGGCTCCCGGATTATTCCAGGTTGCCTCGGGTTTTGTGGAAGTGGCTTTTTCAGGAATTGTTCCCATTGCCGGAAAGTGGGTGTTAATTTGTGCCTTGGCTGTTTTTCAGGGCACACTCTGGCAAAGGCCTGGCAGGTTTTTTTTTTTTTTTTCAAAGGATCAGCAGAAGCAGGGACTTGTTTGTTGCTCTCCTTGCACAATGACACACACCCTCTGCTAATAACCAGATTTAGACCTATAGTCAGAGGCCTCAGTTGTAGAATGGGCCGCTTTCCCTGGGCCTCGGCAGGGGTCTTGGACCAAGTGAAAACACTCTGCTCAACAACATATCATAGGAAACAGGAGAGGCAAAGGCATAGAAACTGCATAGTGTTCCCAATAAATTATCTGACATCCATTGAAATGGGGTCCAGGTAGGGTCCTGGAAGAGGAGACAAAACTAAGAAAAGTGAGGAGGGAATACAGTGGAATGACATTGGTATTTGACTTTCTGTAGTTTGCAGCCTGTGTTGTTCTATCTTATTTACTCCACACGCTATCCCTGGGATGCTGTTGGCATGTTGCCCCCAGTCTGCCCAGCAAGTGAATGCAAGAGAGAAGTGGTGAGTGGCTCAGTTGCATCTAGAGCTCGGCTTGAATTCCCCTAAATCTCTGCTTTCTTGGCAGGTTTTTGCAGTCTCTCATCTCCTTCCTCTTCTCTCTCACCTGTCTATCGCAACAACTGAAAAATAGCTCTTCTTTCTTACCCTGTGAGTCCGTGGTCACAAATTAAAGTCCTTTGTCAATCTGCAGGATACTGCACTTGGAAACCACCGCCTGGCCTGGGATTCCCAGCTGTGCTTCGGTCATTCAGCCTTTGCAATTTATGCCACATTCATGTACCACGTGTACTTTGATTTATTTCATATTTGTCTTCAAATAAATGCACTCTTTCATTCTCTTGTTCCAAGCACTACAATTTCTGTGAAATCATCCATTTGATGTGCCAGATAATAGTCTTCTAATATACCTTAAAATAATTCACTATTATTTTTAAATGTCCATTTAATTTTAGAGCTATTACATTTTTTTAGATTGGTCATTTGTATTCTAGTCATGTGTCTTGTTCATACCCCCTTTGGTGTATTTACCATCCTCTGAGAAATTAGTTAATTAAAGAAAAGTTAAAACTCATTTCTTCGGTTGAATTAGCCTCATCTTAAATGCTCAGTAGCCACTGTGGCTGGTGGCTACCACTTGGACGGTACAGACAGAGAAAATTGTACTGGGTGGCTCTGAGTTCGCCCCGGGGTGTGTTGACTGCTTTCATTGGCTCAAGCAAAGCTAATTATGTATGGTGAGGTTACCGAAACAACTGTGAATGGTGGTTAATTTAGGAAGTGCTAAGAAAAATGTCAAATAATAGTTTATTCCAGGGATACCTGGGTGGCTCAGTGGTTGAACATCCGCCTTCGGCTCAGGATGTGATCCTGGAGTCCTGGGATCCAGTCCCCCATCAGGCTCCCCGCAAGGAGCCTGCTTCTCCCTCTGCCTGTGTCTCTGCCTCTCTCTCTGTGTCTCTCATGAATAAATTAATAAAATCTTTAAAAAAATAGTTTATTCCAATAACCATTGTCCAAGTAAGCAGCGAAGCAAGTAGAACGTATTCGAACTCAAGTAACAAATCTACTTCAGTGTGCTCTAAGCCACCTCTCTCCTGCAGCCCTCTCTGTCTCTCCATCCCTAGCCCCCACTGCCCCCTCCACCCTCCCAGTCTCTCTCCTTTCTGTGCATGGCTGTGTGTGTTTTCTGCTTTCCTGCTCCTTCCACCTCTTGCTCCAACTCTGCATGTCCTGGCCTCCGTCCTTTTTCTCCCTTTTTCCCTAGGTTCCTTTCACCTTCCCAACCAGAAACTTCCCTCATTCAAAACCCAAGTGTGTTTGGATTTCGTTTTGTAAATTATTCCTCAGTTGCAATCATTTCAGGCCAAAGGACATTTTTGGCTGTAACATGAACAAGGGATACCTCCTAGTGGTATCCATGGAGATGTGGCCAACTGCACACTGGACCTCTCTGCTTAGAAGTCCACTGACATCTCATCATCAGAATGCCTGAAACTGAACCATTTCTCACACAAGCCCCTGGCTGCCCCTCACTGATGTAACCACACCCAACTACTGGCTTTAGCCTACTCCTCATCCAAAGCCACCTTTGAAAAAACAAGAGAATTTTTTAAAATATTTTTATTTATTTATTTGACAGAGAGAGAATGTATGCATACAAGTAGGCAGAGAGGCAGATAGAGGGAGAGGGAAAGACTTCCCATGAGCAGAGAGACCAATGCGGGGCCCAATCCAGGACCCTAGGATCATGACCTGAGCTGAAGGCAGATGCTTAAGACTGAGCCACCCAGGCTCCCCAAACAAGAGAGTTTTTGACCACACTTCTCTTCAGGCCCATAGAAGAGGAGCCCAAAGCTACCAGTGGTTACCTTTGACGAGCAGGCTAAAAGCTGGGAATTGCTTTAAAACTTGATGCAACTTCTCTTGAAATAAAAAACGACCCTGCTAATGCTTGAAAAGTTTGAGACGATCCCCAGAGAGGGAAGTGCTGCAGAGACATATGCATTCATTGTCTGTTGGCCATGAATGTTGAGGAGAGCAGACCAGACCCCATTCTCGTTTTAATTATCCAGAGACCCCAGAGAGAAGAGCAAAAGAGAGGTTGGACCCGAGAGCTTTGAAAAGTGCAGGATGCGCTGGAGAACGTATATGCATTGCTTGATTGCACAAAATAGATCCTTCCTTAGGAGGACAAAGTTGAGACTTTCTCTTATTCCGTGCAGAGAAATGTGTTTCCTCTCCTACTCCCACCCCATCCCATTCTAAATGTATTCAATTAGGCTATGGAAAATTTAGTTCCTCTTGCTAATTTATACAGAAAGTTATGATACCTTGGGATCTTCATCTGTCAGCTGTAAACCTTAAATATGGGATTGATTATTCCCAGGAAGGTGATGTGATGATCTGCTCTCTTTCTCAGACATAGGAAGGCATTTGTCCAAAATGCAGAGTCCCTACCTGGGTGGGAGTCATAGCACCATCCTTCTGGCTGGGTTCTGTACTGCTCCACTCTATGAAAAAGAGAAATAGATCCAAGTTTAACAAATGTTAATCTTACTAAAGTTTAAAATCTACGCTGTCCTCTGGCTAGTAATAACCATAACAACTATTTGTTGAATGATTGGAATTCAGCAGTGTGTTAGGTGCTGTAGATGCAACCTCATTAATCCTCATCACAACCCTGATAGTGTAAACCCCTTTCCCCCATATTTTAGTTTGAGGAATTTTGAGTCTGAGAGAGGTAAACAACCTGCCAAGGTCACGCAGCCAATGAGTGGCAGAGCTCAGATTCAAACCCAGTCAGTCCAATGCCAGAGTTCTGTCTTTGGAAGCTGTAGTTCTGTATTTGTTTTATCATCAAATGTTTATTGAGGGTTACTATGGGCCAGGCACTATACTAGGCTCAGGAGATACTACAATGAACAATAAAGAAGAGATCCCTGATCATTTGGAGGAGCATCTATCTAGAGAGGAAAGACAAGAAAAGAGTAAGTTTAAAAAACAACAACAACAACAACAAAAAAAAACCTAGATCACTTCAGATGTTGATAACCTGTAAGAACAATAGGTGGAGTAAAGAGAGAGTGAATATGGAGCTGTTTATGCTGGGAGTTCTTAGAAGGATTTTCTGGCAAGATGACCTTTGAACTCAGACCTGAAATGTACGAAGGATCCAGAATGCAGGTGTTGAGGGCAGTGGAAATAGCAAGTGCAAAGGCACTGGGGTGAGAGTAAGTGTCCGTGTTTCAGGGACCACAAAGGTCAGCATCCCTATGTAGCCAGTGAGAGCAACGATAGAAAATTAGGTCAGACATGTAGACCGGCTTTGGGTTTTGTTCCATCCAAGTGTAAGAGCACACCACAGAAGGGTTTTCTAAGCAGAAGAAGAACAGAATCTGAATTAAGTTTTTAAAAGAGTATTCTAGTTTCTGTGTGGGCAATAGTGGGTATAGGAGCAAGACAGGAAGTGGGAGAAATGGTTAGAAGAATGTTAACTTCAGAGGGCCTGGAGGTTTCTGAAGGAGGAGGACAGTGCCTTGGAAACAGCAAAGGGGGTGGTTGCAAGGCAGTATTTAATTCTACCCCCATCCCAACCCTGAAGAACTCCTGATGTGAGGAGCGAGCCACAGGGGCCAGCCAGGTCCAGTGAGTGGGCTGACGGGCAGGGAATATTCAAAAGAGACAACGAAGCTATAGGGAGCATGTTTCACCTGCAGTGGTGGCAAAGCACAGTAGTAACAGCCAATTTTATTGAGCGTGTGCTCTATGTCTAGCAGTATTTTAAATGCTTTTCACAGAATAACTTTTTTAGTCCTCTCAATAATCCCATAGTGTAGGTACCGTTATTAATCCTACTTTATACGGGAAACTGAGACACAGAAGAGTTAAGACACTTGCAGCTCCGAAGTGATATGGCTGGCATGACAGATCCTTAATTCTTTTTTTTTTAATTTTTTTTTAATTTATTTGTGATAGTCAGAGAGAGAGAGAGAGAGAGAGAGAGAGAGAATGAGGCAGAGATACAGGCAGAGGGAGAAGCAGGCTCCATGCACCGGGAGCCCGACGTGGGATTCGATCCCGGGTCTCCAGGATCGCGCCCTGGGCCAAAGGCAGGCGCCAAACCACTGAGCCACCCAGGGATCCCCCCAGATCCTTAATTCTGAAGGTCAGAGTGGCAAGGTTCAGGGTTTGTTAGAGAAGGTTGGAGAGTGACCTCACTGAAGGAGGGATGGACTTGTCTGGAGATGGGACCCAGAGGACAAAGGTGAACAAGTTTGCTCCATGATGCCATTTGCCCTGACTGACTCTAGAAGAAGGTTCTTGATCAGCGCATGCTGGAAGCCTACAGGCCCTGGCAACTGCTCTTTCCTGTGGCTTCCTGTGGGTGGAGTGGAGCCATAGGGTGAGCCAGGGCCTCCTCCCTGTGATTGCTTTCTTAGGCAGCTTGTAGGGGAAGAGCAGTGTCATCTAAACAAGATGGTGTCTTGACCTCTTTAATCCCACTGCTCTTGGGTGGGGATAACTCTCATACTTCCACATTCCTGGGATGTTTCACTGTGACTCTCATTTGGAGGTAATAATCCCTGGCTATGGTTAATTAAACACTTACCACATATCAAGTTATATGATAAGCCCTTGGCATATATTATTCCTTCCATAAACACAGCAATCATGATATAGCTGCCCCTCCTGCTCCCCCTTTTCACATGGAATAACTGAGCACCAGAGGGGTCAAATGACTTGCCCAGGGTTATAGTAGGTGATGGACCTGAGATCTGAACCCTAGCCACCTGGTACCCAAGGTCAATCCTTAATCACTCTGCTGGTTAGCAATGTACGTGTGCCGGGTTGGGGCAAGTGTTCCCCAAGAAGCCTTTGTAAACCCAAAACAGTGAGTGAGTGTAGCAACACAGAGGTGAAGGAGAGATCCTGGGAGTGAAGAGCTCAGGTCTTCCATGACCATACTGATTTTGAAATGTTGGTAGACCAGCTGTCAGGATCAGAAAGCGCTCTGGAGGTGATGGACTTGGGGGAAATGTGAGTGGGAAAGGGGAAGTTGATGTGAATAGAGAAAAAGAAATCACTGTTCTACGTACTTGTCCTCTACTAAGTCTAACAGTGTCACAATCCAAATAATACTTTTTCCCCCTTTTAATTCCACTCAATGAGCACTCAAAAAGCTGCCTAGTTTCCCACTCTCCCCCTGCCCTTAACAAGGGAAGTGGTGGGCTTATGGATAATTTTTGGTAAGGTATTTAGTTTTCCATGATTTTAAAAAGAAAACAAATATGCAGGGTATTTTTAAAAGGAAGTCATTTAAATAAATGAAATAAGATTCTTTAGGCATCATATTTAATTGAATTGATTTCATCATTCTTAAAAATATATTTTCTTTGACATTCATCTATTCCTATCCAAAAACATGGGTGGATAGCGTGATCTCAGTTTTCTTAGGCTCAATGATCTTGGCACAGTCACTTTTTAATCATATGTGTGTGTTTTTTCAACC
The DNA here is from genome assembly GCF_011100685.1 of Canis lupus familiaris. Classification (NCBI taxonomy): domain Eukaryota; kingdom Metazoa; phylum Chordata; class Mammalia; order Carnivora; family Canidae; genus Canis; species Canis lupus. The sequence continues at coordinate 35,573,917 of NC_049251.1, forward strand.
TGAAAATACCTAGACTTGCAGGACCAGTGGAGGGGCCATGAATGTCTCTGCCAAGTGGCCATGAGTAAGGAGAAGACCGTTATAGGTTGTTCTCGGTCCTTCATTTGTATTCTCAAAGAATTCATTAACCTGTGAGTCATTTTGTTTTCTTTTGATTCACCTGGTAGATCAGATTTTGTTCTCACTAAATGTTCCTTTGAGCTCCTTGGAGAAAAAGGTCATTAAGTAGACCTTTGTCGACTTGTTTTGCAAAAAATGTACTACCTGCCCATTGTGTTCAGCCTCCAAACCTCAAAAAACAGATAAAATGAGATTCCTGTTCTTAGGGGATCATTGAAGTAATTGTTCCAAAAATCAGAAAGGGGTAGATAGAGTCACCTGGGGGAGAGTGAGTCTGTAACTCTCTGTGTGACAAATTCCTTGAGAGTTAGGGCCTAAGGTCTTGAACACCTTCATATAACTTTCAGATCCTCGTCACTGACACACTGTTAAAATAATGTAGTCCTACTCCTGATGTGGGCTTCGGTTTTGCCAATCATTGAGGCCTGCCTGGTCTTTAGGATGGAGCGATGGAACCCGGAGAAACCACCCAGGTGGAAATGGCCGAGCCAGGACCTTAAATTCCTCCTTGAGTGCACTTTTTCCCATCTAAAATAAAATCCTTTGTGTTAGATGTACATTTTTTTATGTCTTTTTATACCTCCTCAAATTTATTATTATTACTTATTTATTTTTAGTTATTATTGACAGCCAATATTTATTTAGATTAGCCAATATGTTGTACTATAAGGTCTCAGTAGAAGCAACCACAAAACTGTCGTCTGGGCTGCCCCCCACCCAAGTCCAAAGCCTGTGGAGGCCACCCATAAAAGATTCTTCTTCTTGAAGGTGTGGGGTTAGGAGTCTGGGTAAGGGAAGACCAGGACACATGCTTTAATAAAAGGAGTGTGCAGTTTCAGGGCGGAGTATTTGGGAAGGCAGAAAATGTTGCTTATTGATTGAAAGATAGAGTCAGAATTTCATGCCTAAATATAACCAGTTCTGAGTTTAGTGGTTGTTACTTAGCATGTGCTTCAGTAAACATTGATGTAATAAATGAATGAGTGTGGGAAAGAGAAACGCGAGCAAAGACAACAAGCAAACCCAGAATCCTCTTTTGCTTTCTGTGCGCCCCCTGGAATATGCAGTTTAACACCTTCATGCCTTTAAGTGTGATGGAAAGTTTTCAATGGCAGAGTTTATGGATGTTTATTTTCGAATGCTTTCCAGTGAGGGCACAGGCACGGTGGGAGGAAATCTGTGAGCTGAAGAGGAGGATCCAGTAAGTTCCAACATTGGAGGCTTCAGCACCAGCAACTTAATCAGACTCCAGTCTAGAACCTGAAGCAAGGGCAGACAGCCTTCTAGAAGCTTCCCTTGCTCTATGGCTTCACACATGGATGCACCACTATGATGGCCACGTGATAGAAACAGAGCAGTAAGCATTGGCTCGTGTTGCTTCATTTTTGGAGAGGACTAAAAAGATGTCATTCATGATCATTGTAGTTGTTTTCTATGATTGCACGAATTACCACAAATGTGGCTTAAAACAACAGAAATCTAGTCTTTCACAGTTCTGAAGCCCAGACATCTAAAATCAAGTTGTCCTCTGCAGCCCCTCTGAAGAGGAGAATCCATCCTTGCCTCTTGCAGGTTCTGGCGGCCCTGGATGTTCCTTGGGCTGTGGCTATGTCACCGCCTCCATCTCTGCCTCCATCTGAACATGGCCTCTCCTCTTCTCTCTGTATCCTGCCTCTCTATCCCTCGTAAGGACACTTGTCCAGGTATTTTGGGGCTGCACAGATAACCCAAAGTGATCTCCTCTTGAGCTTCTTAAATGACATCCGTGAAGTCCCTCTGTCCAAGTAAAGTCATGTAGGGAAGGGAACGTCTTTTCCTTCTACCTTCTGAATTCTTGGCTGGGACCCCAGAGACAGATTCACAAGAGGCAAGCGTACATATGTATTTGATTCTCATTTTATGGAAGCCTTTGAGGAAGTAAAGGAAACAGTTCAACCTGAGCATCTTTATACCAGATTTGATGACGAGTGGAGAGTTGTGAGAAGCAGGGGGGAACTCGGCAAGGCCTGTTCTGTTGGTTCAGATCGCCCTGGGTGTTCCTTCATCCTGGGGGGTAAAGGTGCCCCTTTCCTCTGGGTGTAGGGAGGGCTTCTCTCACCTGAGGGTCTTAAAACCTGTTTCAGGAGTTCACCCCATTTCTCAAGTTCCTTTAACTTAAAATACTCAACATGCCAAGTTGCTCAATTGGAGGTTGTGTGTCCTAAACTCCATCCTTCACATTCACGGGTTTTGGGGATTCCTAATCCCCATAGATGTATCATTTGGGGACCACCATTAAACCCATTACAATGACATAGGTGTACTGGGAAGGTAGGTTGACAGGCGGAGTGGGGTGGCAAGGGTAGGGTGGGATACTGGGCCAACTGGCTGATCGGGCCTTCATCTACAACTGAGGAAGTGAGCGACCGGATCAGGGTGTAGGCCTGGGAATCAAAAGGATGAGGTGGAATTAGGAGATACTTGATGAAGGAATTTTCCAAGAGTTGATCCTTGATTGGTGTGATGAATGAAAGAGACATTTTATTAATTTAATTCAATTTAATTTATTTGACACAGAGAGACAACAGAAGTAGGGGGAGCTGCAAAGGGAGAGGGAGAAGCAGGCTCCCCGCTGAGCAGTGAGCCTGATGTAGGGCTCCATCCCAGAACCCGGGATCATGGCCTGAGCTCAAGACAGACACTTAACCAACTGAGCCACCCAGGGGCCCCAGAAAGAGACAATGTGTGCTGTAGAACACTGGATCTTGGAATATTGGTAGGGTGTGTGTGTGTGTGTGTGTGTGTGTGTGTGTGTGTTGGGTGGGGGGGTTCTTTAGACAGCCAATGTCTAGGACGCACTGGATCAGATAGGGTCAAGCAGGCTTCTCCCTCCTGTAGGATCCCTCCGAGCCCTCAGCATGCTCGTGTACACTGTGCCTCTCTGAAGGCAGGAATCTGGGGGACAGCTTCCCCAAACTTACTTGTCTGTGGACCTGTTCTACCTAGATTATCCTGAAGGACAAATGATCCCACACCTCTGGAGAATATGCTCTTAGGCTCCCCACCCTCTGAGATAGGGATGAGGGAGAAAAGAAAATGTAAGGGAGGACCGGAAGGATGAAGAGAAGAAAAATTGAGTCCAATGATCTGTTGAGGGCCAGGTTTGGTTTCCAAGAGCCCTGCCAGCAACAAGGATCACCACAGGGACCAGCAGCAGTTGGGAGAAGCCATTGGAAGCCTTACACAGCCATCTCTGACTTGGTCCATGGGACTGTCCTGTGGTTTGAGTTCTTCTTTCACTGGTACCTTCTTCTAGACAGGAGAGCTTCCACTTTTGAGGAGGTGTGCATGTAAGTTTCAACCACGGTGCTGACTTTGATTGCGGGGATGGCAACTCTCACGCTGCCAGGAGGAAGACACCGGGAAGAGTATACAAATGAGCAGTAATGTCTGCTATGAGCACGGGAGGCTGGGGATGAGCTATGGGCCCTTCTTTCTGTACATCTGGAAGAACCGTCTTTCCTACGTGCCTTACCCCCCCCCCCATGTATGGAAAGGGGCTCTCCAAGAGCAGAGCCAAACCCCCACCCCTGCAGAACCCCCACCACTGGAGCTTCCAATCTTTAGCATTCCCTGCCTCATATACAGAATGGTTGGCACCAGTGACAGAAATACAGACATCAATTTTACGATGAATAGTAAAAAGAGTGAATATCTATGAGCTCTTTTTTTTTTTTAAGAAAGATTTTATTTACTTATCTGAGAGAGAGAGAGAGAGAGACCATGAGTGGAGGGCGGAGGCAGAGAGAGAGGGAAAAGCAGACTCCCTGATGAGCAGGAAGCCTGACGTAGGGCCCAATCCCAGGATCCTGAGATCATGACCTAAGCCAAAGGCAGATGCTTAACCCACTGAGGCACCCAGGCGCCCCTCTACTGAGCTCTTAGTATGCATCAGATACCACATTAAGCATTTCACATGTAGTATCTCATTTAATTCTCAAGATAGCCCTAAGGGATAGGTACCATCAATCATTAGATTTTTATAGACGGGGAATATGAGGCACATAGAGATTGAGCAATTTGCCCAAGGACGCACAGCGAGTGTGCGGTACAACCAGAATTTGACTTTAAGCTGTCTAATGTTAAAGCTGACATTCATAACCACTAGATTATGAATTTAATTATAAATGTTTTAGATTTCAAATGTTGGTAAGACTTGGAAATGGAAATATGGAGAAGGCAGTGGAGGATACAGAACTGGACGAGGTCAGGCCTGGGCTCAGAGCCATCGGGAGAGATGGTGGCTGAAAAGTGCCCGTGGATAAGTTTATTCTGACTATGAGGTTGAGAGTCAATTATACAGATTTACAACGCAGAAAGAACTCCGTGCAAAGGTTTTATGCATTAGTGGGATGTTTTCCCAAGCAATGAGTTAGAAATAACTGACTACTATTATCACAGTCCATGGACAGAACATTCCAGCTCTGAGGAAATGGGACCCAGACACAGAGGTCTATGTCCTAAATCATGCTGAAAAGGCAGAAGCAGTTGGGATTTTTGAGAAGCAGAGAATTCTTTCTGGCCCGTAAGTACAGGAGAAAACCATGGTGCTCGGTGGGCATCCCCAACTACAGACTCAGTGCCCTCCCCGTTCCCTTAAGACCCGGAGACCCTGGAGCAGGGGCTGCGCGTCATTCGTGCAGGAGCTTCTAGCACCGGGAATAGAGCGGGACCGATTGAGCCAAGGAAACGAGAGCCAAGCCCGTTCAGCCACATTCAGCTCCTGGATTCATGATCAAACTGTAAAGTGTTTTCACTGACCCATCACCATGTCATTGCCGATGTCTGAATTTTCCCTCACATACTGGGGACAGAGCCACGATAAATTGCTACCTACTTGCGCTGAGTTTCATTTTGCTCTGATTCATTGCTCACTTAGGGACTTTCTAAAATCACAGTTTATGGACTCCACATCCTGGTGGTTCCCAGAGATAAATGAGCCTGGATTCCAGGGAATGCAAATGTCTTCAAACTTGCAGCCAGCTTCCCGGCTCCCTGCAAAGGTCCCTTAAGCCCCTAAGTATTTCCTCTCTTAAATCACACATCACTGGCACAAGCGGAGTATTTTCAAGTTACCTCTTTCTCGTCAGGAGACCGTCCCAGAAAGGCCTACCAAGCACAGAAATGCCGTCGTTCTTGGCAGTTTTATTGGTGCTGTTCTTAGATCTAGTTCAGAGATTCTTTTTAAAAGCTGGGTTTGGTGGGTCTTGTTTTCTGTTTTTTGGTTTTTTGTTTTTTGTTTTTGTTTTTGTTTTTTTTTTCCTGAAAGAAATGATTCCATTGGGGCTGCACTTGAAACATGACGTTGAATGTCTCTTGGCGCGCGTAGGGGCTGGGTGAGGGCTGTGTGTGCACTTGTGCAAACGTTAGACCCTACCCAGTTGGGCAGTGGGAAGCCCCAGAGCCCTCCACGGTGAGTGGCAGCGGAGCAGTGGTATCTGAGTGCTCCACCCAATGTTAATCTGGATGTGAAAGTCATTTTTGCTTGGGCCTCAGATAGAGCCTCTCACAGTGTCTGTCTGGTATGGCCGAGAAAGAGGCACAATTTTCTGTGCCTTGAGAAAGAGGCATGACGTCACATCCAGGGAGCCTCAGGCAAAATGGCCATTTATTGAGCTATGCCAACACGTCTTGGGAATATAAAAAAGCACGTGGTTCAGGGTGGTAACCAATTTTTCTCAAACGGAGGGCAGCAGAAGCGAATCATATGACAATTGTGCGAAGCGGTTGGAACTTCCTGATGCTTTTTCATAATAATTGTTTGCCTTCAAGGCCTTCGAATGTGCAGCCAAAAATTGGAGTGTGTGAACGTGTGCTGTGGACACACACAAAAAAAGGTTACAAACCACTGATCTGTTCCCAAGAACATTGGTTAGGCTCAGATACACACACACACACACACACACACACACGCACGCTTGAGTTTGCACTTACAATTCTACTTTTGGATTTTCTTCAGATATTACTACTTCTCTTCATTGAGATCATTCAGATTTTGTTGATTTGCACCCATGCTTTTGTTTATATTTCAATACTTTGCCTAATATATCCTACATGTGAGCCTAGGAAAATTGCTTTCAGAAAGACTCAAGAAGGCCAACGCCTCTTGCTCCCAGGCAAATACCCAACTTTCCAAAGTGGAAACCACAAAAGTTGAAAGTGGAGGACAGCTAACTCCTTCATCCTTCCACCTCTGCCATTGTCAAGGTCAGTGATAAGGATTAGGGGCAAGTGCCCTGGCCCATATGTTGTGGCTATTTCTGTGGTACATGGGGCTCCTTAACGCTGAGAGTGGTGGCCTGAGGACATGGAAATGCCATGAAGGGCATTGTCAGGAACTCCTCACGGTGTCACCTGTGAGCTCTTGGCTCCAAGGGCACATGTTGGAAAGTACACAGACTAAGATGGCACCTCGAATGGGTCCATCTCTTTCACTGCTGCAACTTTGGGAGAGTTGCCTATTCTGTGAAAATCGGCCTTCTCAGTGTGGAAGATGGAAATAAAATTCCTACCTCCATGGTTATTAAAATTAAATAAGATAATGTCTGTCAAGTGCCAGCTAGAACAGCCACTTGATAAATGTTCATTTCCTCGCATCTCTTTACCCCATAATATGAGCAATAACTCTCTCACTGGGCTGCAGCATCTGCTTCTGGAACTGGAATATCTACACATCAACTGGATGGGAATGATGAGACACACTTCTTTAGCATATTCATCAGAATTCTTGCCTGGCCTGAGATGAAGCAGGGGCAGGGAGCATATGTGGATAGAAAGCAGATACTCAGGCCTTCTAGATAGCAGGGAGTCAGTCTGGGCGATCCAGAGTCACCTTACTTTAAACATATATCACACTTTTTTATAATCCAGGTAATGGTGATGAACTCTTCCCTTCGGAAGAGCCTGACTAGACCATTCCGTCCTTTGCCAAACCAATGACTCATTTTGTCTGAGCCCACAGCTGGGTCATATTTCCCCGCCTCCTTGTAGTTGAATGTGGCCAATGGAAGGTGGCCAGGCCTGGCGAGCCTCCACTATCTCCCCTCTCCATCTGCCAGATGGATGTCAGTGTCCAGGGACCCTGGAAACTGCGCTGAAGTAGGCATAGCCTCTGACAGCCTGAGTCCATAAGTGGCCGTGTGGAGCAGAGCACCACCTGCTTCACCATCTGGACTTCACCCAAACAAGAAAGGAACTGTCTGTGTACTAAGCCATTAAAACCTCAAGGTTTATCTGTCACAACAGCCAGCATTATTTTAACTAGTAATCTTCATGAAACGAGGTAAATTTTTAAAACCTTCCTTTCTGATGACCTTTGACATTCTTCTGAACATGAGCGCACCATTTTGTATTTTGTTACTGGGGGGAGAACAAATTTCATAATTGCTTAAAAACTACCTACCTGGTCTATCCATTCAAAATAGGCTGTGTATATTGATCATATGAACTATGGAACAAAGTTCTCCATCAACAAGAAGTCTATTCGATTTTTTTTGCCTAATGGTTTCAGCTGCCAAAGTTAGTGATTAGCTGCGTTTATTCTGTTTTAAATTAGATTAAACACTCCTGATGCCAGGTGCTGGGCTGGGAGGGGGAACTCAATAAAGACAAAAGAAATAAAGATAATTATGTTTTCTAAATTATTAGAAATTCGGAAATGAGAAAACTAAAATTTTTCTAAAGCGTCCTATATACATCCGTGTTTTCTTAAACCAAATATACTGAAAATAGTTTTACTTTTCCCAGTCTTCAGCTTCATCAATCATAAAATGAGGGGATATGTAATCCACAGGATTTGAGGATTAAATGAGGATCATGTCTACCTCCCAGCCTAACGCCTGGCACAATAAATATTAAATAATACGCACACTAACTATTGAAACCGTGACCTCTTTCTTAATGATTTGGTTTATTGGATTTTGCTTTGGAATTACGCTTAGGAACGTGAATTTTCACACTCAGAGACTTGTAAAGTAGCCCCTTGGCCGCTTACCCCAACACCAGTTGGAACTACAGGGCAGTGCTCTGAGTTGTGCTATCTACTTTTACGGTTTCTACTGACTTCTTGCTGCGTTTTACTGACTACACCTACAAGTTGTCTTCAAAATCTTTTTTCTATGGGGAGGAGAAAATAAAACACCCCTTGTAGAAATTACTGCTCAAAAATGAATCAGCTCGGTCTGCAAGCTAGGGAATGCTCTGGCAGGGCAGGTTGCAAGCCATCAGAACGGCTCTTTCAGTGGCTCGGGGGCCCATTGGAGCCCATGCCAAGATCACTGCTGTTCTAGCACTCTGAGGCTGACAGAAGTCATGACTCCCAGCCACAGTACGGCCTTGCGGCTCTGCCTGCCAGCGCAGCTCCTGTGCTGGGAGGAGGGAGAGAGGAAAGAGAGGGAAAAGATAACGGGGGCTGGTGGGGGGGACCCGAAGGAGGAAGGGAGACCCAGGGTAAGAGGTAACCTGGGTGGCTCTTCACTGAGGTGGCCAGCCAGGTGCTTCATGTTCACATCAAAGCTGGAGGGGCCCAGCCTTGGGGGCACCTGTTCTGATTTTCATTCTCACCCACCCTGTGTCAGCCTATCCACTCCCCTACACCTCTGCCCATGACAGCTGTTTGCCACTCACTGAAGTTATTTCCCAGGGTATTGTGTGAACCTGGCATCAGGTTATTTGGTTTTGTAATTCTTGGTTTACCACTGATGATGAATTGTTGTTCCCATTCCATTTTCATACTGTATTTGTGTATCTTCATTTGTGAGCTTGACTGTTCACGGGCTTTCTTGTTTTTATTGTTATATTCACCATTTCTTCCAAAGGAAAATAATTTTGGTTTTCTTACTGTATTTCTTTTTCTGCTGCTCATGGTAGAAAAAGGATAACCCAATTTTCTTAAGCATAACTAAAATTTTAAGAAACAGAATGTGATAAATCACCCTGTTTAACCCAAAATAGAATTATATTAAGGATGTCATATTATGGCCTACTTCTTTTTTAATTCTGGTTAACATATAGTGTATTATTAGTTTCAGGTGTAGAATTTAGTGATTCATCAGTTGCATATAACACTTCAGGCTCATTACATCACATGCCCTCCTTAATGCCCATCACCCAGTTACCCCATCCCTCACCCGCTTCCCCTCCAGCAACCCTGTTTGTTTCCTAGAGTTAAGAGTCTCTTATGATTGGTCTCCCTTTCTGTTTTCATCTTACTTCTATATTTCCTTCCCTTCCCTTCTGTTCATTTGCTTCTTAAATTCCACATATGAATGAAATCATATGGTATTTTTCTTTCCATCCACATCATTGCAAATGGAAGATTTCATTCTTTTACTTTTTTAAAAGATTTTATTTATTTATTCATGAGAGACACACAGAAAGAGGCAGAGACACAGGCAGAGGGAGAAGCAGGCTCCCTGCGAGGAGCCTGATGTGAGACTCCATCCCGGGTCCCCTGGGATCATGACCTGAGCCAAAGACAGACACTCAACTGCTGAGCCACCAAGGTGTCCCAAGATTTCTTTCTTTTGATGGCTGAGTAATGACCTAGTTTTTATTTTTTTATTTAAAAAAATTTTAAGATTTTATTTATTTATTTGAGAGAGAGAGAGGGTGGGAGAGAGCGAGATAGAGAGCATGAGGAGGAGCAAAGGGAGCAGGACAAGCAGACTCCACACTGAGCATGGAGCCTGGACATGGGCCTCAATCTCACAACTCTGAGATCATGAACTGAGCTAAAACCAAGAGTCAGATGCTTAACCAATTGAGCCACCCAGTACCCAGGCACCCTGGCCTACTTTTTAAAAAGCAACTTTATTAAGAAATAATTTCACATATACCATTCACCCATTAAAAGTGTACAATACCATATTTTTAGTATATTCAGAGTTAATGCAGCCATTGCCACAATCTAATTTTCAGAGATTTTTCATCCCTCTAAAGAGAAATCCTGTACCCATTCATAGGCCCTCCCCAAACCTCATCACGCTTCTCGGACCTAGGAAACTACCATTCTACTCTCTGTCTCTATAAATTTGCATCTCCAGGACATTTCATTTATGTGGATAATAAGTGGTCTTTAGTAAGTAGTCTTTTGTGACTTTCTTTCACTGAGCATAATATTTTCAAGGGCCATGATTTCTCTTCATTGCCAAATAATATTCCATTGTATGGGTATACCACAATTTATTTACCCATGCATCATGTGATGGGCACTTCAGTTGTTTCCACTTTTTGGCTGTTACTAGTATTGCTGCTATGAACATCCATGTTCAAGTTCATGTGTAGGCCTATGTTTTTATTTTTCTTAGATCTATACATAGGATCAGAATTTCTGGGTCACGTGGTACTTAACATTAAACTTTATGTTGCAGGTGCCCAACCGTTGTCCACAGTGGCTGCCCCATTTTACATTACGACCAGTAGTGCTTGAGGATTCCAAGTTCTGCATATTCTCACCAATATCTTTTATTATCTGTATTTTTGATTAGTGGATATGAAACGGTTTTATTGTGGTTTCGATTTTCATTTCCCTAACGACTAATGATGTCGAGCATCTTTTCATGTGCTTATTGGTCATTTGTGTATCCTCTTTGGAGAAATGTGTATTCAAGTCCTTTGCCTATTTTTAACTGGATAATCTTTTTATTATTACTTTGTAAGAATTTTGTATATATTCTGGATACAAGTCCTTTAACAGACATGATTTGTGAATATTTTCTCCTATTTTGTGGGTTGTCTTTTCATTTTCTTGATGATATCACTAGCAGGATGGTAGTCTTCAATTTTGATGAAGTCCCATTTTTTTTCCCTTTGACGCTTGTGCTTTTGGTGTCATATCTAGGAAACCATCATGACCCAAGGTCATTAAATTACTCTGATGTTTTCTTCTAAGGATTTTATAGTTTTAGCTCCCACTTAGTTATCTGGGTCAGTAACCTAACACAAACTGATTTTCTTACAGCTCTGGAAGTCAAAAGTCTGAAATGGGTTTCACTAGGCTAAAATCAAAATGTCAATAAGGCTGCATTCCTTGTGGAGTCTGTAGGGAAGAATGCCTGCCTTCTTGTCTCTTCCATGTTCTAGAGCTGCCCACCTCTTTTGGCTCACAGCTCCCTTTCATCTTCCAAGCCAGCAATGGCACACTGAGTTCTTCTCATATCGAATCACTCCAACTTCCTCTTCTTTCTCACCCTTCCACATTTCAAGACCCTTGGGATTACACTGGACCCACCGAGTATCCTGATACTCTCCCTCTTTTAAAACCACCTAATTAGCCACCTTAATTCCCTCTGCTCTCTTAACTCCCCTTTGCCATGTAGCGTAATATATTCATCATTCTGCCTACCACAATCTGTGATCCATTTTGAATTAATTTTTGTGCCTGATGTTAGGTGAGGGTCCAACTTCATTATTTTGCATGTGGGTATCCAGTTATCCCAGCACCATTTGCTGAAAAGATTCTCCTTCCATTTTGTGGTATATTTCCTCTTAAAACAATATAATATTAAAATGTGTCCATATCCACTAATATATGACATGGTCATTTTAAATGATTGGATAAAATTTCACTTTTTGAATATACCATTGTGTATTTACAGTGCTTCCAGCCTTTCACTATTAAAATAATCTTTATCTGACATATGGGTTTTTTTTTAAATATATGATGGGCATAAACCCTTTTCCATTATATGTATTGTAAATTGTCATTGAAATTATTCACTTCTTTCCATCATCTTCCTATTCATCCGGCCCACAGCCTTACTCTTATACCTGGTCTCCCAGCTTCCAATCTTGCCCCTCTTCACTCATTTCTCCGTGACAGAGTGACCTTTCAAATTGCAAATCTAATCATGTATCTGCTGCCTCTTGTCCTTCAAATTGATTCTCAATAAGAAAAGGACAAAACTCTTTGTCACGGCCCCCTCTTGGCCTTCAGCCTAATCCTGTGGGGTGCCCCCACTTGCTTACTCTCTCCACCCACACGCACCTGCTTCTGCTCAGGTCCTCATGAAAGCCATTTGCTGCTATTGCAATTGGTTTTATTGTGAGTTTGCTTTGCATCAAAAAATGGAATAGGATTTTTTGAGACTTTTCCTACCTACTCCATTTTTTCCCACTTTTGCCTAATGAGGACAGGCCTCTAGCTCCCCACACATCTTTCCTCTTCAGCCCTTTTCTATGTTGCAATTTCAGATTTACATTTTGGATATCATTCATGTTGGCCTCCTGCACCTTCCAGTAAGGTCTATAAGGATAGGAATGAGGTACTAATATCTTAGCAAGTAAACAAGATCAATACATTTTCTACTGTGTCTTTGACTTTTAACTTCACTTACTCTATTTTTAATTTACAGGATCCTAAAAATGTGTATAAATCCTTTCCTTTATGATTTCTTCACTTGCCATAGCCATGCTTAAACGTCCTTCCTGGCTCTGAGCATATAGAAATGTTGGCCCATTTTCTTGCATTGATTTTTATACTTCTATTGTTTGCATTAAAATCCTGAATATACCTGCCATTTATTTTTGACATATGCTATAAACCAGGAAAACACCTTTATTTGCTTGCCAAATGGTTAGCAGTATTCTCAGCCTTTGTCATCCTTTCCCTGCTGACTTGAAACAACTTGTTGGCTGTGCATTAAATCCTTTCCATGTTTGGTTTTGGAAATAATCTTTGTTTCCTGCTCTGGAAGTATTTGCCACTGTTTTAACTATTACAGCTCTAGACTGTGTTTTAATATCTAATAGTTGCATTTGCTAAGGAAACATGTTTTTATAAAATAATATTTTTAAATTATACAATTTGAATTAAGGGTTACTAGACAGAGAACTGCTGCTTGGAGCAGTCTCAAACTTTAGTGGCAATCTGTAGGGCTTTTTACAGCACAGATCCAGGCCCCTGCAGCTGCTACCAATTCGGTAAGTATTTGCACTTCTCATAAGTTCTTTGATGATACTGATCCCGGGACCTCGAGATTTGAGAACTTCTGCTGTGGAGTGAAGACATGAAATAAAAAATACGGTCAACATGAGAATGGTCCTGATGCCTTCTCTGAATTAACTCCCCAGTGTGCTCTCAGACTTCAGATGAGCCTGCCCTGGGGGCTTTTTGTGAGCACCTCGCTGACAGTCTCTGGCCCAGTTCCTGGCACTACTTCAAAGCCGATGCAGGGAACATAGCCCTCCTTTCAGCGACCCAGAGGGTGCTCAGCCTAAATGCACAGCTGCCCTGTTGGTGACAGGTGCCTATGCAGCCAGGCTTTGGCCCCTTGCAGGGAGAAACCAGAGAAAGGACAAGATGCGGTGCCTCCCTTTGCTGTAGGCTTTCATGACTTTCCTGATGTTCAAGGGCAGTGAGACCAGAAACTCCTCTTGGCTTTCCTCATTTCCCACTCCCTTGGCTAGTTAATGGCTCCTTGGTCCACACAAAGGGGAGAGTTCATTACTAACACCTGCTCCTGCTCCCAGACCCATAGGTAACTTCTTGACAGAGACTTTTCCCACCTATTCCACACAATGTAAGCATATTTATGGAAATAAAGATAGTTTTAACAGCTTCACCATATACCTCTGTGGAGAGTCTGTGGAGGGGCCTGCATCTCACTTCTTCCTCCATAAAAAGCCAGACATTTTTTTAAGGGAAATAAAATAGCCTTAGAGGTGCCATTTGCTATGGGTTTACTCTTTTGTTGTTGTTATTAAGACGGAAGCACATGATTATACTTTACCTGAAATGTGTGGCTTTAGGAAAACATTTGTTTCCTGCTTTTTTGATACTTAGGTGTCCTCCATTCACTTATATTCTCCCTATCTAGGTCACCCAAAAGTTAGGTTGGAAATTATCTGTGTTTCCTTGAGAGATATACCTTCTGAGAATTTCTCCTTTTCATTTTCCTCTCTGATGCGTTTCTAAGACGCACCATCGGAAGGCCTCCTGTCACAAGCTGAGGAGAGTTTCCCATTGGACCGTCCTTTGTATCCATTCCCTATTCAGCAGACTGAATAAGGCTGGCTGTGTGCAGCGTCTAGGGAACACAAAAAGACACATCTCCTGTCATCAAGGCCTTGCTCTGTTGAGGAAGGCAGATACATTAGATAACAATTACGTGCATTAGGACAAATATAGTGTTGAAGGTTATCAGAAGATGCTAGAGGACAAAGGCCAGGGGCGCTGCCCTCAGCTTGGCAGGGAGCCCAGCAAAGCAGAACTCCCAGAAAAGGTGACATTTGAGCAGATCATTGGGGGAGGGGGATTTGTGCATTTACTTATTTATATCATTATCTGTGATTATTACAGTTACTTCATTTTTATTTACTTTTGGACTAGGAGTTCATTCACATGTTTGACAATTCAGTAAGTGTGAAAAGGTTATAGAAATGCTATCCAAGAGAAGATACGATGTAGTTTAAAAATCTTCCTAGTAGCCACATTTTTAGAAGTAAAACAAGTAAAATTAATTTTAATACTATATTTTACCTAATCCAATATATATAAAATTGTCTTTTCATCATCTAATCAGGCAAAAACTAATAATGAGATAATTGACATTCTTCTTTTGCACAGTCTTTGAATGGGTACAAAGTATATTTTACGTGTAACACATCACAATTGTTGTCAATTGTTGTCACACCGACATCTCGGTGGCTCAGTTGGTTAAGCAGCTGCCTTTGGCTCAAGTTATGATCTCAGGGTCCTGGCATCAAGCCCTGAGGCAGGCTCCCTGTCTGCTTCTCCCTCTCCCCCTGCCACTCCCCCAGCTTGTGCTCTCTTTCCCTCCCACTCTGTCTCTTAAATAAATAAGTAAATTCTTTATAAAAAATATAATATGTCACAATTTGGAACAGCCACATTTCAAGTGCTGGATAGTCACGCGTGACTAAATGACTATATTGTAACCAGTTTCCCTCCCATTTCTGCCCTGAAGCTGCTGACTTCCCCTCCCTGGAAGCAGCTAATTTTTGCTAGTCCCTAGTGTGTTCTTC
Organism: Canis lupus familiaris; assembly: GCF_011100685.1. NCBI lineage: Eukaryota > Metazoa > Chordata > Mammalia > Carnivora > Canidae > Canis > Canis lupus. Next base: position 35,589,061 of record NC_049251.1, read on the forward strand.
CACAGAGAATAGATATGTGTATGAGCAATTGTAAACATACATGTGCAAATAATAGGACAATAATCACATCATTGTGCATCCTACTTTTCTTGCTTAATAATTGATCATGGAGATGCTTCATATCATTACCTAGGAAGCAAACTCATTTTTTTTCTTTCTTTCTTTAGTTATTTTATTGCTATAGAGTAGCCAATCTTATGGACGTCGCAAATTACTCATTCAGTCTTTACTGATGAACATTTAAGTGGTTTCCAGTATTTGGAGCTTACAAACAATTTGAGCTGAGTTTTCAAGGAGACAAAGAGTGATGGAGCTAACCCAGTGAGGATGGGGAATGACATTCTAGAGAAAGGGGCAAGCATGAAGCACAAAGACCCAGGGCACAAGGCCACGTGGCAGTTAAGGAAAATTTCTCTTATGTCGAAATGTCTGGAGAGTGGAGTGTGGGTGAACAGAAGAGAGGGTATGGAGACTGGAAGGGCAGGAAGAGACCGAGTTGCAAGCAGTCTTGTAAGTGTCATATTAAGGAGCTTGGATTTCTTCCTTGAGCCATCAAAAGATTTTAAGAAGCAGGGAAGAATAAATAAATGATTGAATTAATAAATAATGTTGGGAGGAGGAACAAATCTTCCAAAATGATGAATTCTGATTCATCTGTAGAAGGCATGAGGGAAACATAAAATCACCATGCAAAACATTACAATAATAATAGCTGCAGGTAAGAGCTACTGATGAATACTTTATTTTTTTTTTAAGATTTTGTTTATTTGAAAGCTAAAGAGCACCAAAGCCAGGGGGAGGGGCAGAGTAAGAAGGAGAAGCTCCCTGCTAAACAGGGAGCCCAATGCCAGGCTCCATCCCAGGACCCCGAGATCATGAGCTGAGCTGATGAGGCAGATGTTTAACCGACTGAGCCACCCAAGTGCCCCTACTGATGAATATTTAAATTGGTGGGCAAAACTTCAAGAAATGGGATATTTGCATAGCCTCACAGTTTATCTCTCCCAAAATATATATTAATTATTGTGATGGTTTTAACATCTGTCCAAATGTGCTTTGATACTGCCCTCTAGGAAGTAGAGTTTAATTCCACTGGACTTAGTGACTCACTTCTAATGAATAGGGTATAGAAAAGGAAAAATAATAACTTCACAGTGAGTAACCCTGGCAGACACTGGGGTGATGTTAACCCAGTGATCAAGGTTAACATCACCGTAATATCATGTTCATATAGGGGACCCCTGACAATACGATGAGAAGGGTACTTCATCTGTACAGTATTCTTCCCCCCCCAAACCCATAACTTCAGTCTAATCATGAGAAAACACCAAGTAAAACCAAACTGAGGGACATTCCACGAAATTCCTGACCAGCTCTTCAAAAGTATCAAGGTCATAAAGAACAAAGGGTGAAAAACTGTTACCTCCTAGACTAAGGAGACATGTTGACTCAATGCAGCGTGGCATCCTGGATTGGGTCCTGCAACAGAAAAAGGACATTTGGGGGAAAACTGGGAAAATATGAGTAAAGCCCTTATGTTAGTTAATATTGGACCAGTGTTAGTGTCCTAGTCTGCATAAATGTACCATAGCTATCTAAGATGTTAACATTCATTAGGAGCCGGGTGAAGATAAACCATGACATTTTGGGCCTTCTTTGCAACTACTCTAATAATAAATATAAAATTATTTCAAAATAAAAAGTTTAAAAAAAATCAGAGGAGTGACCTGATTAGATTCACATTTCAGAAGAATGCCAGTGGTTGCAGGGAGGAAGAAGGCTGCAAGGGGAAAGACCAGAGCAACAGCTTACGAGGTTGTGTGACAGGGACACCTGGGGCTCAGTGGTTGAGTGTCTGCCTTTGGCTCAGGGCATGATCCCGGGTCCAGGGATGGAGCCCCACATCAGGCTCCCCACAGGGAGCCTGCTTCTCCCTCTGCCTGTGTCTCTGCCTCTCTCCCTGTGACTCTCATGAATAAATAATTAAAATCTTTTTTAAAAAGAAAAAGAACAGGGTCGTGCTACAAAAAGTCAAGAACAGATGATGGAGGCCTGGATGGGGAGCAGGGGCAACAGGAGTCTGAGGCCATGGGCAGGTTGGAGAAATCTCTAGATGAAAACTCAATCAGACCAGGTGATGGCTTAGATAAGCAAGTGAAGGCAGTAGGGGGGCTCAAGATAACACACAGTTTGCAACCTCTGGGAATTAGATGGGTAATGATGTCATTCACTGAGATGGAGATAACAGGAAGATCATGTGTCAAGGAAACAGTTTAGTCTTAGACTTGTTGAATTTGGAGTACATTTGAGAGATCAAGTATGCATTAGGCCACTGGATATATGGGCTGGCAGGTTGGGGAGGGGAGACCTGGCTGTAGACTGCTGTGGGGACCCATTGGCATGTAAAGAGCCATGGCCTCTTCATTTAGGCCAGTGAGAGGGTGACGTGACCCAAGGAGAGGAGAGGGCATAGAGTACAACCATTTAGGGGATAGGCCCAGGAGGTAGCAAGGGGACTGGAGCATGTCCAGAGAAGTGGTGACAGCACAATGTAGTCATTAAGAGCTAGGTCCTAGAAGCAGGCTGCCAGGGCCAGAATATTGGCTCTGCCACCTACCTGTTGTGTGACATAGAACAAGCTATTTAATCTAATAAGGCTGTTGTCAGGATTATGTGACATACGGTATGTAAAGTTCCTAGAATAATGCTGGGCTCTTGGTGTTCAAAGAATGTTGGCTAATTGGAGGCAAAGGAAAGAGAGAGAGTGGTGGCCTGGAAGCGAAGGAAAGAGAGTGGTTCAAAAAGGAGCACATGTACTTCATACCGCTTAAGATGGCTATTAGCAAAAAAGTGGAAAATTATAAGCATTAGAAAGGATATAGAGAAATTGGAACTTTCATGCACTGCTGGTGGGAATGTAATATGACACACCCATTGTGGGAAACAGCTGGGTGTTCCTCAAAGAGGCAAACATAGAATTACCATATGATACAGCAATTCCCCTCCTTGGTATATGCCCCCAAAGAACGAAAGGCAGGGACTCACACAGGTCCTTGCACACCCATGTTCATAGCAGCATTATTCGCAAGAGCCAAAAAGTGGAACCACTCCATGTGTTCATCAAGAAATGAATGGATAAACAAAATGTAGTAAACACACACAATGGAATATTACTCAGCCTGGAAGAGGGGAAGTACTGACATGAATGAACCCTGAAAACATTATGCTAAGTGGAATGAGTCAGACAGTAAAGGACAGATATTGTACGATAAGGAACGTAGAGTAAGCAAATGCATAGAGATGGAAAGTCGCAGAGAGGACCAGTGGTTGGGGGCAGGGAGAAGCGGGTAGTTAATGCTTAATGAATGCAGACTTTCTGCTTGAGATGATGGAAAAGATCTGGAAATGAGTGGTGGTGATGGTTGTATAACTCTGGATGTACTTAATGTCACTTAAAAATTTGGAAGGTGGTAAAATTTTATGATGTGCGTATTTTACCATAATATTAAAAAATCGAGGATGTGGTTAATGCTGCCGAGAAGTCAAACAAGATAAGCCCCTCGAGTTGGCCTCTGCATTTTATGACATAGGGGTCATCAGAGACATTTCAGAGCCCTTATAGGAGAGCAGAGGTCAAAAGTCAGATTGCAGTGGGTTGAAGGACGATTGGGAAGTTGTCTATACCAGGGGCTGGCAAACCACAGCCCGATCTGGCCTGCTGCCTATTTCTGTAAATAAAGGTCTTTTGAAACACAGACCCACTTTAGGGTATGTTTTGCCTCTGGTGGCTTGTGTGCAACAACAGCAGGGTTGAATAGTTGCCGCAGAAACCATAGGGTCTGCAAGACCAAAGATATTTACTTTCTGACCCTTTACAGAGAAAGTTTCCAAACTCTGGACCGGACAAGACCTCCTGGTATTTCGAGAACTTCGGCTTTCTTAGACAATGCCTGCATTTCTGGAGAGATGACAGGGTCCCTTTGGCCAGCTAGCGGGGTAGACCCAAGGCTAAACAGTAATAATAATGATAATGAACAAGGAGGAGGTAGTAGCGGAGGAGGGGGAAGAGAAGAAACTGTCCTTCCTTTCTCTAACTGGAGATACTATCTCCAACTTGCTGTCTCTTCTAGCCTTGGAAAAAAGGATTTTAAGTCCCTTCACCCAACCCCACCCCCCAAAACACCCCACTAGTTAATTGTCACGTGACTGGTGATAATAAACATTCTGAGATGGTTACAAACTACAGGTTGCTTTAAGGCTTCCTAATTAATTCAAGAAGAATGCCCACAACCTGAGGCTTTTCAAGTGTTTATTAATTTCCTCTCTGGAACTGAGTGTCGATTTTTATTTCAAATCAGAGAGAAAGCCGACTTCCTGTGTGTCAGGAACTATGCCAAGTTTTGTGCCTTGGTGACTTCCTTGACGGTCATCCAGACCATCAGATGGCCTTTCCCCATTTCACAGGTGGGGCAGCTGGGGCTCACTGGAGTTAAGTACCCTCCCCCAGACCCACAGAGAGTTAGTGGTAGACCTGGGGTTGGACGTCCCCCTGGTTCCAGGGCCCAGGCCATTCCACTGCATCATGAAGGCCTCCTCTCCTTGGCCTCAGAATGCTTTCCTGAGCCCATCCTAAGCAGAATCTAATACTTGGTGGGTTCTCCATCCATTGTATACAGTGAGCCCTGCTACTTCATATAAGAAGGGCCACTTAGGGTACATCTCAAACAGACTGTAGGCTCTTGCAAGACCCACTCCCCAGCCTGCTCTTGTGCTCCCTATGTGCCTAAGCCCCACGTTGATGATCAACTGATTCTACCCAGAGGTATTTCTTGAAAACCACCCTGCTTTTCAGTGCACTGTGCCAGTGCCCTCTAAGACCTGGGCTTCACTTGCTCCCACCTTATCATCTATTTATACATCATCTGCAGGAATTCCTTGAGCTCCTGATCAGGCCCAGTGACCCAGGGAGGCAGTGGGAGGGGGACAGAGTGGCTCCTTCAGTTCCCATCCACTCATGCCTGTATGGTCAGTGCATAAACACAGCACCCTTGTGACTTCTTTCCCCTTTGAGGCTGTGCTCCATAACACAGCCTCTGACTGCCTAGATTCCTACAGCCTTCAAGTCAGAACTCAAACGGGAACACAGAAGGCGGTATCTGACCCTCGACTGTCCCAGCGAGAAGACCATGGGTTGGCACCATACCCAGGCAGGCAGCTTGTCAGCAGCGGATCCTGGCCTGGGAAGGCCCCAGGTCTCCCAGCTCCCAGCCCCGAGCTCACCCTGCTGCGCTTCACTGCCTCCTGATGAAGCAGGGGTCTTCCCCTGCCTGCGGAGCGCTTTCCTTGGAGCCCTTTTCATGAATGAGACCAGATGCAGAACTCCACATTGATCATTTCTGTCCCTCCCCTTTCTGCTCTCTGTTGAAGGCAGCCCCCCAGCTCCCAGCTGGCTCCTGTCCCCTCCCCCAGCCGGGAGAAGTTATTACATGAAGAGATCAGCTTACCAGTTTTCTCCAGAGCAGAGGCTGAGCTCGGAGCTCCGGGTAGTACAGTGAGGGAGAGCAGAGGCAGCCAGCGCGGTGCCTAGCGGAACTCCGGGGCTGGAAGCCCGAGACACAAGTGCATCTGCTAGCTGTTAGCACTTGGCAGCGGCATCCTCCTCTAGGGTAGTTCTAACTTGGGGTAATAATGTTTGTCAGCTACCTGATATTAGCATTGCTCCACGTTCAAACAGCAGTGTTAGCAAGACCTGGGGGAGAGGTAAGCCAAATAAAATATCTTGTCAGAAGTTGTATTTTTGTCAGCACTCTATTTCCTTCTCTATCTACCAGGAGGGATCAGGGACCGGGTTTTTATGGTGTACAAAGAGGAATGCTTTATGTTGCGTTTTTAGGCTTGCTTTGCCTTTTCTTACAGAAAGACTTCTTTTCTTCCTGAAGAATCCCGTATTTTCTAAACTTTCAGTCTGGGGTTGTCTGTACAGTCGCCACCCTGGGGAGTGGGCATGGCCTTGGTGACAGATGCTGGAGCGTGCACGTTTCTCCTTCGGCCGTCGCAGGGGGAAAAAAAATGTGCATGTCAGATTCCGATAGGGACTGTTACCTTTTGAGAATTTTTCTTCAGGGTTGCAGAAGGGATATGCGTGCTAGAGGAAATGGCTTTTCTTTACCGCTTTTGCATCACATTTTCCTGCCTTTCGCTTTGATGTGCTTGGAAAAAAATCTGTGTTTAACTTTGTATCATAGGTTTGGGGAGGGCTAGTGATACATGGCAGGGTGAGGAACATGCCCAGATCTATTAAGGCAGGGAGGCATGTTTAAGGCCTGCCAGGATGATTTATTCTTATGAGTTTAGCTCCTATGTTTGCTGGATACGTTTTTGAACATCATAGATGCACTGGGAGCCAGCCCTTGATGCAGGCAAAGAGATTGGAAAGGGTGGGGATACCCCGTGGCCTGGAGAGGTAAGCACTTAGGTGTATCCACCCTCACCTGCACAGGCTGCAACAAATTTGCCTTATCCGCTCCTTTTACTCGTTATTCTGATGAAAGATCTCCAAAGACTGATGCCAGAGTAATGAATGAAAAGGACAGTCTCTTTCCAGGAATCCATCTTCCTCTTTTCAAGCCAACTGAAAAGTCTATCTCCTCAAGAGGCCAGGGGCCACATCACGGCTTTGCCTTTTGTTAGCATTGTCAGGACGGAGCCAGCTCTGAGAGCTTAATGTAATGACTTTCCCTGCCCCGCAAGTGGAAGCAAGAGCGCTCCCAAAGCCGGGCTGCAGGGCTCGATGTGGGTTCAACCCAGGCATGTGGCTCAGAGGCGCGCAGCAACGGGTCATTTGTTTCAGGCTCTTAGCGCATTAGTTACCCGTGTCCCCCGCTCTGCAGATATTCTCCGGGCCTGTGGAGGGGGCCGGGGGGGGGGGGGGTCGGGGGCTTGAATGGGAACTGGAGGAACTGAATGGGTTTGTGATGCTGGAAGGCTGAAAGCAGACCATTGCCCTCTAGTTGTAGCCGGGGTTCGCAACTTGCCTGTTGATTTTTTACTGTGTGGAGTAATGACAAATGGGCCAGCCTAACTCAGCCTGGAGCACTTAAGCATGTGAGAGGAGAGCTCATATGGAAAATATTTCTATCACCGCTGCGTGCGCATATGGGATGGGGAGACCCCCGTGCAGAGCAAATTGCAGCGCTCCAGCAGCCCCTCAGTGGCGTGCCAATTACTCTTATTAACAGCAAGGCTAAGGGCAGGCTTCAGTTACCTGCGCACAGCTGGCTCCCGGGGAAGGCCACTCTGGAATGCGTGTGCCTCAAGCCTGGTGTCACATGCAGAGAGGCGAGTGGCCCTGTTTCTCTTTACAATCAGCAAAGCGGATGAAAAATGAAAGGCAACTACACCGGCTCACCAGGTCTTGATGCGGTTCAGCCAGCACTCGGCTCTCAGGAGAGGAAGGCACCACTCCTGTCCTCTGGGTTCAAGTGTGAGTGCTAAGTAGCCAGAAAACGCCAGCAGAGGGGACGAGATGCCCGCTCTCCTGCTCCTTTGTTCTGCTCTGCTACCCTAAGTACAGACCCTCGTGTGCCTTACCCTCTTTTCTTGCTTTCCTGCGTCTGAGTGTGCGAGTGTGTGCACATGTGCGTGCACACGTCACCGCAGAGCCTTGGCCCCACGACGACTGCGCTCCTAGGAAATTGTACAATTAGGATTCCTTTCCCCTGGCTGGAAATGAAATGATGAGGAAGGAACGTGAGTGTGCTAGTGGCTCCCCCTCCCTCCTTAAAAAGAATGTAGTTTATATAGAGCTTTGAAGAATGTGGCATTTATTTACAAGAGCCTCTTTTTTTATAGCCCTGTTACTTGCAAAACTCACCCATAAACATGTGGCGTCGTCCCCAAGTCACCAAGATTTTCTTTTTCGCTGCCAGCCGGTTTCCTTGCAGGTTTTAATTATCTTCCCTTTGGATGTTCATAAAAACACACGGGAAAGAGGGGGGAAGAGAGCGTTGTGCACCTCGCGTCGCTTAGCTAGCTGGCTGTGGCTCAGCAGGGGGCTGGAAGCCATGCAGCAAACTCTGTGGAAGCTCAGAGTCGGGTTTTCGAGGGTGTGAAGTCCTTCCAGATAAGCAGGGGCCGGCAGGTGGTGGGAGGAGGGGGTGTTATTCCAAGCACGCCTTATTTGGCGCCCTAGGCACCTGTAACTGTGAACCAAGGACAAACAGCTTGGGATGGCGTTGGTGCATGGGTTGGAGAGCAAACAAGTTGGCGTGGTGTCGGTGTACGGGTTTGAGAGCAAACATAGAGAAGGACTGTTCCTTCCTTGATTTTCCGGTTGCAGGAGCATTAGGTTCTCATGACCTCGTAAGAACATTGAGGTCACCAGAAAGCCTTTGGCCTTGTCAAAATTAGGAGAGCAGTGGTGTTCACTTGTGGAGATTGCATGCACCCCCTGAAGAATGTAAAGGACTGTAAAGTCAGGCTGGACTTCTGGTGCCTTCGCCAGTGCGTGAAACACGCCAGGATCCAGCTCCCCTGCAGTATGCAGCCCAATGGTCTGTGGGAGTGTAAGTGTGCACTTTCCTTCCCTGAATTTGGACTTACCTCCTAGGAGAAGACCGATGGGATACTGTTATGGGGGAGGGGGGGAGAGGCAGCTTAGAAACTGAAACAGTTCTAGAAGTGGATCAAAAAGATGTTTATCTTAATCTTGAAGCAATTTGGCAGAAACCTATCAAACTTAAATTAAAATTAAAAATAAATATGATAGGCACAGGGTGTCTTTTGTGACTGTACTAAAAAGCACTGGATCGTATCTTTTTTAAAAACACAGTTTATGGTATGTGAGTAGTATCTCAATTTTTGTTGCAACAAGCACTCAGTGTTGTATGGAAGTGTGGAATCACTGTATTGTACACCTGAAACTAATATTGCACTGTGTGTTGTGACTGGAATTTAAATGAAAACTTTAAAAAATCAATTTTTACGTCAAAAATACATAATAAATGGCTCTTCGACCCAACTTTTCCATTTCTGATACTTTATTCATGTACATCTATTCCCAATGTGCGAAGTGCCCTCTGAACTATTTTTCAGATTTAGATGTTGCAAAAACCTAAGTGTCCCTCGATGAGGGACACTAAGCAGGTGTTCAAAATGAATGATGTAGTTCTGCATGTGCTGATAGGAAATGACCACCAGGGTATGTTGTTAGGTAAGAGCAAGTTGCAGAACAACACGTACAAAATGCTACTCCCTGTGTAAAAGGCGTGAACGTACTTGTCCATCCTCTCTGGAAGGATATATGGGAAAGGGTAGGGAAGGGGGTGGCAGGGAGTGGAGGGCAGTTGAGAGACTTCCATTGCACCATACACCTGTGTACCTTTCAAATTGTGTACAGTAAGTCTCAGCTGGTGAAAAATAAAAAATAATAATAATAAAATACACAATCTAATAAAAAAATCTCTTAGTAGTGCATATAATCTGTGATGTAATGGAGAACACCCCCAGCGAAGCTCCTAGTGCACGTTGAGGTGAAGTGATTCCTTTATCAACTTGTGTGCACTTCACTAGAGTGCTGTGTGGCAAAGAGATTCCTTAAAGGCTAGGATGATGTTCTTCAGTTGGTTCATTCATTCATTTAACACCTACTTACAACCCCTGTGTTTTTTTTTATTTTAAAAAAAACGAGGATAATAATAGTAGCTACTTTAAGAGGTGGTCAGAAGGATCAAATGTGATAGTATGTGTAGAGCTCCTAGCTCGGTGTGTCGGGCACATACTAAACAGCGCTTACTGGCTCCTACCATGGTTACTATTGCAGATGCTGCCAAGGTGTGCCACCTAGGTGCTCGGGAAAGGAAGGTGAAAAGAGAAGGTCTTGCCTCTGATGCGTTTACAATTTAAAAAGGGCACGGGGTGCAAACAGTTCATGATCGTACAGTAAGAAATTTTCTCTAATTGCAAGAGCAGAGGCAGAGGGGCAAAGAAGCAATGAAATCTGCGTAACAAAGTGAAGAGAAACTCCACGAACAGTGTCATATTTGAACTGAGACTTGAAGGGTTGTGTATCAGGGGTCTTCAAGATAATCCCTGGGTTCAGTGATTCATAGTGATTCAGCTGAGAACCCAGCATATAGTTGCACCCACAGCCGTGATTTATTATAGCAAGAGGATACAGAGCAAGGTGCATGGGGGAAGTCTGGGGGAAAGCAGGTGCAACATTCCAAGGGTCCTCTCCGTGGAGTCATGCAGGGCACACTTGATTCCCCTAGGGATGAGTTGTGACAACACGTGTGAAATGTTGTCAACCAGGGACGCTTGTTAGAGACTCAGCACCTACTGTTTTTATTGGGGGCTGGCCACCTGGGCACCCTCTGCCTGCCGTGGACCAGCTCTACAGATTCCCAGAAGGTGAGCAGGGTGTTCAGCATAAACCTATTGTTAGTACGGTGTAGGCCCAGTGAGCCACGTTACCAGTTCTGAGGCTGGTGGGAAACCTCCCCAAATCCATTCCCAGACACCAGTCAATGGCCAACCTCGTTAGCAGGTCTTTTTAAAGGAGAGCACTCAGGTCTGCTGTGTTAACTCTTTTCTTCACAGATGGGTAGGCATTTTAAGTGGAAAAAGAGGGAGGGAGGACATTCCAGACAGAGGGAACACATCTATAGAGCCCCAGAAATAAGAAAGAACATGACATATTCTGGAAACAATGCTTGGTGCAGATTACAGAAGCATACGTTGTGAGGGGATGTGGCAGGAGAGGTTTTGTCCCTAGATCCGTAGGGTTGGAATTTTCCTCTGTGCTTTTGAAAGTTCCAGAAATTACATATCTACAGTCTTAAGGTTAATTTTATCTTTTATGACATGCCACTTAGGTTACTGTTGTGGGACATTTTCATCGTCATATGTCATTGAAATTGTTTTTTAAGGATTAAGATAAATTAAATAATGAACGTGGAGTTGCTTTGTAAGCAGTGGCAGCCTTAAGCCAGCCATGATTTTAGTCTTTGGGGTGTTATTTGTGGCAAATAGAAATGAAGGATCAGTGTAATGCCCTTCATGACTGATTCTTTGTGCATAATTCTCAGTGGCTCAAACTTTCTTCTGCTTTCCGATATCTAAAATGAAAAACCAACTATGTGGAACTAATTCGATAATGCGAGACCTGAGTTTGAGCCTCGGGTCTACTATGTCCATGAATTGTTTTTCTTCTAAATTAGGAAAGCCATTGTTACAGAAACAAATTCAAGAGATGCAAAGAATAAAAAGTGAAAGGTTCCTCTTTACCCTCACTTGCTTCCCAATCCTTCCTCCCAGTACCACCCCCAGCCCCCCGCATTGTTAACAACTTGGCATTTGTTTTTCTGGAACCATTCCTACACATTTATGAGCACAATGGTGTGTGCATATGTGCATGCATGTATATGCCTACAACCGGCAAATAATGACAATTCTGCTTCTTTTCTGATACCTGGTACTTCTTGTTTTTACTTCTTGCCTTCCTCAATTGCTAAGACTTCCAGTGCACAGTGTTAAATCAGAGCAATGAAAGTGAACATTCTCATCCTCCAGACTTAAATGGGAAAGCTTCTAATATGTCATCACTAAGTGTGATGCCCGCCAGATGTTTTAGGTACATCAATTTTATCTACAATTTCTGAGTTTTTATCAGAATGTTCAGTTTGATCACTCAGTGGTTGCCTTCCCAAAGTGCTGATGTGGTATTCTCCTTTAATCTACTTAAAAAGCAAACTCCGTTAGTACATTTCTTAATGTTGGGCTCTCTTTGCATTCTTGGAACTATCTTATTCATGGTGATTTTTTCGTTAAATTCACTATCAGATTTGATTAATGAATATTTTATTTTGAATTTTGGGTTTTTGTAAATGAGTACTCTTTGTTCATGGCCCCTCTTTTACTGTGCTAGAAGAGGGGTCTTGCTAATTTTATAAAATAAATTCAAAGGCTTCTCATCTTTTTGTGTGTTTTGAAACAGTTTAAATAATGGAAGAATTAGCCCTTTCTTGAAGGTCTGTTGAACTCAGTCATGAAGCCAGCCTCTTTGTGAAGAGGTGGTTTTTGAGTACCTGTTTTACTTTCTCTTCTATGTCTAAAAGAAAAGTTTAATATTTAACATATATAGGAAAATATATGTAATATATAAGCAAGTTATGAAACAAAGTAATAAGGAAAGCACCTGTGAGCCTACCACCCAGCTAAAGAAATAAAACATGCCCAATACTGTATGCTAGTGCACAAGTTTGTCCTCTTTTCTCTCCCAGAGAGATGGTTGTCATTTCCTTGCCTTTTTTAAAAAATAATTTTATCACATATATATGTATCTCTAAAGAATATATTGTTTGATTTTATTTGGTTTTGATTTGTATAAACATAGTATCTTGTTTTCCTTTATCTAACTTGATTGTTTATTCAACACAAGGATGCATATGGCATTCATTCATTTTTACTGCTATGTAGCATTCTCTGTGATAAACTGTCTTTTCTCCTGTTGATAGATATTTGGGTTCTTCATAGGTTGGCTTGTTTTCTCTTATAAACGATGCTGCTGTGAGCCATTTGGAACATGTCTATTCCCATGTATGTGCAAAGATTCCTTTAGGGTGTATACCTAGGGTTTGAATTAGTGGGTCACAGAGTATGTATTTATTTAATTCCACAGGATAATGTGATTTCTAAAGTGCTTATCTCAGATTTCACTTCCACTAGCCCTGATAAAGTGTTCTCAATTACCTATCTCCTTGTCAATAGTTAGCATCATCACAGATTAGTTTTTGTTGATACATTTGATATAACATATTATTAATACGTGTTGGTTGACATCTCTCTGATTAGCAACCATTGCTGTCGTGTGATATTTATAAGTATGCAAACTATTCATGTTTCTTCTCCCCTGGGATGCCTGTTCATGTCTAGTTCCTGATTTTGGATGTGGTTCATCACTTTTTCACTACTGATTTAGTTCCATAATATAAATTTTGAATATGAACCCTTTGTTATTCCATGTATTATTTTCCGTTTTGTGCCTTGAATTTAAAATTTTGAAGTATCTATTGATAAACAGAAATCCTCAGTTTCAGTGTGTTTGAATTTAACAGTTACTTTATGTTAACATTTCCTATGTCTTACTTAAGAAATTACTGATCCCAAGCTTAAAGAGATATTATTCTATATTCATTTATAAAATTATTGAAGTCTGCTTTTCACGTTTATGTCTCTGATACACTTAGCACTGATTTTTTTTGCATGAATAATGTGTGGATAATGTGAATAATGGACCTAATTTCATTTTTTCCCTATACTGGTAGTCAATTGTTGCGAGACCATTTATTGAAATCTCTCTACTTAGTCTCATTCAGTATATTTATTGTTAGATGTTTTTTAGATATTTGCTCTTCTTTGTGAAATTTGGACTTTACCTTATCAGTTTCCCTTGAAAAATCCTTTAGGAGTTTTTATCAGAATTGTATTGAATCTATAGATTAGTGTGAGAGTGCTAATATTCCAATATTGAGCCTTTCAATCCATGAATATACTATAAGATTTATGTTTATTTAGATTTCCTTTGAAGCTTTCAGTGAAATTTTACACTTTTCTCTATAAAGGTCTTTCACATATTTAATATTAGAAATATTCCTAGCTATCTTGTTATCATTTGCTACTATAAATTGTTTATTTTTTAATTAAATTTTATTTTATTTAAACTCAATTAACATATAGTGTATTATTAGTTTCAGAGGTAGAGTTCAGTGATTCAACAGTTGTTTAGAACATCCAGTGCTCATTATATCACATGCCCATCACCCAGTTACCTCATCCCCCCCCTCCCCCCTCCCCTCTAGCAACCCTCAGTTTGTTTCCTATGATTAAGAGTCTCTTATGGTTTGTTTTCCTCTCTTATTTCATCTTATTTTATTTTTCCTTCCCTTCCCCTATGATCCTCTGCTTTGTTTCCTAAATTACTCATATGAGTGAAACTATAATTGTCTTTCTCTGATTGACTTATTTCACTTAGCATAATACCCTCTAATTCCATCCACATCATTGCAAATGGTAAGATTTCATTTTTGACTGGTGAGAAATATTCCATGTGTACATATACCACATCTTCTTTATCTATTCATCTTTCAATGGATATCTGAGCTCTTTCCATGGTTTAGCTACTGTGTACACTGTACACTGTGTACACTATAGACAATAGGGTGCAGGTGCCCCTTCAGATCACTACATTTGTATCTTTGGGGTAAATACCTAGTAATGCAATTCCTGGGCCGCAGGGTAGCTCTATTTTTAATTTTTTGAGGAACCTCCAATGTGTTTCCCAAAATATGTTTATATTTTTAAGTTAATTTTTTGTTTTGCTAATGCTTAGAAACACAAGTGATCTTATGTTCAAGCAATTTACTAAATTCACTTATTGATTTAAATCAATTCTCTGCAGGAACTTTTATGATTTCTAAGTTCATAATCATATATCATCTATGAATAATGACCATTTTGAGTTTTTCTGTTTTCTAGTTCTTATACCTCTTAAAAAAAAAAAAAAAACGATTCTTGTTGCTCTGGTGAGGACCTTCAGAGGCAGTGTTATTTTGTTCCTGATTTAAATGGAATGCTTCTACCACTTTGCCATTAAAAAATGAAGTTAGCTTAAATTGAATTTAAATTTTTAAAAAAAGAAAGATGCTTTCTACAAAAACAAAATGAAGTTAGCTGAAAAAAATGAAGTTAGCTGTGAGTGTTTAGGTGTACATTTTATCATGTTAATGATGTTCTGTTTGTGGTCTGCTAAGAGGTTTGTTTCTTAATCATGAATAGGTATTGAATTTTATATAATGCATTGTCTCTGTATATTGAGAAGAACATATGATTTTCCTTCTATACTCTGTTAGTATGATAAGTTTCAGAAATAGATTATATAGTGTTAAACCATCCTTGCATTCCAGGGATAGATTCAACTTAGTTATGATATAATTCTGTTTTTATTGAGTAGATTATTAATAAACTTCTAATTATCTTTCTACTGTCTGTAGCACCTAGAGGTGTGTTTAGAGCTACCACAGATGTCCTTTCTTCTCTCCTCATTCCATTTTTTTAAAAGATTTTATTTATTTATTCATGAGAGACACAGAGCGAGAGAGAAAGAAAGAGAGAGAGAGAAAGGCAGAGACACAGGCAGAGGGAGAAGCAGGCTCCATGCAGGGAGCCCGATGAGGGACTCGATCCTGGGACTGTAGGACCATTCCCTGGGCTGAAGGCAGGCACTAAACTGCTGAGCCACCCAGGGATCCCCTTCTCATTCCATTTTATTGACCATTCTCACCAGAGATCTGTCAGTTTTATTAATCTTTATGAAAAGTCAACTTTTAGCTTTGTCGATCCTCTGCATTGAAGCTTTGCTCTCTATCCCATTCAGTTCTGGTCTTATTTTTCCTTCTACTTTCTTTGGGTGGATTCATCTGATCTTCTTGTTTTTTTCTTTAACTTTATTAAATTTATAAATTTATGTATAGCTCATGATTTTTCAGCCTTCAGTCTGTTGGAATATGAATATTAAAGACGATAGCTTTTTCTTGAAATACCATTTCTGCTGTATCCATTAAGTTTTGATATGTAGTACTTTTGTTATTATTTGACTTTAAGTAGTTTTAAAAATTGTCATTATTATATTTTCTCTGACTCATCCTCTATTTAATTATACTTTCAGAAGTATGGCCCAAGTTCATTCTAACTCGATTGTATTATAATCAGAGAATGTGGTATCCATGAGGTTGACTTTCTGAAATTTATTGAAACCTACATTATGGCCTACCATATGGACAGTCTTTGTCAACATTCCAAGTGGGCTTAATTAGGAAAGATGTTCATTCCTGATAACTGGGTCCAGGAACTTTTTATATATGCATTGAATCAAGGCTGTAGATGGAGCTGTTCAGGTCTTTTATATCTTTGCCTAACATTGGCCTGCTTCATCTACCAGTAACTGAGACAGATATGTTGAATCTCCCACCAACTGCTCTCTCGGCCTCTGGGAGAGATGGGGCATGACCCACCTCTCTGTTCTTTAGGCAGTCCTCTTCTAGACATTAATGACCACTCTGACTTGATGGCACCTCCTGCTCATTGTATCTGTGGTTTCTGAGTTTAGAATCTTTCCATCTCTGCAATAGTCTATTTTGGTGATTTCTTTTGCAGTGGTCTCTTGCCAACATAAACTTTCTAATATCCAGAAATTCCTCAAAAAATTTATCTGCTGATTGAATGCTTTCATGTTTCATAGTTGTTGCTGAAACATGTGGATCTTTTCTGCCATTTGAATGGTATTTTGGAAAAGAAAGAAAAACAAATGTCTCGGCTCAGTCTGCCATCTTTACCCTTTATAAGACACATTTTTATCCTTTCTTCTTTTCTTCCTTTTCCTTTTTCTCTCAACATATGTCTGTTGGGAGAAAAATCTTTCTGGACTTCAATTTCCTCATCTATGAAATGAAATAATATTCATCTCAATTCCATATGAGGAATATTGATAAGATAACATCAACCTAAGTGCTTTGCAGAACTGTTAAGATCTGTACAAATGCAAGGGATAACCTCAGCACTTTCCTTTCCTTTTGTGTAGCTAATGTTATTAAGCAGCTCAGCTACATTAGAAAAAAGTGATTAATTGTGATCAACAGATCATGAGAGGCTCAAACAAAATTTTATTTGACACTTTTTGAGAAGATTTGCTTGCAAGAAATTATTGGGTGCTTTAATAGAAAGTCACAAAATAAATGGAAAAATCAATTTAGTCTTAAAACTAATGCTATAGGGGGTGTCTTTTTTTTCTTTCCTACTTGTACTGTGTTGTTGGCATGCATTCTCAATTAGGCACTTCTCCTTTAAAAATATTTTTTTACTTAAAAAATGTATTTCCTGACTCAGCATATTCATAAATTTATTTACTTTAGCTTAGAAAGTTAACATGAACTGACAGAAAGAATGCTGAAATTTCAACCCAGGCATATTTAAGGTACAGAATGAGTAATTGATGTAAAAGACCAAGTGCTTTGTATTAGAATGTACTTAAATCTGCCTATTTACAATTTTTTCTATTTCTACTTTGCGCCAAGGCAAAATATGCAACTCTCAATTAAATTGAAAACTGTATATTGAGTGCTATTTTGTGTATAAGGTTTGAGCTAAGTGCCATGGTATGGAGAGGTGAGACCTACCTCGCCTCCCCCACATCTCTCCTCTAACAAGTAGGTTAGTTAAAGCTAAGATATAAACTACTCAAATGAACATATCTACCCTATTGTAAGGATCAGGAACAGCCATATGGAGAAAATAACATTTAAGATGGGATTGAAAATGTTTAGGAGTTCCAAAGACAGGGAGGAAGCCATCTCAAGTCTCAGAAACAGTATGAGGAAAGACAAGTTTTCAGTGGGAAAAGGTAAGGGTTTATTTAGACTATGGCAAATATTTTTTTTTCTTTTGGCTGGAACATTCAGTATGTATAGTGGAAAATAATGCAGCTTGGGGATATCTTGCACACAACACAATTTTAGCCGTAGAAAAAGGTGTGAGGCTTTCTCTGTATACCAATTTTTGTAAATGTCCCATGGAAGCTCGTAAAGATATACTCACATTTTTATTTTAGGTGCATATAATATGTGTGCATTCTTCCATGTAATTGTATCATTCCTTCCTTCTGTGGGGGCCTGTTCTTATATTTCTTAGGTTCTATTAGAAGTCACAAAATGATTTCCTTTTTTAAAAAGATTTTATTTATTTATTCATGAAAGACAGAGAGAGAGAGAGAGAGGCAGAGACACAGGCAGAGGGAGAACCAGGCTCCATGCAGGGAGCCCGAATGGGACTCGATCCCGGGACTCCAGGATCAAGCCCTGGGCCGAAGGCGGCGCTAAACCACTGAGCCATCTAGGGATTCCCAACGAAATGATTTCTTAAATATGTTCCAACTTTAGAAATTCTCTGAATCTAGGAGTGACCACTAAACTACAAATGCGTATCACAAACCCCTGAACAGGGCTAATGTCTCTAGCAGAGTATGGAAAGCCCCATGCCTGGGCTTGGAGCCACACAGGCCTGGGCTCGCATCTCCAGTCCTGCGTGTTCTCACTTGGGCAGGCTGAGGGACTTCGCTAACCATGATTTCTTCATCTTTAAAATGTTGAGGATTGTGTCAACATCCTAGAGTTTTAGTAAAGATTGAAGAGGTAATTTCCAGAAAGTTTTTGGTGCACAGCAGATGCTCAATGCATGGCAGCTGTCCTTGTTAAAACATCTGATCTCCCAAGCCTATGGGAGAAGGGGTCTTCAGTCAGGCCAGAGGAACTTTGTGAGGCCACGAGGAGCTATTTGTCACACTCCAACAGAACTTAAAGGGGAGAGGATGAGAGGATATGAATATGGAGTTGGGGGAAGTATGTGTGAAAACAAAAGAGAAGCAGTGGGTCCTGCAGAGGGGAGGTTTATAGTGGAGGATCCAAAATGCAGCCCCAGATTCTTTAACCAAATCTTAAGGAATCAAGAGTTCCAAGGGGAAGAAGAATGAAAAGATCTAGGGTGCTTTACAATGGGGAGATCAGAATGCACAGTTGCAAAAGGGGAATGAACAAACACAGAATACTTAAAGCTGGCACAGGTAGGCCACACCTTCCCAGCTGGTGAAGAAGGGGGCCAGGAGGTCACTGTGGTTTCCTCAGCAGAAGGGTGGATCTGGGGCTCGAGTCACAAACAGTCTGTCTTCCCAAGAGCCAAAAAAGTGGTGTTAAATACCAAATTCCAGTCTCATGAATCACTACTTGGGAAGGAACCTTAGAGATAATGTTGTCCAACCCTCGAATTTCACATAGGAGGAAAATGAATCTTTTAGAGGTTATGTGGCTTGTTCAAGACCACACAGTCGCTCGGCCCAGAGCTGGAGGGCAAATGGTTTAGAAGCAACAGAAGCATGATGGGCCTCATTGGAGCATCTGGGAGCTTGTGCGAGTGAAGGCTTGGGGGTAACTTGAAAGACAGTGGTTGTGGCTTTCAATCTTTATGGCAGCAGCAGTTAAACCAGATACGTTGAATGTGTTCAAAGCTATTTGTAAGAGACCTCAGCTGTATACTTGTCCCTCAAATATGCTGACCCCTTAGTGATGGTTGGATTTGTATATCAACCATTTGAGTCTGTTGGGAGGTGATGGGGAGGGGCAGGAGGGTGGAGCGCGGGCCTCCACTGCATTTATGGAAAGCCTCCCGTGTGACGGGCACTGTTCTAAGTAGTTGGCATGTATCAGTGAGTGAGCCAATCAGACGGAGATCCTGACCTCATACCCTAACATTCTTGCCCCTGGAAATGTAGCAGAAAAACAGAGCCTGGATGTGATACTACCTCGGTTTCATCACACCTCCCCCTGGCTGCCCATTTCGATCCCATCTGTTCCAGGACACCCTTGCACAACCACCTCTCGTCCTGGATCCCTGTCTACTTGGGCACATTCTATAACATCAAGCCTTGGATCCAGTTTGATCTCGCTTTCATACGAGTTTCCCCCTTGAACATCTGGTCTCCCAGTGAGCCTGTAAGCACCCTGAGGCTGGGAAACCATTCCTGCCTCCTGCCTTGTCCTGTGGGGCGTGGCACTGAACACCAGAGGGTGTGTGTGGCACACATTTATTCAGCCTTCACATCAGACTGGAGCAGAAAAGCTGTATCAGGACTGATGAGGTCACCTCTCAGAGACAAGAGGGGCAGCAGAGTCTTGTTGGGGGACCCATTAGCAAAACCACTCCAGGAATCTTCCCTGTGAGGCTCATGTGATGAAGACCCAGTGAGGACCCCAGAGGCAGCTTCTTTGGAACCATGTCTTCTGAATGCTCTTGGAAAGCCCATTCAAAGCGAAGTGAAATCCCAAATGCCACTGGAAACATCTAAGAACTATGAGTAAGCACTTGGGATCGTTGGATGAAGGGAGCCCTCTAATCATGAAGCATTTTGATGATTAACAGAATTCTAAGCCAAGGCTTAAAGCCGGATACACACCATAATGGTGAAGCCAAATAATGCTTAATTGTTTTGGCTTTTATTCCCGAGAAAGAAAGCACAGGGAAGTAGAAAGACACACACACACACACACACAGACAAGTCCACGTATTTTTATTGGGTTAAAATAAGTACTTACATGGCCTCTGGCTTCCATGTTTCATGAAGAGCTGTAGAGAATCTCAGAAGAGACAGCTTTGTCCAGCCACAAAGAAGGATATCCTTGCCATCCAGCCAGGATGGATTCCAGGATGGAAAGCCATCCATCCATCTTCCCCGTCATTGCTTCCATCTCCTGCAAATGAGTAAATGCCTCATCCCATGTGGCAGATGTGTCCTGAAGCCACATGCCAGTCCCCAGAGGTGTAGCTTGACTTGCACGTCCAGGCAGCCCTGACTCGTTCGTGACGGGGGTGGTGGGAGCCCTCTCCATCACTTGTGTTGTCGATGTGCCAGTCAGCCAATTCTAAAGTGACCGCATTTTTCTTCATTTTACTTTTCTCTATCGATGGAAAATAGGGCTTTGTAACATCACAGGCTAGATTAGTACTGAAACTTCTGTTTTGCAACTCACAGAACTGGATTAATGTACTTTCAACAGTTCTATGATATTTCTGCCCATTTCTGTGGCGCCCCCCACCCTCTGCAGAGTTGTAGAGGTGAGATGCCCGCTGCCACTATGCTTGTGTTGGGCATTGCATCCAAAAGATGCAATGAAGATGCAAAGATTTGGTCCCCGCTCCTAGGAGCCCACTGAGGAGGCCAAAAGTGCGCAGGGAGACGATTGTGATGCAGTGTGAACACGCTGTAGTGTAATGTGGGTAAATCAAGCACTGTTGAAACCCAGATGAAGACATGGCTAATCATGCTGAAGGAACTCAGGGAGCACTTCACAGAGCGGGGGGCATTTAGGTTGGTGCATACAGAACAGTTGGAGAAGATGAGGGGAGAGGTGCTGAACTTTCCAGGCAGAGGGAACAAGGTGTACAAAGGCAGGAAATCTATACAAGTTCACATTTGGTTATCTAAAGCTCTTGGGGCCCAGATGTATTTCACAATGTGGCCTTTTTTTTTTTTTTTTTTTTTTGCTATTAGAAGGATACTATGATATATACATATATCCAGAGCAAAAGTTCGAATATTCATATTAAATCGAATTAATTAGACTATTATTAGTAGTATCACATCAGTTAAGTCATGTTTTGCTACCAAATAAGTTTGAATCTTGAACTTACCACAAAAAGAAAAAAAAGCCATACATTTTTAAGCTTTTGGGATTTTAGAGTCTTGAATCAAAGGATAGTGGCTATAATTCCAGTAAATTCCTAGTGCTAATTCTCACTGGGCTGGGCTAGGTCATGTGCTCATTCCTGAGCCAATCACTGTAGCCAAGGGGAAAAATATCCAATTGACCAGCCCAAGACCTGGGTCCCCACCCATGGAACTGAGTGATTTGTTTCAGCCTGCCTGAGTCACTCAGTGATATCAGGTTGGTTGCTTCCAGAAAAAGGAGTATGCAGCAGGTAAAAACCACAGATGTCCATTATGTGTGCATGGCAGCTGTGTCCACATGACATGGCCTAGGTCACACGGTCCTAAGACAGAACCAGGACTTGGAACCCTTCTGTCTGATTCCAGAGCCCATGTTAGATGAGGCTGCTTGCACATGCCAGTGAATACAGTCTACCGCCGTGCAACCTACTGCTAAATTATATAATGTAGACAATTAGAACCTAGCAAAGTATATAATAAGGTGCTAATTATGCAGAGTACAGGAGTACAGAGAGCCCGTAAGTTGAAATGACTTAGAGAAGTAAGAGATGTTAATAGGCTAGAGCTTCACGAGAACAGCAAAGTCTGAGCTGAGCCTTAAAGGATGCATTGGAAGTGACGGGAGAGACTTTATGTCTCTGGTCTCTGCTCCAGGGACTCTCTTGTAACTTTAATTGCAAACCAGTATTGAATTCGAGGCAGATTTTCCTGGGCCCTAAATGAACCTCTGAGCCCACAGGACATAAATTACGGGGAATGGTAACAGGAGGGAAAACATCGCCCTGTAATTTATTGACGGGGAAGAAAAGCAAAGAAGTCATTAAGGTTTAGATGCTCTAAGCCGGCCTCTGAGGTGCTTAGGACACAAGTGTGACGGTGACAGACGGAAGTAACTCTGTGGCCACATAAAGAACTCAGTTCTCTGCTTTCCCAGGGGGTCCTAGGATTAAAACAGACCAAAGACGTGAATGGGCTCTGCAAGAGCTGCTGGCCCAGTGCCCCTTGCTGTTAGTTACAGAAATCTGAGGTCCAGGGGAGGACCTGATAAGGCCACAGCCAGTAACTTAAAAGTCATGAGCAAAGCACTTTATTTAGTTTTGTGTTAGAATTTTTTTTTTTTTCTGAAATTCAATAGTGAAGTCAAGGAGCCTTCAGGCATTGTTATCTGTTACAGTGCATGGTTTGAATGTTGTGTGTATTTTCTCTTTGTGGGACTTAAATAAAAATGCAAACTAGTTTTGAAACTAGTTGTAAGTAAAAATACCCACTTTTTAAATGTTGAGAGGTTTGTCATCAGAGATGTCCCTGCATTTCCTTAATTCGGGATCAGTCAACAGATTGCAGCATCAGTATTTACTGAGCATTTACTTTGTGCTCAGGTGTTAGACGTTCTCATTTAATCCCCAGCAAAACCATCTGTGATAGGGATTTTTATCCCTCTTTTGGATGAGAAAGCTGGGCTGGACAGGTCAGTAACATGCTGAACGTAACTTGTTAAGGGCTATTATGGGGATTTCTCTCTGTTCCCACCACATTGAGCTTCTATAATACGGACCTGATCTCTCAGACCATTTTGTCGCAGAATTCCTTCCTACCCTGCAGCCAGAGTTTGTTGGTTATAATTGACTTTCTATGCCTCCAGAAGGCCCCACTGTTTCCTCTCTTGGTTTATAAATTGTCCTCTTCCTTCCAGGGCCCCCCTTTGTCCTTGCACCCTCCATCCCCTCGCCCTTTCTACCTCCTTGGTCATCACAGGGAGACATGTGATAGCTGCTCTACACACTGACTCTTCTCTCCTCCAGGGCCCCTTCTGTCTTCCAAGCCTGAAGGTTTGTGCAGAACAGACTGGGATTCTCTGAAAAACACTTCAGCAGGGAGCACTCTGATTTTTTTCCCTCCCCAAAAACTTCAACTTACGTAGGTGTGGCATATTTTATGTCAAGGGATCTTAGAACCAGAGGGGACCAATGGACCACCCCTCTCTTGTGAGAGATTAGAAATCTGTGGGCAGATAGGGTTACTGGCTCAGGCCTGCACAGCAATGCTGACAGTGGATTCTATCAAGCAGACCTCCCCCGGAGCAGTAAGTGGGTGGCCATCAGCATTGATTAGGCAGGACTGCCCATGGCTGTATTGGAGGTCTGTATAAGTGGCAACATGTGACAGTCATCGTTAAGTTAACTGCATTTCATTACATCTCATTGTGTCCCTGCCTTGGCTTGTGTCCCCCAGACACAGACCCTGAGCCGAGCACCCGTGTGCAGTGGTTCATTTGGCAGGTGATCTGAGGAGCCCCAGTAGGGGAAAGGGGAAGTGGGACCGGGAGGGGAGGCACCCAGTACAGGTGTGTTATCGACCACTGTGTGCACATGAGGTCCCGGAGGCAGGGAACCTCTGTGAGTCAGCCTAGCACATAACTCAGAATCATCCAACAGAGGGGCGAGGAAGCTGGCGCATTTGCCCTCCTTGTCATCCTCAACTAAGGGTCGCTCCAGCAGCCTTACCTCTCCAGCTCTTCCAGCTTGTTCTGGCAAGGACAGAGCATCCGGGCAGTCACAGGTGTCCCCAGCACACCACCTTTGCAACAGCAAACCGAGTGTGGAAAGGATGCGAAGGGCACAAGCAAACTCAGCAGCAGTCCCCAAGAAGAATCTCCATCAGCCGTCAGAAAGCAGGAAAGCCAGGACACATGGGGCACACATGCGTGCGTGCATGGATGCGTGTGTGCGTGTGTGCATGGATGTGTGTGAGTTGCACTTACAAACACTGATTGTGATGGCTCGTCGTGCTTGCTTCTCAGTATTGGCAGTTTGGAAGCTCAGAACCAGTTGACAGCCTCTCTCTGGCTATTAGACCAGACCCCCCAGGAATGCAATCTTTGTACCAACCCTACCCTTCTCTTACCCGTTTTGCTTCTGCCATAGTCTCTTGGTATATTTATTCTTGTCCTCTCTGTGTACGCCTTTAAAAGCCCCCCTTGAATCTATGTGCTGGTATAAGTTGGGTGCAAATAAATACAAAAACAGGTTATTCAGTTAAAAAAAGACAAACATGGGACTGGTCATAAACAACTGCCAGGCTGCTTTACCTAAATAAGATTTTTTTTTTTTTTTTTAAATCCGAGCTTCCTAGTCTCCACACGAAGGTCCCGACTGCATGGGAAACCACAGGATTCTTGCCCATGCGTCAAGTTTGTAGTGAGTCACAGATTTGCAAACAAGGGAAACTGCATGTGTTCTTCAAAGTGGCCACAGAAAGAGGATGTTCATCCTCCCCACAATGCTATAAAATTGGAGATTCCTGCATCACACGGGTGATGTGATGAGAGGTCCCCAGAGGCCAAATTGAAGCCCATAATTCAAAGTTCTGCTGAGTCAGGATATGGGACCCTGTTTATACCACGGAAGATAGAAAAATAAATGAAGGCAAGTGTAGTAGAAGCAGGCTCCAGGACTTTAATGGCTGTGATCGTACCTCTTTTTTTAGACTAATATTTAAAATATTCCCTCCTATGCATAATTTTTATTGATTAATATTTTCACTGCTTGTTGAAGTGACAATATATAACAAATTTTCTTCAATGAGCACATACTTGAAGTGGGGAGAGAATAAAAAAGCATTTCCTTTCATCTGAATATTCTTTAATCATAACATTCCGCCCAAATGTCTTGTTTTCTAAAAATAGATGTTTTGCTAGAAGCATCCAAGGTAAAATGTGGCCTGCCACTCAGAAATCTAAGATTTTGGTTGTTTTCTTTGCTGGTCAGAAGCCCTGAAGAAATGAAGATTCTGTCCTCTGATATTCATGGTTGTGAGTGAGACCCACACTAAGTATTTCTTTGCCATTTGGTTTCCTGTTTCAAGGAAAATGTTTAGCCAGATGTCACAGTAAAAAGGATGGGGGGCGTAGGGAGGGAGGGAAGGAGGGAGGGAGGGAGGGAGGGAGGGAGGAAGGAAGGAAGGAAGGAAGGAAGGAAGGAAGGAAGGGAGGGAGAAGGGAGGAAGGGGGAAGGGGAAGGAAGGGAGGGAGGGAGGGAGGGAGGGAGGGAGGAAGGAAGGAAGGAAGGAAGGAAGGAAGGAAGGAAGGAAGGAAGGAAGGAAGGAAGGAAGGAGAGAAGGAAGGAAGGAAGGAAGGAAGGAAGGAAGGAAGGAAGGAAGGAAGGAAGGAAGGAAGGAAGGAAGGAATCCTAGGCTCTCTTGTTTGTTACAATCAACAACATTAACTGTGCATCTCTGGAAAGTTATTTATTTACGACCCCTTCATTCGAAAAAGAACTTAACCTTAAAAAAAGTTTGGTGGATGTAACATACAAGATAACAAGTAAGGGAAGAAAATGGAACAAAGGGAAAACTTGTGATGAGAAAATTAGGAGGAATAAGGCTGGCATCTAAAGTCCATGTCATTAAGTTCTACTGAGTCTGGGTCAGAAATTCTACTCTGAGCTTCACAGCAGCCAAAGCAAAGAAGGAAATACAATCAAATATGTGACTCATAGTTTTTTTATTTTTTATTTTTTTAGAAAAAGCTGATTCATTTGGGATGGGATACTGAGTGAAGTATTTGGAGGGAATATATACAAAGAGGAAAAAAGATATTAGCCCTAGAACTCAGGAAGTCAGCACTACTATTCATGCCAATAGACAGTAATACCCACACAAAATGGTGAAGGGGATTAAGCACAAACATCCAGTTATGAAATAAATAAGTCACAGGGGAGAAGAATACAGTATAGGAGATATGGTCAACAATATTGCAATAACTTTTTATAGTGACAGATGGAGGGGACTACGCTTACAATGAGCATTTTGTAATTGTGTACTAGTCATAATTTTAAAGTTTGTCACTGTTGAATCACTATGCTGTATGCCTGAAACTAATATAATATTATGCGTCAACCACATTTCAATTAAACAAGGAAGGAAAGAAGGAAGGGAGGAAGGAAGGAAGGAAAATTCAGTGATAGCTTTACCAATTGAAAGTGAGCATCTTCTAACTTTAATAACATAAAAAGATAAGTCATTTTTTTCTAGGTACAGTTCTAATTCTCTATACCACAGTGGTTTTGCACTGTAATATTCTGTATAATAGCTATTTTACAGGTAATATTAGTTCTATGACTCAACACACAAATGGCTTGTTTCAATATTCTTGGGAGTGGTTGTCATATGTCAGAGAGAATGAAGGCTATTGTTATTTTTAATGATAGAAATAATAGCTAACATCAGTGGAGTACTTACACGCTCAGCACCACGCTCCCCAACGTACCACGGCACACGAACACCACGTGTAAGGTACCACTGCTTATACTCGTAAAAGTAGGGTCGATGGCTTACAAAAGGCCTTCCCCATTTGTCTTCCTGTTCAACTAGTCACGATAACTCTGAGATATTGGTCAGGAAGACATTATTTTTCTGTGAGAAAAGCAGGGTCAGGTAGCTAGTAATTGGCGGGCCTGGAATATAAATTCAGATTTTTCAGATGTGCCTTTTCCATGACTTCATGATCTTGGGGGGGCGGGGGGTGCAAAGCCGTAGCAACGGGAATGTGCAAATTTGCCTCTAGGATGTCAGGCTGAATTCGTATGAGGTATTTCCTCGCAGGCCCACCATTGACTGGCCGTGTGGTGTTAGGGGAGTCTCCTCTTTTCCCTCGGAGCTGCAGTGTCTTCCCCTGGAAAATCAGGAGGTTGATGACTTGCCTGGGAAGATTCCTTTCAGCTGTGACAGCCTGTTCATCGCTGGGTTTCTGTGGCTCCAGGCGGTTTCCCAGACTACCCTCCAGAGTGTTCCTAGTCATTTTCGCATTAGCAGTTGCTCTGTGGTAGCTTGGCTGCACCTCTGTGAACATTCACCCTTCCCTGCTGTCCCAGCCTGCTTGGGGCCAGGGCCTGCGGGCTGCGACTTCAGGCTGAAAAGAGCCAGAACTCCCTTGGAGCCCCAAGTGTCCTCTAGGATGCTTCCACAGTATTAGCGGTGCTCTGTTGCTACTGATTGACACTTCATCTTCGGTGGATTTTCTGAGGAAGATTCAATGTATGGAAAGTGCCTCAAGTTTGATCTGGACCTGGTGCAGAACTCAGAACTCACCTCCCCCTTCCCTTTTAGGCCTCTTCTGAGCCCAAAGAGCCCACGAACACGTCTTGGATTCTTCCAAGTTAGCCATGTCTCCGTGGAGGGCTTCCCTGGGGGGTTGAGTGTTGTGTGTTGGCTTCCCGTGCCCAAATAAATAAACCCTGTTGGAAGCGTTAGGCTCCAGGTTTGTTTCTGGCATCCCTTTGCCTAAACGTTTCTGTATTGAATAAAACAGAAATGTTTAGCAAATCCCAAGAAATTCCTTATTTAATGGAAAAAAGAGATCCCAGAGCTTATATTTCAAAATGTGATTTCCATGTTCCCATTGCATTAAGGCAAGCTCACCTCACCAAATCCCCAGATGTCTGGTATGCTTTTCTGAAAATGCCTATATTTAGCCCCTAGAATGCACTTGAGTACGTATCATGGACAGGAGTCTCCTCCGACCCCGGTAGGAGATAGAGCCTCCAAGTGAGCCTCGAAGCCCACCCTATAATTCAGTTGTGAAGGTTGCATTAGAATCAGTAGGAAGTCTCAGCATTAGCCTGCACACAAGCTTCCGGCCCCGCATGTGGATCAGTGATGCTCCGTAGTACGTGGGCACCTCTGTATCACTGCCTGTCCTTCCCCATAGACGGAAGTCCCAGCTCCGGGATTGGCCGCAAATAGCCTACTTCACCAGCTAACTTGACGTCTAGGACCTGCCTTGGCAGTTCCTCTGTGAATTGTATTCTCTTTCTTCCAGCATCTTCAAAGATGGGGTTTTTTCATTTGCTTCTTGTCTCTGCCAATCCTAAATTGGTCTCCCTCCTAAAATGTTTGTCTTTTATTATAAGAGTAATGTGTGCCCATTGTTGAGAGACAGACAGAGACAGATTGCAGAGAGAAATGTAAAAAAATAATAATAATAATCCCACCACAACAAATGTACTGCCACTAATATTTTGGATTTATACAAGTATGTTTGCCTCTAGTTATTTATCCTCAACCCTTGCCAATTATACGAATTTCCAATTGGGGGGATAACTATGTTACATAGTGAGCAATATTCCTGAATCATCAACTAGTCTTCAAAACCCTGACTGCTAATAGCTGCATAATGCAGAGTCATAAGGGCAAAGAGGTATTTTAAACATTTCCTTGGTGCTGGACATTTAAACATTTAAACATTTCCTTGGTGCTGGACTTAGAGATGGTTTCTGCCTTTTTACTTCCAAGCCACTTTTAGGGTGGTAGCCACTTAAAGGATATCCAGCTCACGCTGGGCACTGGGCTAGGTCCAGGGATAAAGAAAGAGAAGACGCCAGCTTGCCCCCAGGGAAAGGGGTAGGGAGCCCTGGCACTGGGCATTTATCGCATCTACTAATGTGACGCCTACCATTAGGAGCCCTCTCCTTGGGACACAGTGGAGCCTGAAAGGGCTTCCTGCCCCATCTATTCATGCTCACTACAATCTTTCTTGTTTTCTGAGTCTGAGAAGTGGTCCTAGGGGTGGTGGTGGGGAGCTTTGTCCCCAAGAGAAACTGACTTTCGAGCTACTTCTTGAAGGACAAAGTGACACTGATGAGGGAAGGAAGGTTGGGAGGAAGAAAGGAGGGTCATTCGAGGAAAGGCAAACAGTGCCAAGGAAGGAAGCTTGGCAGAGTTGGACACATGCCAGGGCTTCATTCTGGCCTGAGTTTAGAATCCCATGAGGGCATGGCAGGGGCTGCAGCTGGGGGGGGGCTGCAGGGGAAAGATTCTAAAAGGCTTTGGAGGCCCCACCAAGGAGAGTAACTTCATCCCAAAGACTTAGTGAGGCCACTGAGGCTATGCATAGAGGCCTGAACTCAGCAGACATGCACTTCAGGGAGACTCACCGCAGCATCTGTAGGGAAGACAACAGACTTGGAGGTGTCAGGGGACAGTTAGTGGGTGAGAACTCTGAGCACAGGAATTGCGCTGCCTGGCATACCCTTGAGGCTCAGAAAATTTGTTCCAAGATTCCAGCAGGGAACCCTCAGGGCGGCAGCAGTGAGAATGGAGAGGTCCTATAAGAAAGACATATAGGAAGGGACGTGGGTGCGATCTGCTGATTTTAAAGCCAGGGACCCCAACAGACCTTACTTTTTAGCCCTGAGCAAAAACTAGAACGTGGTTTTTGAAAAAGTGTTTGACTGCGGAACCAGTCGACCAATGGAATGTTTCTAGACCTTTCGGAACTCTAATCTCTGCTTTGTGAATTACATAGTTTGTTTCTATTCAATGGGTCCCTTTTTCCCCCCCAAAATACCACCTGTGAAATAAGTTAAACACCATACTGTTTTAATGTAAAAATATTTCCTCAAATCCACTGTATAAATTAATTACTCTTTAGGGAATAGGATAATCTAATTTCCCCTATACAATGTGCTCCATTCACATGCTCCACGTCACTGGAAGGGCAGGTTATGAATCTACTGTTTCTGAAGGATTATGAGCTATAATAAATGTCAATATGAGCTCTGATTGATTTCCTGCAAGCTCACTAGTTGTGACTTCATTTAGTAACATAATACTAATTGTGTCGCTTTGCTTACCTTTGATTTGCACTGTATCCGCAGCACTTACTAGAGTACCGGAGCAAGCGAGGTGCCCAATAAATGCATGCTGAATAAAGGAGGACTTTCAGTCCCTTAAAACACTCCTCAGAGAAATTTCTAAGGTCAGAGAGAGCTCTGCAGCTCAAGTGGGCGTGGAGATAGGAGGTGACACCACAACCCGGTCCTTGAGAAAGTAGCATAGACCCGCTCCGACACACCACCTCGTCCCAGTGCCCCGGCACATAGTATGCACTCAGTGAATATCTGCTGGCCGACCAGCCCTGCTATGGCAACATCTGCTGGTGAGCCGCAGCTCTCAGGGCAAGCCTGTGCCTTAGATAATAATGTAACTTTTCATGTGCGTATTGAGCGTTTATGCAGCATCTGGGGCACACCAGCACAATAGCGAACATTTCTGGTGTCTCCTAGATTCAAAAGAGCTTTCTCCTGTTGAACCTTGCAGACCACCCTGGTAGATATTGTTACCATCTTCTCGTGCAGATGAGCAAAGGGAGGCTTGGAAGCGCTAAGCTCCTCCTCCAAGGTCGTCTTCTCAGAGGGGAAGCTGGCCCTCTCACCTGTATCCTCGTGGTACCCAAACCGGCTTCTGGACCTTGTTTCCCAACTGAAGTAAGCAGTGGTGGCTGTGAGGTGGGGTGTCAGGATGTCAAAGCCCCATGCTTTTCTGCTGTGTGACCCGGAGCGGTTAGCCTCGGTTTGTAGTGCCCAGGTGAGGCGTGATGAACTGCGGGCCACCAGAACGGATGGAGAGGAGCAGCTGGACATAACGTTAAGGAGAGGATCACCTGGACAGGATGATGGCTGCAAGGTGAGGCCGGAAAGAGGGGCTATAAAATCACAGCCATTCATTATTACCCTCGAGTCTGCAAGTCAGCTTGCGGGGGGCGAGGGGGTTTTCCCAGTCTGGCCCCTGCATGCTGACCTTGGCCAGACTCACACACATCCGTGGCCGGCCAGGAGCTGGCTCGGAGAGCCGCATGCACATGTCTGGCAGTTGCCTGGCTGCCCACCAACTTGACAAGGGTAAGTGGGCCACACTGTGCCCCTCTCCCACCAGGCTAGCTCAGGCTTGTTCACATGGCAAGTGTTAGAATTCCAAGATTGTGAGTACAAGTATGCAGGACCTTCAAGAGGTAAGGAAATAGGACTCCGTCTCTTCGTGGGAGAAGCTACAAAGTCACATTGCCAGGGGTCCGGACACAGAGAGGCATGAACAAGGACAGCCACGGTGATTGCCTGAGCTGTTATAATCACTCTGTTTCTCCAGGGACCCTCGAATAGCTTCAGCTCCAGCCAGGCTGGCTGCAGCTCCATACCTGAACCGTAGCATTGTTGTGTTATGTGACGTCATGCCTTTACTAATGGTTTTAGCCATACATCAGCCATAGGCAAGGAACATTACAGAAAGCTGGACTGCATAGCTCATTCTTATTTATTTATTTGTCACATTTCTTCCCAGTGTGTTATTGAAGATATTGCCATGTTAGGACACGTGAAGAGATCTCTGTCTTGTCTCCATACTAGGCGCAGCTGGGCTTCTCTAGAGTTGGACTGGTTTTGAATCTTACAGATTTGTGACTCAGGCAGCTAGTGAACCTCTCTCTTCAAGTTACCTACTAGAAAGCTCAAAACTGAACATGTGATCCACTACTAACAAATACAGAGACCTTGTGACATACACTTTAGTGCTGACTTTACTTCCAGTTTCATATTATTGTGCCTTCTTTTAAAGATTTTATTTATTTATACATGAGACACACAGAAAGAGAGAGAGGCAGAGACACAGAAGCAGGCTCATGCGGGGAGCCCGATGTGGGACTCGATCCCGGGACTGCAGGATCACACCCTGGGCCGAAGGCAGATGCTCAACCGCTGAGCCACCCAGGCGTCCCTTATTGTGCCTTTTGACGCATCTCCTCCCTACTGACTTTTTAGCATCTTGCTTTGTGTGATTGCATTGTATATCTTTGTGAGTTGTAAGTTTTGAATATACTATATCATAAGTAAAATGAGAGAATGAGTGAGCAAACAGTGCCTTCATATAACCCAGAAATATACTGAAAATCAGGGTGAGTTTTTAAATTTATTTTTTTAAGATATTTTATTCATTTATTCATGAGAGACAGAGAGAGGCAGAGACACAGGCAGAGGGAGAAGCAGGCTCCCTGCAGGGAGCCCGATGCGGGACTCAATCCTCATACTCGGGATTATGCCCTGAGCCAAAGGCAGATGCTCAGCTGCTGAGCCACCCAGGTGCCCCTATTTGTTTATTTTTAATAAGTTGTATCGGAAGTCCTACTTTGAGCCAAAATTGATACCTTGGACATGACATCTTCTAGAAAGATTTTTATTTTGGAATGCCTGTAGTTACCCTTCATACCACTAGATGACACTCCCTCATTGTCATCTCTAAGGTGGCTGTGGCTCTAAGGACTCTGCAGAGGACTGTGGGACATTTATGAATGGCCCCTCTGGGAACAAAACTTGTCTTTTATATAAGGTTGGATGTAAAGATTTTTAGAAATTGAATGAAGAAAGTTGAGGGGATGGTGTCACTGTGTGTGGGCTAGCCCCTGCCTGCAGGATGCTTACAATCTAGGTCAGAGGTCCCTATGCTGTTTTTAATGGCCCTGAGCAAAATGTGGAAGTAAAGACTATTGTAAAAAGCCTTGAATAAAGTTAAATCTATTCATTTTTAAAAGTTCTCTTTGACTCTGATATCGTGTCCTTTCTACTTCTTTGGTGTTAAAAAGTTGTGTGTATGTGTGTGTGTGTGTGTGTATGTTTAATGAAATGATATTAAGAATAGATAGATAAGACACTTTTTTGAAAAAAAATGTTCTTATTTGACAATTAAAAGTGAACAAATAGTGCAGCCTTCCAAGTTCTTTTTGGGAATTTTTAAATTTCGGTCAAAATTCTGAAAAACTGTGGTTGAATAAGAAAGGGAACCGATACAGGAATATGTAATATGGTCCTCCTTGCTACATTTGTATGTGTCGGGTCCCTAACAGAAAACATGATCTCCTGTCATTTATAGCCCATCTCTTTTTATAAACCATGTGTTTGGGGTTTTTAAGTTTTATTTATTTATTTATTTATTTATTTATTTATTTATTTATTTATTTATTTATTTTAGGGAGAAAGAGACTGCCGAGAGCAGGGAGGGGACAGGCAGAGGGAGGAAGGAGAAGGAGAGAAGCAGACTCGTGGACTCTTGCTGAGCGTGGAGCCTGATGCAGAGCTCGATCCCACAACCCTGAGATCATGACCTGAGCTGAAACCAAGAGTCCAATGCTTAACTGACTGAGCCACCCTGGTGCCCCTTAACCATATTTTTGAAAAGGTGGTATTTAGGAAAATAGTCTAAGAGGTACTTTCCTTCCTTCCCTCTAGCTGGCAATTCTGAATCCGCCCTTTGAGCAAGATCAAAAGATGAAATAATCAGTTAAAAAGCCACTTCTGTCTTTGTTTTATTTTAAAGCTGACATTAAGGACACTTCCTCTTCTATTCACAGCAGACCCCAAAGCTCCTTATAGGGACGTTTTGGATCCTTTCCAATGCCCAGTGGGTCTATCTTTTCTCCTCCTTTCAGAAAACAAGGTAACTTGTTACCTTTTTTGCCTTCGTTGCCAGTGGCCTCAAGTTCAGATTTTTACACTCAACACTGTCCTAACAAAACAACCTTTTGTGTTTTTTTTAATTCAAAATTATCACGTGTGTGATCTAGAATGTACCGTATTGTGGAAAGAGATTTTTTTTTTGTAAGTTGTTTTAAATCCCTCATAGTTTTAAGACCAGCGAGGGGACATAAGGAATGTTCAACAAATAACATGCTGAATGACCAATCGACTCATTTGTGTGTCCTGGGGGAGCCAGAGAAGCTTTCCAAGATGAGGTGCAAGCAAAAGGGCAGAAGGGAGGATATTCACCAAATCTGTGGCTTCTTAAGTTTTAAACATGATGGCTAAGGTCTCTAACAGTCTGGGACTTTACAGTCTTAAGTTTAAGTAAGAGGACAGGAGACTGGAAGGTGGTGGGTGAATGACAATTTCCAGATACACAAAGGTGGGAATCAATGTGGGTTTGTGGAGAAGCTTCCAAGATGGAGAAATGCTTTGTAAACTGTAAAGTGCTATATCATTATGCCTCTTTGGTTTACAACCATTTGGCTTTACTAAAACTTCTACTCTGTGCCCCTGACTTAGCTCCAAGGGGGCTGTCATGGTATTTATGAAAGCCAGTTTGGATTTCACCTTGTGAGCAGCTGTGGCCTCCAGGTGGTCATCTGTGCAATGGTGTAGTTGGCACCAACATCTGGCTGAGCACGCTCCTTTCAGATGACTTGTGATTTACTAGTTTGTAGCAGGGATGCCGTCTATTACGATGCCAACTTGTTCAGTGAGCGTGATCTCATTTGCACTGTGTTCATTGGTCTATTTTGATTTACCACTTTTTTTAAAATTAAAGGTTGAGTTCTTTAAACTTCCAGGGTTATAGTCTAGTCTTAAAGATACAGGAGTAATAGCCTAAGGAGAACAAATACACAGCTATTTGTTAGAATGACTAATAAAGAAAAACACTTGGCTGAGTTACATTATAACACTAATGTTATCTAGTAGAGACATTAAGACCATTTTAGCAATATTTGGTGTTGTCTTTGCATAGGTGGATTTGATTCAGGGCTCTGGATTGCATTAATTTTTTTCTTACGGAATTAGTGGTAATTATGTTTTCAGATTAAGCTAATTTGCCCTTATAAATTGGAGATAAGATGAATTTAGGTAAGGGAATATTATTACATGGGGTTTTTTTTTAATGTTTCCCATAAGATCTGGCTGTTCATAGGCATCCAGTACCTACTGTTAACTTGCTTGAGGCCGGCTGGCGTTTGAGAGAGCATTACCTGGAGCTAGCTGTCCTCCTGAAAGGTGTCCCAGACCTGTTCTCATGGTGATCTGCCCATTGCAAGTCTATGGAGGTCCTGATGACAAAAAGGAATTAGAAATACCTTTGGATGGAGCGCCTGGGTGACTCAAATGGTTAAGCATCTGACTCCTGGCTTCATGTGAGGTCATGATTTCAAGGTTGTGGGATTGAACCCAAGTTGGGCTCCACACCCAGCAGACAGTCTGCTTGAGGGTTTCTCTGCCTCTCGCCCTGCTATCTCTATTTCTCTGAAAGAAAGAAAGAAAGAAAGAAAGAAAGAAAGAAAGAAAGAAAGAAAGAAAGAAAGAAAGAAAGAAAGAAAAGAAAGAAAGAAAGAAAAGAAAGAAAAGAAAAGAAAGAAAAAAAAAGAAAAGAAAAGAAAAGAAAAGAAAAAAAGAAGTGAGGCCAACCTTTGAACAAACAAGTGCCCAGGAGAGGGAAAGCATATGTGTAAAATATAATAATTCAACCATCTGGATTCATCTCTTCAACCTGAACACATTTCAAACATTATTGTATCCACATAATTTCCCTCAGAAAAGACTGCTACTATAGTCCGGAAAGCAAGATTCTGCTCTCCTCTGCCGCACTGGCCGCCGCACGGTGGATACCCCTCAAATTCGTTCCTTTATCTCTCCCTACACTCAACCTTGGATTGCATTCTCCGCTCA
Organism: Canis lupus familiaris; assembly: GCF_011100685.1. Taxonomy (NCBI): domain Eukaryota; kingdom Metazoa; phylum Chordata; class Mammalia; order Carnivora; family Canidae; genus Canis; species Canis lupus. The sequence continues at coordinate 35,624,644 of NC_049251.1, forward strand.
CAACTTCTAAAGTATCTGAGCCACCATGACTTGGAAGGTAAAACCACAGCAAATGAGAGACACCCACTTTACAGGCAGGGGGGTGGAAACCTGCCCGTGGCTAACCCTGCCAATTCTATGTGTACTTCTATTAGATTTCTAGTGCCTTGTAACAAATTACCACACTTTGTAGCTTAAAACAACACAGATGGACTAGCTCATAGTTTCTGTGTTATGCGCAGAGCCATATACTTTCCGTGGATGCATCTGCATCGTGTAGCACATCATCCTGTCTGTAGGCGTGAAGTCTGGACACAGCGTGGCCAGGCTTTCTGCTCAGGGTGTCCCGGGGCTGAAATCGGGGTGTCCCCCGAGGCTGCCGTCCTCAGAGGGAGCCTGGAATGATGGTCCAAGCTCCCTGGTTGTTGTCAGAATTCAGCTCTGAGGTCCCCACTTCCTTGTGGGCTGTCAGCTGGGCCTCTGGGCTCCCACATTCCTTGCCGGGTGACCTCTCCATCTTCCAGCCAAAAACAGTGCGACAGATCCTTCTGATGCTTCAGATCTGCAAGCAGCCAGAGAAAACTCTCTGCTTTTTATTATTATTTTTATTTATGATAGTAACAGAGAGAGAGAGGCAGAGACACAGGCAGAGGGAGAAGCAGGCTCCATGCACCAGGAGCCCGACGTGGGATTCGATCCTGGGTCTCCAGGATCACGCCCTGGGCCAAAGGCAGGCGCCAAACCGCTGCGCCACCCAGGGATCCCAAACTCTCTGCTTTTAAAAGCTCGTGTGATTAGGTCAGGCCACTCAGACAATCTCCCTACGTTAAAGTCAGCGCCGCCGTTTAATATTACCTAATCACGGCAGCAAAACCCATCACATGCACAGTGTTGGGAGGTTGTCCAGGGCATGAGGGGAGGGGGGCAGTCATCTTAGAGTTCTGGCTGCGAGACTATTCTGTTTCCCTCGTGGAGCTGCTGCATCCCCTGAGACAGGCTGCTTGTCACTGCCAACAAGCATCGTGTCTGCTGTGGGGGTCTTGCGGAGGATGTGAAGGCCACACAAGCCCTGCTCTGCCCCTTTACAGTTTGCAAAGCACTTCTACAGTTGAGATCTCATTTTCTCTTAAAAAAAAAAAAAAAAAAGAAAAAAAAAGCTCTACCACATTTTCATTTTATATGTGAGGAAACTACAGTCCAAAGAGGTTAAAAGATCAACTTGGGGTAACAAACCTAGTGACGTGGAGCTGAGACTTCTGACTCTAGGGTGAGCTCCCTTGGCTCTCAGACTAGAACTACTTTTTATTTTTTTAAGATTTTTTTTTTTTTTAAAGATTTTATTGGGCAGCCCCAGTAGCCCAGCGGTTTAGTGCCGCCTTCAGCCCTCGGTGTGATCCTGGGAACCTGGGATCAAGTTCCACGTCAGGCTCCCTGCAGGGAGCCTGCTTCTCCCTCTGCCTCTCTCTCTCTCTTTCTCTCTGTGAAAGAAAGAAAGAAAGAAAGAAAGAAAGAAAGAAAGAAAGAAAGAAGAAAGAAAGAAAGAAAGAAAGAAAGAAAGAAAGAAAGAAAGAAAGAAAGAAAGAAAGAAAGATTTTATTTATTCATGAGAGACACAGAGAGAGAGAGAGAGAGGCAGAGATACAGGCAGAGGGAGAAGCAGGCTCCATGCATGGACCCCAGCGTGGGACTCGATCCCGGGACTCCAGGATCATGCCCTGGGCTGAAGACAGGGCTCAACCACTGAGGGCCCCTCAGATCACAAATTTCACTGTGATACAGTTCCGCTCTCAAGAATCTTGTCCTTTGGGAACAACAGTGAGAACAGAAGGTAGTTGAACATTAAAGAGTAAATCTCATAATGGTATTTTAATGCAGCTTAAGTTCAGGGACAGTGTGGGGCGGGGGTAGCCTGGGATCCTTGGTGCGGGGGGCGGGCACAGGTACGCAGGGGGCAGGGAGAAGGGGCAGGCAGGCCGAGCTGTGTAGCAGAGGCAGGGATGAGCAAAGCGCTTAGTGGGGCAAGAAGGAAACCTGTCAAAGGGTTAATGACCTGTCATAGAGACTCAGGAATTTGCTGTGGGGTATTAGACATTAGGGAACTGCTTGTGTTTTTTTAGCTGGGGAGTGACTTAAAATAGCAGTGTCGATTGGGGAGTTGAAAGTTCACATAGCCCTCCATTCACTCAGCAATTCCATGCCTGGGTAGGTACTCGAGGCCCATTAATAGATCATGAAATCAATTTAGGGGCTTTGACTGGCATTGAAAAATCTCGAATGGAATGGATTCTATTAAAGGAGAGAGGATACGGTAAAGGTAATAAGTATTCCCTGAAACGGCTCCACTTTGTGTGTATACGTACGTAGTTGGTGTTTTGTCTAGTATACTGTGATATAATAGATTTTTCTTTCTGTGGGTTTTGCAGTCAAAAGAGTTTAAAAAGTACTGCCCGGGGAAACTCTTACACGTGTGTACTCAGAGTCAAGTGCAATATTGCTCGCAGCACCATTTATAATCGTGAATAATTGGAAACACCTTCAGTATCCATCCTCAGGAGAATAGATCAGTAGGCTGTGGCGTATGCATGTGACGAAGCACAGAGCAACACTTAAAATTGTGTCATCGTGGACAAAAAAAAAGAATCAAAGATGGAAGAACAAAGATGGTTTCTGAATTTTGTATGTACTATATCATTAGATAAACCTTAAAAACCTACAAAGCAAAAAATACACTATTTATGGACCTATAAAGATTAGTAGGCGTAGAAGCCTGCGTGACAATAATGACACCTAATGGAGGGAGAGGGGTTGTGGCAGATGAAGGAGGGAGGAGAGTGGGATAAGGAGAAAGACTTCCTCCTGCGTCTGTGGTGCGCACAAGTGTCTGCGACAGCATTCCCTGGGTTTGCCGGTAGGGATGAAACAGTCCGGAGTGCGTCTGTTTAGAAGAGAATTATAGGATAATTTGTGAGCCCGCGCTGGGCAGAGATTGAATGGGTGACTGGCAGTGGTGCAGCCCCGAAGTGAGGTGGCCCTGGGCCAGGCGTGGGGGTCAGCAGGCCACCCTCCTACAGGAGTGTTATGAGAGCAGGAAGAATGGGGCCCTGTACTGCGGAAGGACTTTCAAAATTGAAAAGCACTTCTAAAGACATCTGCTCATTTTACTGTCACAAAATAGGCAGGACAGTCACTTATTATCGTCAACCTCAGAATACTCATATCGAGAGTCCCTGAATGACTCACCCCAGGGGAGGCAGTAGTGTGGAGTAGGGCAGGGAATTGAATGGGTCTGGCTGCGGTGTTTTCAAGCTTTCAAGACGGGTGTGTTGGCCCACCCGTGAGCCAAGCCCAGGTGTCATTCCTTAGGTCTCCAGCTCATTGATGTGTGTCACAAACACATGAGCACATGATAAAAGAGATGTTCTCGGGGAGCTGTAGGAGCACCGCGGCAACCATCCCTCGGCTCACGCCATAGTCAAGGTGCGGGAGCAGGTAATCAGGCGGGCTTCCCCGCTGGGTGTGTGGCACGTTCCATGTGTGACAAATGACACTGAAAGGGAGACTTCCAGGGTGAACACGTGGTGGACTCGTGAGGGCCGAGTGTTGGGAGTCGTCAGAGGGTAGCTGCCGGGGGACTGGGGCCCCATGCGACCTTCCTCAGGAATGTCAGCCCATTTGTGGCCAGAGAGGTTGAGACTGGGGCCAGGTGTTTTCCTTAGCAAAAAAACATCAACCCCAGACATCTTCCACATTCCCAGAGCTAACAAACAAAAAAGTGGTTGTGTAACCAGCAGAAGGCAAGTCAACGTGATTGGTATTGTTCAGAAGTGGTTTCACTGCATAAACCGTGGAAGAAAAGACAAAAAAAAAAAAAAAAAAGCCCACAAACGTTTATGGACCTAATGTGTGGTCGGCCCTGTGATAGGTTTTTATGAACAGTGACTCATGTAATTTTCCCACCAACCCCGTCAGGCAGGTGTTAACATCCCTGAGCTGGAATAGAGGGAAAGGAGAACTAAGACGTGATCTTATTCGCCCAAGGTCATGGGCTAGTGGGATTCGAATGAGGGTTTTGCTTCATAGCTCATGGTGTTTCCTCCGTATCATGCAGCAATAAAAATGGAAAGAGAAGAGAACATGCCTTTATAAGGCAACGTGGGGCTACCATGGGAGGCAGTAGATTCTGGAGGGCCTGGAGTACAGGAAGAGGAAATCTGGATCTTTCGGCAAGGAGGCCACTCGAGCCCTTGTGCAGATGCTTGCCGAGGTGATGGCTCTGTCCTTGCATTATTACTCCATCCAGCCCAAGGGGCAGGAGCTACAGGGAGCTGGGGGCTTTGGCGGCCCCACAGCGTCCTCCGCCTGCCACCCTAGGAAGCTCCTGAGCTGGGCCCCGCCGTCTGGGCAGCTGAGCATCTACATCTGTGTGGAGGCGCAGGGAGACGCCAGTTGCCCGGCATCGCGGGTGGGAATTCAGAACACGCTTCCCTGCAGAAACCACGTCCTCCCTGGGGATTGATTGGGTTTGGGTTTGCAGGACTTCGGCGGAATCTACTGGGGGCTGGACTGGCTTTTACGGGCAGGGAGGAGGATGTGTTCACGGGTCACCTTTCAAACGGACATTTGGAACATAGCCTGCGGTTGAGCTTTGAGGGGGGAAGGGTCAGGTGCCAGTGGCTGAGGGAGGGGACAGGGAGTGACAGTGGGCACTCGCCCATATCAGAGGCCGTTCCAGCCTTCATTCTGTGAGGTCAGTAGGAGCATCCTCATTTTAGTGCAAAGGGATTGGAATTCTCAGGGAGGCTAATTAACATTTCCAAGGGTATACAGCTGGGGAGAGCTGAGGTCTGAAACTCAAGTTCTTTCCAGAAGGAGTCAGATCAAATCTAGATCTAATGAAGAAGTAAGTGGAGGTTCTCTTCCTGTCCCCAACCTTTTTTGTTAGCATCGTTGTGATCGAAAGAGCCTGCAAGAAAGCCTTACAGGTGGCCTTGTGAAAACACCCCAAGTGGCTGGAAACCAAGCAGGCACCGGCAGGATGGGAATGCCCCTCACCTGCTCCCACCTCTTCCCCCACATGCTGTCCTTTCTGTTTCTCTTTCTTCCTCTCCGGTTAGCTGGAAAGTCTTCTATCAAATCGGTGACTGTTTAGGGATCCCTGGGTGGCTCAGCACTTTAGAGCCTGCCTTTGGCCCAGGGCGTGATCCCGAGGTTACGGGATCGAGTTCCACATCGGGCTCCTGCATGGAGCCTGCCTCTCCCTCTGCTTCTGTCTCTCTCTCTCTCTCTCTCACTCTCTCTCTCTCTCTTGAATAAGTAAAAAAAAATCTTTAAAAAAAAATCAGTGACTGTTTAAAGTCACTGAAAGCCAGTGGGAAGGAGAGGAGCAGGGAAGGGTACTGAAGTTGGAAGGGACATAAGAATGTGGTGATGTGGGCACATGGAAGTGAGCTTTTTGGGGTGCTGAGGACAACACTGTAGGGTTTACCTGTTCCCCACCCAGTGCCTCTCTGTGCCTTCTGCCCCGAAGCCCAGGGACCCATCAGATTGCTGTTACCATTTGCTCCAGTCCAGTCCCAAGATACAGTCCATCGGTGTCTTTCTACTGGGATTTCTGCCCCTCTGCTCTTACCCAGGCGGCTCCAACTGGCCCAGGTATGACCAGGTGCTCTAGTCTGCCCCAACCAAAGAGGTTCCCACGCTGCTGCAGGTGGAGCTGTGAGGCCTCCTCCTTGGAGCCTCAGTGACCACTGTGGCTTTGGCAGCAGATGGGTGCAAGTGATATCACAGGTCCCTAGGACTCTTGCTCTCGTTTATCCAGCAAGCATTAACCCACTGCTACATCGTGTGACGTGCTGGAGAGCATGAAAGAAAATAAGATACAGGCATGGTCTGCAGGAATTCATCATTGAAAGAAAGAGAGAAATAAACAGAGTATGTTTTATGCATGAGGGAGGCGGAAAGAGCTCGGGAATGGGGGAGTCAGTGGCTAGGTCTCCTTGGGAGGGAGGAAGTTGGGGAAACCATCTCTGAAGAGGAGACTTCTGAGCTGGGCATTGAAATGAAGGAAGCATTTGCCAACTGTAGAGGGGCACGGACAGTCCCGGTGGTGGGAATCGAGCAGGAGGGTGTGGTAGGAACAAGAGAAGGCTGCTACTGCCAGAGCACAGAGGACAAGGATCGGCTTGGTGATATTGTTACTAAACTAAATGTACGGGCTTCGCTCTTTAAGCAGATCAGGATTGGTAGCTGTACCATAGATTGGTACTTCTGTGTGGATATTAGATGATGCTGGGAAGACACTCTGGGCAGGAGGGCCTGGAAGTCAGATGCTGTGAATCCGAAAAAGTTGTTTTAATAATAAGCAGTGTAGTTAAAACTTTGGGAGTTCAAAGAACCTAAAATTGCATATGTGTGTGTGCAAGTCCCAGGGACGCAGATAGCATCCTTTACTGGTTATTATATCTCCTGTTTCCGAAGAGTCCTATTAACAATTAACTACAGTTGTGCGCAGTGAAGGACACTTTCTCTGAGTTTTTTGAGAAGAATCCCCTTAGGCCATTGCCCCAAGGCCTGCTATGCTAGTTCAATACCCTCCTCTTAAAGATGGAAGGTACTACTATACCCATTCTATAGATGCAGAAACCAAGACCCAAAGAGCTAAGAAACTTGCCCCAGGTCAATGTAAGTGGCAGAGAAGGGTGTGAGCCTGTGTTTGCAAAACCGCACACAGTGTTTTCACTGCGCAAGATGGCACAGCTAACCCTTAAAGTAGGGCTGTGAGTCCTTCTGTCCGACCTCGTCACTACTTTCCTTTCCCCCAAAAAAAGTTCTGTTTAGATTTTTTTGTTTTTCAAATCACAACCAGAATGTGCTTGAGGCATTCCTTGTTTGTGTTTTTGTTTCTTGTAAGTATTCATTCCATCCTTTATTAAAAACATGTCTTGAACAAATCACTGAGTGATGAGTGAAACATTGAGGCGACTTCTATTTTGCTGACTGGTTTGAGGGGAGGCCTTCCACAAATGACATGGTGTGTGCCTCCCCTCTCTGGGTAGACGTGTAGTCAAAATCACGACGTTATTGCGGTTTTCTCTCTTTCTGACTCTTTTCTCCAAGTACAAACACGAGATAATTGTCCAAAGGGTTGTTTTTTTTTTTTTAATGGAAAAAAAAAATCTTCCACCACATTCCAGGAGCAGCCATTTGTTTCTCTCACCCAATAAATGCATCAAGCATCCACCTTCCAGAAGGTGCTGTGAAAGCTTATTGCTAAGAATTTTGTATTTTATAAACTGTGAATTGCCATTCAGATGGCCCATAGTACCTATCTAAGGCTGGCTCCATGGGAGCAAGCTAGGAAATTTAGCTCTATCTAGGGGCTCCACGTTTGAGACACTCATGGGGACGCTGAATACTAAAGTCTCCTGATACGGAAGAGTCCGAGGGTGCTACTTGTGTGGACGGTGCTCTTGAGGCTCAGTTTGGGTCACCTGCTCATGAGGGAGTCATGGCATTTCCCATGGTGCATGGTGGAGGTGGAACCCTGCAGGCTTCCTCACTGGGGCACACTCTGTCCCGGGAGAGCTATGCAGAGGGAGGTGGAAGAGTGGTGGGGGTTTGTTGGGCCCTGGGGTGACCCTGGCCCTCCTGGCTTGGAATGCTGTTGTTTAAGAGTTGCCGCCAGAGAGGGGGTGGGGCTGACGGAAAGCAGCCAAGAAACATTGAAGCCACAAGCTTTGGGGAATAGGGCTGGGTGAGGCAAACAGGAACTATTGCTAAACCAAACTATTTGACTACATTTCACTTTTTTCTTACAGTCCAAATTCTTTGCTTGAAGGTTTAGCTTTGAAGTTGTTTCTTTTCTTAATGTTCCAACAATATTGTCCTTTTAATCTTGTTTTTGGGTGGAACATAGACTATTTAGATTATTTCTAAATTATAGCATCAGATTTCTCAGATTCCTGGCTACGCTTTCCGTCATAGGCCTTCTTTGGTGCTACTCAGAATCTCCTTTCTCAAATAGGCAAGAATGTGTAAAAAAAAAAAAAAGAAAGAAAGAAAGAAAAAACCTGGCTAAAACCGACAGTTTGGATCTTTAGCATCTGGTATGTATTTTGCAAATTTCCAGAGCGTCGCTGAATAGGTTATATATATTTACAATATATGCAGCTCTTCCCAACTTTTTAATACAGAATATTTATGCTAGATTTTCAATAGACAACACAAACTGTAAATAAAAAGCATAATAGAAGTCATTATAAAGGTGATAAGATTTAGAGAGAAAAAAACTTTTAACCAAAAAACATGTGTACAGAGAATACATCTTTTATATTTCACTTGGAAGAACTAGATGAACAGCTCCCCAGTCAAACCACTGAGTTTTGATGATTTATACAAGTTTTTCTTGCATACTTTTCTCCCCCCAAGTTATTGGATGATACTGATGGACTTTTAACAAGTTTAACACCCCACATAAGAGGGGCCTCTTCCACCCATGATCTCCTCGGGTGGGAGAGCCGATCCCACCACCCAGCCCCCAAGCACAGCTTCTGAGCCCCCAGGACTGTGCAGTACCTGTCACCAGAGAACAGCTCCAGTGGGAGTGAGATCAAGCACTCCCTTGAATTCCCTTGAATTGCTTTTCATTCTTCCCTCAGACATTTACTGCGTACCTGCTGTGACCCAGGTCCTCTGCGGGACCCCAGGGTCATCCAGGTGAATAAATCACAATCTACGCCTGCAAGGTGCTCCCAGCCCATCTGGAGAGAGAGAAGTGCTCATTCGAACAACCAAAGCTGAGCTAGGAGAATGGCTAAACAGACATAGGAAGGGCTGTTCCAGAAGGTGGAATCACGGGGGTTAGTGAAGGTTCACAGAGCCAGTCACTGTGAGGTTAGTTCTTGAAGGACTGGTGAAAGTCAGTCAGGTAGGTGAAAGATGAGGCCCTTCTAGGCCAGTGGAGCAAGAGCAAGAACCAAGGGCAGAAGGTATGCACCCCACGATATGTTCGGAAAAGGCTGGCTTGGCTGGCAGGCTGCATCAGGAGGCTTGAGAGGTCAGGTCAGCCAGGACACATGGCAAGGCCAAGAGTTTGACTTTTGATCTGTAGGCATTGGTGGGTATTGAGAAGAGGAAGGCTGAGATGTACCCATGATGTCAACTACAATGAACCAAGTGATTCTTGTGAAGGCCAGGACTTGACTGAAGATTGGGGAGAGGGGGGCAGTATTTTGTGGAGTCGTTTCCCCCCTGCCCTGTGGCACTTGCCCTTCCTCCTCCTGCCTGGGCTTTGTGCTGGAGTTCCCCACTCACGCCCTGGGACTCAGAGGTGTGAACCAGGACTCGGATAATCTTTTGAAACCAGACCCACCAGGCCCACGGGTTTGTGTCTGAGACAACCCCGTCACATGCTCTGAGGAGCATGGAGATGCTGCTCCTCGAAGGCTTCTTCTCTGTACCGTGTCGCTGCTAATTGAGTTGCTCATAGTCTTCAAGATAGCAGATGCCTCAGGCTAATGCCAAGTACAGTATTTCCATAATTAAGCTCCCAAGTGGGAGAACAAATCTCCTTCATAAATTCTTAATTTAGTGCCCATGCACAACAGATTCGTTCCATTGGATGCTGCTTTTTTCTTTCTTTCTTTCTTTCTTTCTTTCTTTCTTTCTTTCTTTCTTTCTTTCTTTCTTTCTCTTTCTTTTTTATTGGAGATCAATTTGCCAACATATAGCATGACACCCAGTGCTCATCCCATCAAGTGCCCCCCTTAGTGCCCATCACTCAGTCACCCACCCCCCACCCACCTCCCTTTCCACCACCCCTTGTTCGTTTCCCAGAGTTAGGAGTCTCTCATGTTCTGTCTCCCTTTCTGATATTTCCCACTCATTTTTCCCCTTTTCCCCTTTATTGCCCTATATCCCTCCCAGCCATAGAATTCATGCAGGAAAAGCCACATTATTCTGAATATGCTTCTGAAAGAACCGTATTTTCATAATACCTAGAATGAGAACAGGGTCAGGCAAGTGCCACTGTACTTGTGCAGCATTGTGAAGTTCAAGAACAACTCTAGGTTCAAATCCCCGCTCACCTCTGACAAAGCAAATAACCTGGGACGGCAGCCGTCTCACAAGATCACTAAGGGCTTAGAGACAACCCAACAGACAAAGCTCTTCCTGTTTCTTTCGGGTGTTATTTTCTAAAGATTGGTAAAGGTACTTGTCACCCCCATTAAGAGCGACTTAGCTGAAGTCCCGCCCAGCGTGACATCTTTTTCAACTCCTCAGACTTGCACTGACCTTTTATTTACCCTGAATCCCACTTGCAATATTTACAGTTGAGACCACTTGAAAACCTTTGTAAAACCCTACATGATATCGGGTATGAGTATTTACTTCATGTGGCTTGGTTTTGTCTCCCACACTAAATTGTAAATCTCTGACATCAGGGACCATGTTTCATATTTCTTTGAATCCAGCCCCCTGGCTGGAGGCTAGCATGGGTGCAATGCTGGTTGCACGGCATGTCCAAGATAAATACTTGATTGATTGATTTGCTTTAGCGTTTTTTTCCAACCAAGTGGAAACATGGATGCTTGTCCTTGTAGGGAGGATCCAAGCTCCGGGCTGATGTCACACGCAGAGCCCACTTTGTTCACATTGTCATATGCTCACCAGACACAGACGAAGCCCCTGCTCTGCCAAGCCCTTCTTAAACACATCCTTATATGCTCTTCTGACTCCTAAATTTGAGGTTCAGGCTTATGCAACATGTTCACTGTTCTGATCAGACCTTGTTCATCACCTGTGCAGTCACAGAAATGCTGTGGGGTATCTCAAGGGTAGCAAGGACCTAAAACCAGGACCTCTTCCCGAATCCTAATGCAAGCTGACTACACTTCACCAGTCTGGAGGTATGCACCCTCCTCCCTGGCAAGGCCTCCCTGCATTGGTGGGGACCTGATGAGGGGTATTTTTTTCAAGTAAGAACTGTAACATTCTGCTACTCAGCTGGCCTGGTGGATGCTGGCCACAGACCCAGAGGAGTATGTGTACATTCGAGGGCAAATGTTGTCTCCTTGCATTGTGTGCAGAGGCTCCCTTTGTGTCTAAACACTGAGAGCCCCAGTTTCTTCCCCACAGTGCTCCCCAGTATGAGAAGGCCCTTTCCAACAGCAGCGCCACAAATCTCACTGATGCGTACTTGGCTCTCTGTTCTCCAGAAAGCTCTCGCGTCTCAGATTCTCCTGCATCAGGCTTGGTTAGTGTCATCTTTCTGTTATGACTCTAGCTGGTGAAAACCTGTTTCACTTCGCTTCCAGAGTGGCTGATTTGAGCAGCAAAAGCTTATTTTTTTTTTTTAAGACTAAAAGAACAATTAAGGTTTCATAGCAATGTGGCCTTGGGAAAAGACCACTAATTAGTTACAGTCAATTCTGTGGATTAGACAGTATTCTGTACAACATTGCCGCTCACGTGGAAAGTTCTATCTGGATTTCGAAGGCTTGCCCTCTTCCCAGAGTGCCTGTCTCCTAGCCTTCACATGGTCAGATCTTATCATCGTTTTGCTAGTTCGGATACCACCTCTTCCAGGAAGCCTTCTCTGATTTTCAGTCCTCTATACACTCCCCTTATTAATTCCCATAAGACTTTATTTGCTCTTCTCTTGGGACTCCTCCTTTTCTTCTTTGCCTTAATACATGCATTAGTGCCTTTACTTTTCTGTAAGATTCTTGAAGGAAGAGTCCATGGCTTCTTAGTTGTAATTTTTTTAGTACCTGATATGGGACCTTACACATACAAAGTATTTTCTGAATATTTGGGGCATTGGAGTAGAAAAGGAATGATTGGGAATTATTTGAATTAATCATATTCAACCATTTTGGTTTGATTTTCAGTTTTATTGACATATAATTGAAATATAACATTGAATTATTTTAAGGTACAACATAATGATTTGATGTGTGTATGTACCACAAAATGATCAATGCAATGAGTTTAGTTAACCTCCTTCACTTCACATAGTTAACAGTTGTGTGTGTGTTAAGAACGTCCAAGATTAGGCTCTTAGCAGCTTTTAAGCATACAATACCATATCGTTAACTGCAGTCACCGTGCTGTACACCACATCTCCTGAACTTTTCTATCTTATAACTGGAAGCTTGTACCCATACTCAGCCATTTTTTTAAAGATTTTAATTTATTTATTCATGAGACACAGAGAGAGAGACAGAGAGACAGAGACACGGGCAGGGGGAGAAGCTCCTGCAGGGAGCCTGATGTGGGACTGGATCCCAGGACCCAGGATCATGCCCTAAGCCAAAGGCAGATGCTCAACCACTGAGCCACCCAGGTGCCCCCATATTTAGCCATTTTTAATGACCTCTATGCCTGGTTCCCGAGTATGTTGCCTGATGATGATGATGAGGAGGAGGAGGAGGAGGAGGAGGATACCTAACATAGTAACAAGGGCCATCATTGTTTGAACAATTATATTCTAGACACTTTGGTAAGCACTTTCCATATCATGATGTCCATCTTAATGATGAGGAAAGTGAGAGTTAGAATAAATAACTCACCCAACAGTCTGAAATGAGTAAATTATAGAAGTGAGATTGGAACCCAGGTCCATCTAACTCCAGAGAGAGCCACTGACTATTCTGTTGTGTTAAAGGCTGTCATTGAACAATTCCTTCCTGTGTGGGAGGGCAGGCTCTTTCCCTGTATTCCCTCAAGGTGGGGTGGGCCACTTCCCTAGGAGTGGGAAGAATTGATGCAGTTGTGAAGTCAGCCTGGAAGGAAAGCAGTTTATGACTAGAAAGAGCATTGCAGGTCATCCACTCTGACCCCAGCCCCAGAGATTGCTCCCTTAGCCTCCACGCTGTTTCCAGGACAGGGAATGGAAACTCGGGTAAACGTTCCCAGGCCGCTGGACCTCAAGAGGCATAGTCTTGGGCCTGCCAAGCCTCTTTTCATGTTGGCTACTTTATAAATGAGTATAATTGCACCAGGCTTTGGTGGAAGACTTTGGGCCTAATAAAAATGTCAAACTCATTAAGAAGGTTTCCAAGACCAAATAAACTCTGAAGAGGCTGTAATCTTTGATGGCTCTAAATTTACAAATCATAAGAATGTGGAAAAATATAGCTGCCATGTCCAGGCTACTGAAATGTCACTGTTTATTGCTTCAACGTCATCTTGTCATGGAAGTTTGGTTGCAAGATCAGAAATTTCTCCTGAAAATCTCATAGCGGTATTTCTCTTTACTATGACAGAGCAGCCGTGTGTATGAGCAGCCCTGTATGTGTCACAAAGCAAAATCTAGAATAAACACTGGTTTGATTAGCTTGGAGTTGTGGCCAGAATCTCACTGTATTGGAAATGTTTTGAGTCAGGCTGAAAAGCATGAACAGGTTTTTTTCCACTCTTCATGGTAGCTTGGGAAAACAGTAGTTACACCAGGGAAAGTTTCACATGTAGGAGGTAGGATTTCAGCTGGCTCTTAAATGTGGGGTTTGGAGAGACAGGAATCTGGGAGACTCAAATGAACCGAGGGGAAAGAACAGGGAGGGCAAGGTGAGGACAAGTGATAAAGAAGGTAAGTTGGCTGGAGCCAAGGGTTGCATCCTGAGAAATCTGAAGGAGCCAGAGAAATAATTATCACACTATTAGTAACTGATTAAAGTCCTCCTTGGTGCCAAACACAGAGCTAGAAGCGTTGCAAACATTGCCTCCATCCCCATGGCCACCCTATGTGCTAAGTGTTGTGTTTGCCGTGGAGGTAATTAAAACTGAGGCAGATCCCCAGAGACAGAAGGCAGCTTGCTGATTGACAGCATCTGGGAGAGGAGGGGAAGGGGAGAGGCTGATAAAGGGTATGGAGTTTCTTTTTGGAGTGAGGAAATGTTCTGGAATTAAGTCATTATGATGGATGCACAACTTTGTGGATATACTACTGAAGTGTATAGTTTAAAATGGTAAGTTGTATGATTTGGATGATATGATTATGTCTCCAAAAGTGGTAGTGGAGACTGAGGCTCAAAGAGATCAAGTAACATTCTCAAAGTCATGAAGCTGGAGGCCAGTCACCAGACTGGGATCCGAACCCTCGGCTTCCTGGTTCCAAAGCTTGTGCGCTTCCCCCCAGGTCATGCTGTCTTCTTGACATTTCTGTCAGGACCCTGTGAAGGCATGGCCATGAGGTTAGCCTCAAACTTTTGATCGATGAGCAAAATGTATTTTTACTGCCAATGCGATAATACTGTCCAATGGATACCAGTGGAGAAGCTGTAGGTCAGGAGATACATAGTAAAGTTTTGAGAAGGAAGGAACCTACAAGATACTGGCTTTGAGGATAGCAAGACTAATTCTGGACCCCACCTGGCTGGTATGCTGGCTCCTAGGGATCTAGAGACTACCTAGCCCCTTAAGACATGTCTTGAGGGCCTGGGCTGTGACAGGTAGGGTCCGTGAGAGAGGCCATTCTACGAAGGGTTTGAAATGCCCTCCTCTCTACTGGAGGAATTATAATTTGGTGCAGTGGGTAATGGTGCATTAAAGAGAGTTCTTTTGGCAGTGTATAAAAGTAGGTTAGTGTAAAATACCGTGTGTGCATGAGGGAGGCCATCTGTGGCCATCTCGGCATGAGTTCGGAAGAGTGATGTAGTTCAAAGTCTTGGTGTTGGAAATGGAGAAGAGGAGTGAAGTAGGGCAGTATTTAGGGGGAAAACTTGGGTAGCCTTGGCCACAGATGAGGGAAAAGGGGACAGCTATAGTGATAGAGAGCTCTACTAAGCTTCCCTCCTTTTTAATTCCTGGTGTTACAGCCTAGAAGACTAGAAACTTGAAGGCACTAAGGACTGACATAAAATAGAAAGGAGGCAAAGATAATAAAGTAATTTGGGGACCTCATGAGTCTGGGGTAGTGACATGGGAACAAGTATTGAGAGGCCCTCATCCCAGATGCACGCAGCACTTACTCTTATTCCCACTTTAGGAAGGCAAAGTCCCCAACACTGTGCCAGTGGGAGTTGTGAAAGAGTAATAACATTGGCAATCCAAGGCATTTGTGTAACACTTTACAGTTTAGAGATTACTTTGCTATCTTTTATTCTATTTATTGTGACAGTTTTATCATAATTCTTCCCCACTGGTGAATTTGCCCTACATGAAACTGCCTAGTTGGATTTACAATGCCATTCCACTCAGCAGTTTGAAGATTTCAGATCAAATGTACTTAAATCCACAAGATGACCTGGGGAGTCCAGGAAGAATCTGAAAGGCCCTGAATATTTGGATGCACAATGAGACACTCCCACTGGTGCCTGGTGAAATATATGTCACCTGCCTCAAGTCAGCAAATGCCTCATTCACACAAATGGGAGCTCCAGAAATGTTCTAATGAGTGAAGGCTGGAGAAGGTGTATGTATTATTCAGTGTCAATCATTCACTATTTTTATTTTATTTTATTTTAAGTTCCAGTATAGTTAACATACAGTGTTATATTAGTTTCATATGTACAATATAGTATTTCAGCACTTCCATACAACACCCTGTATTCATCATAATTGCACTCCTTCCCTGTCACCATCAATGTCACCCAGCCCCTAGGCCCTCTGCTAACCATCAGTTTGTTCTCTATAGTTAAAAGTCTGTTTCTTGGTCTCTCTCTCTTTTCCTTTTGCTCATTTTTGTTTCTTAAATTCTACATATGAGTGAAATCATATGAGATTTGTCTTTCTCTAACTTATTTTATTTACTGTTTTAAGGTATATAAAACATCAATTATACTATGCAAGGCATAAGACAATAGAATGGTGTCTTTAAGTGCTGAAAGAAAAAAAATGTCAACCTAGAGTGTACATTCAATGAAAACTTTTTAGAAATGATGACAGAAGAAATACTATGGAGAAAAATAAAGCAAGAAAGGCTAGTGGGAAATGCATAGAGAGTGGGTGTCAGTTTTAACCAGAATGCTCAGGGAAGACCTTTCTGAGAAGGTAACAATTAATTGTTCAGAGACTGGAAGGAGGTGAGGGGTGAGCCATGTAAACAAATGGGGGAGGAACTTGTCCGGGAAGAGGTTATAATGAACAGAGAGAATGTGAGAAGGGTGCATGGCTGACGTGTTTAAGAAACAGCAAGGAGATGATTCTGGCTAGAGCAGAAGGATCAAGGAAGAGAAGGGGATGGCCTCATAAAGTTGAGAGGGGACCAGATTGTGTGAGCTATTATAGGACGGGTAAGTATATGACTTGTCTGGACAATCCAGATTTACACCTCTTGTCATAGTATTGTTTTATTCCAACAAATGTCCTGGTGTGGAAGAGAAACTTTATGGTAACCCTAAGGAGAGGTTCATTAAAGACCCTTACACATATTGATAAGGGGGCCTCTGGAGGGTTTCAATCAGAGATCTAGCTCTAACATGATCTTGTGGAGAATAGATGGCAAGTGGGCAGAGCAGAAGATCAGTTAGTTAACCGAGTGAGAAATGAGGGCATCTTGGGTCACAAGGTGGCAGTGGAGGATGAGAAATGTCTCAATTCTGGAAGTCCTTTGGAGGAAGAATGGCATATTGGCTCTGAGGTGTGGAAAGAAGAGGTGAATAGATGGTGACATCAAAGTTTTGGGCCTAAGCAATGGGAAACATAGAGTAGTGTACAGCTGGGATGGAGAAGATTCTGGGAGGAACAGATGGGGGAGGGAAGATCAGGAGCTAGGTTTTGGATTGTGAAGTTTGCAGCACCTTTTGGACACCCCAGGGGAGATATCAGAGAGCCAGCGGATATAGGTTCAGGGAGAGCTACCAGCTGGAGAAGTAAGTGTGGCATCTAATGCCAAGAGACTGGATGAGCCTAGCATGGACAGATGGAGGAGAGAAGATGATTGAAGGACTAAGCCCTGGATACTATGGTGTATGAGGTCAAAGAATCGGCAAGACAGCAAATAAGATAGAGAAGCCGCAACCAGGGAGACAGATATAAAACTAGGAGAGAGTGTGGTGCCAGAGGCCAACTGAAGAAGGTGTTTCAAGGAGGTAAAGGAATCAGCTAGATCCGGCATTTTTGTTAGTTCAGGTAAGATGAAGACTCCGAATTAGCCATTAGATGTAGTCACGTGGCAGTCCCTGATGGCCGTGACAGTGGGCATGTGTGTACCTAGTGAGGCAGAAGCTCAATGGCAACAATTTCAAGAGAAACCATGGTCTCTGTGTTATGGGGCATTTTTTGGTTTGGTTTGGGCTTTCCTTTCCTGACTGTCATAACATACTCCCCTTGTTCCTTGTGAAAAGCAAAAGATAAAGGCAGTTTCTCCAAGAGACCTCTTCCACCCGACTTTGTACCGTGGCTGGGCAGAGACACCACAAAAGCTATGTGGCTTTCTGTTGCTGGCATCTGGCCCCTTTTTGGGGTGGGGCATTTTTCAGTGGCACGCTAAGTCATCTCATATTCCATGTCACTTAAGCTTCTGTGGAAATGAATGCAATTCAGGGGATGCAGACTCCAGCCAGGAGACAGGAAAAACTACTTAAAGGAACAAGACCTCCCAGAAATAACACATTTCAAGTGGCCATTGTAATGTGGTTGTCCTTAAAATTAGGGGATGAAATCTGAAAACGTTTTGGAGGCGGGGGGGGAAAGGCAGGGCTGAATGAGAACTCTTTGCTTTGGGGGATGCGTTAGAGGGAAACAATCACTAAAGGTTTGGGGGGAGCCAAAGGCTGGGCAGTGCCATAGCAGAAATGTGTTGGAAGGAAGAGGGGCCAGCTGGGGGCCACATGGTAAGTTCATTTTGGGACCTTTGCAGGAGGTACAAATGGTGATGATCTATCACTAGATACACAGTGAGACCAGAAAGCCAATATGGCTACATGTGGATCCAGGAGGCCTGCCTGGCAAGTGGCAGAGGAAGTCTTATTCCATAGAAAACATGGGATTTAGGAGTCATTGCAAAGGTTGGAGAAAGGCAGCTTACTTGTCTTGGGAATAGTAGTAATGGGGAAAGCCAAAGACGGATAGTCCAGCTTGCAAGATAGCTCATAGGTGAGGACAGGTGGCATTTATAAATGACAGGGGTCTTGAGAGATGACCAAGGGGAGTTAAGGTGTTGGAATAATGGTATTTCACTGCTACACTCATTTGACTAACTTCTAAGACCCAAGTATCATGCCCAGGACCGAGGCTTCAAAGGTGAGAAAGGTCCAGTGCGTATACTCGCTCTAGTCCCCCCGCCCCATTGTCATTTTGGTGAAACAGTAGTGTGTGGTCATTACAGCACGAAGCATGATAAGCAGTGTAACTGGGGAATGAGGAGATAAAACCTTCCCCAACCCCGAGTCTCAGTGGAGGTTTGCTAAGTCAGGGCTTGACTAGGTGTGGGGAGAGAGACCTGCAGCATTTTCCAACACAGGCAAATGCCTAGGGTGCATGGAGGAGCATGAGCGGTCAGGGGAGGTACAGGAAGCTCAGCAGTATGGAAGCACCTAGAATCCTGCTGTAGCAATGAGCTGAGTAAGCACTAAGGGGGAGGAGAATGGGATGGATACCGATGTGCCTGCAGGGTAACACGCCCTTTGTTAAGGTTTTCATATTTTTAAGTTTAGTTGTGATTTTTCAATTTAAAAAATTGTGCTCCTTGTAAGAAAATTGCAAAACACCAAAAGTGGCAAGGAAGAAAAGTCCTCCATTTTTAGCATCCTAATGCACATCATCCTAATACTATATAATTTCTTTCCCATCCTTTCATCACTGAACATTTGAGAGAGAGAGAAAGCGCATGAGCTGGAGGAGGGGCAGAAGGAGAGGGAGCAGACACCCGGCTGAGCACAGAGCTCCATCCCAGGACCCTGAGACCATGACCTCAGCTAAAATAGTCAGCCGCCTAACCGACTGAGCCACTTAAGGCACCCCATCACTGAATTTTTTTTTTTTTTAGTTTTTATTTATTTATTTGTGACAGACATAGAGAGACAGGCAGAGACACAGGCAGAGGGAGAAGTAGGCTCCATGCAGGGAGCCCGATGTGGGACTAGATCCCAGGACTCCAGGATCACACCCTGGGCCAAAGGCAGATGCTCAACCACTGAGCCACCCAGGCGTCCCACCACTGAACATTTTATTTTATTTTATTTTTTTTACCACTGAACATTTTAAAGGAGATTTCCTATATTATTAAAAATTCTTCATAAACATCATGTTCAGCACTATCTAATATTCCATCATGTGTATATGCAATTATTTATTTAATCATTCCCCCAGCATCATGCATTTGGGTTGTTTCCAGTTTTATGTAAATATAAATAAAGCTGTGATAAGCATTCTTGTATATAAACCTTTGGCTTTGTTTTAGATTATGCCTTTAGGATTGAGTCCCTTACTTTTTTTTTTTTTTTAAGATTTTATTTTTTCTCTCATGAAAGACACAGAAAGAGAGGCAGAGACACAGGCAGAGGGAGAAGCAGGCTCCATGCAGGGAGCCCCATTTGGGACTTGATCCCAGGACTCCGGGATTACACCCTGAGCTGAAGGCAGATGCTCAACCGCTGAGCCACCCACGTGTCCCTAGAATTGAGTCCCTTAATTGGAATGACTGTGTCAAAGGGCACTGGCATTTTAATCCTCCTGCTTCCAAATGGCTTTCCAAAAAATCCTTCCAATCTCTGTTTTCAACTGGCAGCATCTGACCACATACTCTACAAAAGTGGGTGTTATCATCAAAACTTTGCTCTCATTTAATCCTCATTCTAGTCTCATAGAATGAATATCATCCCCAACTTACAGATAAGGAAAGCTGAGGCCAACAGTTTATTTTTTTTTTAATTTTTATTTATTTATGATAGTCACAGAGAGATAGAGAGAGAGGCAGAGACTCAGGCAGAGGGAGAAGCAGGCTCCATGCACCAGGAGCCCGATGTGGGATTCGATCCCGGGTCTCCAGGATCGCGCCCTGGGCCAAAGGCAGGTGCCAAACCGCTGCGCCACCCAGGGATCCCCCAACAGTTTATTTTACTAGCTTCATGTCACGTAGTTAGTAAGGCACAGAGACAGAACCAACACCAGGTCTGGCTCCTTCGAGAGCTGCATCACTCTCCCCAGGCAGGCAAAGAGCCCCGTCTCTCTAGAGATTTTAAATCCACAGAGTGACATGAAGCACCAGGGCTCCCTGGGTGCTGTTGCCAGCACCGCCTTGTGTAGTGGTGATGAGGCTAAAGACAATTAGCTACCGCTAACACGAGAGAACCCTTTCTTAACACACTGCTTCTTGTTCTTTGGGCATTTATGAGCTGAAGGCTGATTATGTGGAGAGGGGGGAAAAAGAAGAGAAAATATAATGTAGGTTATTAATGTTAATAAGTAACATATATGTGTGTTCATACCAGTTAACAAACAGGACCCACTGCTGTCATTTCTACACAGCGCTGAATAGTTAATAATGGCAGAGGGGGACATTTTACTAGGAACAAAATTGAGCTGTTCTCAGCCGGACCATGTCTCCGATTCCTCCTGAATCTCTTCAGCTTTCCAGACTTGAAAAAGATAGGGTCTGAGGTAATGCACCCCCAGGTCCAGGGTCACCTCAGGATTTAACTTAGGCTGTGGCCAGCTTAGCCACAGGATTTGATTGGGTCTCTTGAGAGACAAAATTTGGCCAATAATCTCACTTGGTCACACATGGGGAGGATAAGAAAAATAACAATCAGAACTGGCATTTATTGAGTGCTTACTGTATGCCAGGCACTTAGAGAAAATGAACTACCCTCGGGCACGTTTAGGGCCTAATAAGCAAACCAAATTAAAGACAGGCTCCCTTGCATGGAGTCCAAAACCATCATCAGCAATAAAGAGGTGAAAACTGTTGGCAAAGGGATTTAAATTATCTGTTTCAAAGCACACCGAGTCATCCACATTCCTTCCCCAACTTAGAGAAGAGCGCTGGTATTAAATGGGGGAAAACATCAGACTGACAAGTGATTGATAGTGGCAACCATGCGCATGTCCCCAAGGAAACCTGTGCTGCGGAGAGGCAGAGCGAGGTGGTGGCTCTGTGCCCAAAAGATGTGTCACCCCCACTGCAGACCCCTTCATTCCACCTTCTACCCTCTCATCTCCCTGCTTGGTTGTTTTGTGTTTTTTTTTTTTTTAAGATTTTATTTATTTACTCATGAGAGACTCACAGAGAGAGAGGCAGAGACACAGGCAGAGGGAGAAGCAGGCTCCACGCAGGGAGCCCGATGTGAGACTCGATCCCAGGACCCCAGGATCACGCCCTGGGCCAAAGGCAGACGCTCAACCGCTGAGCCACCCAGGTGCCCCTCCCCTCTTGGTTTTTATTCATTGCTCCTGTCATTGAGAGGAAACAGCACAAACCCAGCATCCGGAGAAAGGCCATCCTTAGGAAGGCATGGGGACATTCTCAAAGCAGTGGCAATACTTTCACAACAGAAGTCCTGTGGAAACAGGGCTCACATTAGCAGACGCACTGCCCTTTGAGAAACAGTCCATCCTGAAACAGAAGGGAGATTACTGTAGGGGAGAGGCTCCCCTGAGCTGGGTCAGATGTGTAAGATAGTCCTGGTTCCGGGAATTTACTAATAATTTCTGTGCTCAAGAATATACCCAGGTGGGGTGCCCGGGTGGCTCAGTCAGTTAAGTGTCCAACTCTGGATTTTGGCTCAGGTCATGATGCTGGCGTCATGAGATGGAGTTCCACATTGGGCTCTGTACTGGGTATGGAGCCTACTTAAGATTCTCTCTCTCCCTACCCCTCAACCCACACTGTCTCTCAAAAAAAAAAAGAGAGTACACTCAGGTGATTTATATACATAGTCCCTGGAATATACTCCTATATTAATAGACTCTCCTTCCCCACATTGTATAAAATGCTAGTCTTTTTATTTTTTTTTAAGATTATATTTATTTATTCATGATAGACAGAGAGAGAGAGGCAGAGACACAGGCAGAGGGAGAAGCAGGCTCCATGCCGGGAGCCTGACATGGGACTCAATCCCAGGACTCCAGGATTGCGCCCTGGGCCAAAGGCAGGCACTAAACCGCTGAGCCACCCAGGAATCCCCTGCTAGTCTTTTTTAAAGTTTTAATTCCGGTTAGTTAAAATACAGTGTTCTACTAGCTTCAGATGTACAATATAATGATTCTGCAATTCTATACAATACTCAGTGCTCTTCAGGATAAGTGTATTCTTAATCCCCATCACTGATTGCACCCATCCCTCCACTCACCTCCCTTCTGGCTTCTTCTCTATAGTTCTCTCTAGTTAAGAGTCTGTTTTTTGGTTTGTCTCCTTTTTCCTTGGTTCATCTGTTTTGTTTCTTAAATTCCACATATAGGTAACATCATATGGTATTTGTCTTTCCCTGACTTATTTCACTTAGCATTACACCCTCTGGATCCATCCATGTTGTTGCAAATGGCAAGATTTCGTTCTTCTTTGTGGCCGAGTAATATTCCAGTGCATACCCATATCCTCTTTATCCATTCATCTATCAGTGGGCTCCTTCTATAATTTGGCTATAAAATTCCAGTCTTCATATCTCTTTGCCTACATAAGGGAAAATACTACTCTGACAGTCACTCCCTAATATATAAATTGGACAGACAAAACAGTTATGTTACAGGATTAGGAGTCTAGAGAGGTGCCCCTGGGTGAGTTGGTGTGTATACAT
The DNA here is from genome assembly GCF_011100685.1 of Canis lupus familiaris. Taxonomy (NCBI): domain Eukaryota; kingdom Metazoa; phylum Chordata; class Mammalia; order Carnivora; family Canidae; genus Canis; species Canis lupus. The sequence continues at coordinate 35,647,302 of NC_049251.1, forward strand.
GCATGCATCCACATGTATGTGTATTTATGTACATATGCATTCATCTGTGTGTGTGCGTGTGTGTGTGTGTGTGTATGTGTGTGCAGAGAGAGGCTGGAGTGTGGGGAGGATCCGGTAGATGAACAACATGCTGACCTCTATTCTTAGCATGCGACTACTTACAGAGGCCTTGGCAATTTGAAAAGCATGCTCAGGTGCCTCAAAAGGAAAAGCATTGGACTTATAGCCAGGACTCTTGGGCCTGAACATCAGTCATACCACCTTATCTGTCAGCAAATATGCTAAGTATCCATGGTAGTTAGTGCCAGTGGATCACTGGCATTGCCTTCTGTATTCCCAAGCCCTTCTGTCTCCTAGTATTGCTCTACTGACCTCCTGTTTTCTCACTAGGCACATGGGGCGTGCTGGGTTTTTCTCTAGAAATGAAAGAATTGCCATTTTCCTTCTGCAACTAGATTCATCGTGGTCCAGGCCAGCTTTTTTTCCATTTTGCTATTACCTACCTCCCACTGCCAGCATTTCCTGCAGAAGCTAACTCTCCCTCAGCAATCCTTTTGCCCAACCAGAGTGGAAACTCAGCAGTTCTGTTTTTCAGAATACCCTGTGGACACCTACTTTGTGCTCAGCACTGGGAACTCTCAGGAGCTCACAGTGTAAACCTAGGAGAAGTAAATCACTAACCATTATGTAACATGATACGTAAGCCAAGGAGAGAGAAGAATGAACCCTGCCTGGGAAGGTTAGGGCAGACTTCAGAGGAAATGGAGTATCCATTGGAACTTAAAGGATGATTTTTGTTTGCCACTCCAATGAGGACAATCAAGGCAGAGCCTACATCATGATAGGATGAAAGGACAAGGAATCATCTGGAATGCCAGGATCCCTTAGGGGTGCTGGAAGAGCATGTAAGTTGAGGAGTGGGATCTGGCTATAAGTAAAGTTGGAAAATTAGGCAGGGGTTAGGTCTTGGAGGCTTTGAGCTGAGCAGAAGCTGAATGAGCACTCTTGGCCAAGAACAGCTGCCGTACAGAGACATTTAAGCCAGTGAGTATTGTATACCATCTGTGGCTAAGATACGTGGGCTTCCAGGGTTGTTGGTCATTTGAAAGACAGCCCCCCTTAGCTAGTTCTCTGGAAATTCACAGCCCTTAAAGATGGGAAACATTAGTTGCGTGGTCACAGAGGGACCAGAAGGCCTAGGAGAGCTTTAGAGAAGGATCAGGAATGACCAATATCACAGTGCTTTTGTCAGTGTCATCACTAAAGGAGGATTAAAGCCTTTCTTAAAAGAGGTAATGAGGCTTTCTTTTGGTCCCCACCCCCATGATGATAAGTGTATTCTTTAATTCCCATCCCCTACCTTCCCCATCCTTCCACCCACCTCCCCTCTGGAAACCATCAGTTTGTTCTCTAGAATTGAGTCTTTCTTGGTTTCTCTCTCTCTCTCTCTCTCTCTCTCTGTCTCTCTCTCTCTTTTTCCTTTGCTCATTTGTTTTGTTGCTTAAATTCCACAGGTGAGTAAGATCATATGGTATTTGTCTTTCTCTTTTTTTTTTTTTTTATTTATTTATGATAGTCACAGAGAGAGAGAGAGAGAGGCAGAGACATAGGCAGAGGGAGAAGCAGGCTCCATGCACTGGGAGCCCGACGTGGGATTCGATCCCGGGTCTCCAGGATCGCGCCCTGGGCCAAAGGCAGGCGCTAAACCGCTGCGCCACCCAGGGATCCCCACGGTATTTGTCTTTCTCGAGCTGATTTCGCTCAGCATTGGGCTCTCTAGCTCCATCCATGCCACTGCAAAGTAACAAGGCTCTTAAGGTTGCATGAGCTCATAGTTTCAACTCATCATCCCCCAGTGGGGTTGATGCCAGACTTCGTCTGCAGATTTCTTTGTAAGATGGCACCTTGAAGTGAAGAATTTCTAAAAACAGGTATTTCTTGGAGAAAATGGTTGCATGGAGATGGAGGATCTGTAATTCAAATGGCAGACTGCAGGAAGCCAGAAGGATATGCCAAGCTCTGTGAGGTTACTTGGATTATTAGTATGTGAACCTGTGCAAGGTTTTCCATGGCTGTTTTCTGGGCCAACACCCGTGAAAAGGGGTGATTCCATGGCTGTAGCTGTTGACAGAGAAAAGAAGGATACCAGCTGCTTCAACTTTTGACACAATTCTATGGGACTAGAATGGGAGGCCATTCAACTTCCTCTCTCACGTCTGCTATGCCTTCTGAATTCTACAATCGAAAAGGTCACCCTTAGAAAGAGGCCCCAGCTGTGAAATTATTTCCCAATAGAGAGCCAATGCATTGATATGTTCCAAAGGCCCAATCTAGGCTACTCCAGTGAGCTTAGAGCAAGGTGGATGATTGTTGTAGCTTTTCTGAAGTTTCTGATTGTTGCTAAATATGGCTAAACAGAATGCTCCTGCTATCAGCAGGAAGGAGGTAGCAGATTCATAAATTATGCTTTTAACAGGAATTCTATCTTGAGGGGTATTATTTGTTTCACAAAGGCCTCTGTCAGTTGGTCACATGACTAACCAAGGATAAGCATTTGCAGAGTCTGCTTCTTTAACTAAAAAGCCTCTTGAAATTCAGCTCGCCTTATAGAAAAGCAAATGCATTTTCATTTGCAATGACCACAGTCATAGGCATGGCGTTTGCATGAGCAGAGCTAGGGAAGAGCAAGTATGTTCCAGCACCTTCCATCCTGCGAGAGCCCTGAACAAGAAGGGTTTTATATGTGAATAAATTCAAGAAATGCTGTGTATTATATATACCCTTCTTAGACATTCACAAGGCCCTCTGGCATAGTAAAGACTCTAAGATAACTTACACTAAGGCAACATGGTTGACTTTGTATAATTTAACATTTCCCAAACTTGTCCATGGAGCCATTATTTCGGGGTTTTTCTTTCCATTTCTAACATCTTTTAAAATCCTGTATATTCAGAACAACATTAGGAAAGGCTGATTTGGAGAACTAAGACATAAGTAAGAATAGGATTTATTGATTTATTAATTGTCTCTCCTTACTTTTGACAAAGTTGAGCTAGTTTAACCAGAAGACAAATATATGGAACCACGTAATAAATGAATCATAATCTCTGGCTCCAAACCTCACTTCCTAATCTAGACTCTCTCATTTTTATAACTCCCCGCATCGACCCAAACAAGACTGGCCTGACCATATCAGTTTTTTCCTTTGCAACCTGTTTATAAACCTCTGGCACACCAACTATCCTGCTCCGAAGGGTTCTTTTACCCACATGTGGGATCATATCCCATCTAAACCACTAAATCTATGCAGAATGTTTGTACTGCAATAAACCAGTCCTGATTAGGTGAAATGTCATATCACATTTGGGCCAAATTCCCAGCTGACCAATATGCCTCCTTTTATGTAGGGTGTAAATATAACTAAACTGGGCTTTCAGTATGCGGAACTGATACCCGTCTATGCTCTGACTGGAGGTTTGCTGCCTGTAGACCAGACCATAAACTCACTGAATAAATAGATCCTTTTCCCTGTCTTCCTCATACACCAGGGAATATTTATTAATGCAACTTGTAACCATAGAAGCCAGCTTCAGACATGGAAATTCTGTGGTTAGGACTGGACATCAGAATGGTAGAATCAAAATGCTTGCTCCCAAAGCCCAGGCACTCTGCTTTGGCTGGGTATTTCTCTCTCTGATCCAAATAAAGCACTTCTGAAAAGTGTCTGGGAAGGGCTCTACCCATCTCTTGCATTTCCTTGCCACCATCTACTTCGTTGTATTACCCATCCCAGGCCGGGTCCACCTACCCCTTATTCTCAAGGACACTGGTAACTGCCTGATCACCACATCTGACTGCCATTTTCACAGCGTTCCCCCCACCCGCTGCCTCCGTACCTCCTTGCAGATATTTTGAGAATTCATTTGCCCTGACTTACACAATGTTAAGTTCTCCTGGTCCTCACACATTGTCCTAAAGTCAGCCCATCCGGTCCCCACCTTCCACGTGGGATGTTCCCAATCATTTATCCCGTTTATTCCAGCTACCTGATGGTTGTAGTCCTACTTTGAATTCTTTGGGAATGCTGCAGGGGATAAACAAGCAACTAAACTAAATCTATTGCTTCCTCTAAACGTTACCGTTTCTCTAAATGCAATCATAAATTTCCCAGGTCAATTGAACCTAAAACATCAGGACCATCTTTGACTTCCCTGTCTTTCTGACCTCCTGTGACATTTGTGACTATATATTGTGGTCACACATTTATGACACATTTATGACACCTTTTTTTGTCATATGTTAGGAAGCATGAGGGCAGATCTGTAAAAGATCGCTTATTTCTTCTGTGTCCTGTTCAAATAAATAGAATTTGTTTAACTCATTTTGGTTTTATGCTGTGAAGCAATCCTGCTCTCTAATAGTCTCATACATTACTTTAGAATGCTTCCTGGATTTATTTGTATTGATGTAGGTTTGGTCCAGGCTTCCCCAGAGTCTACGATCTTGGCATATTGATTATTTTGAATCAAAATTACTTAAGAAATAGCACAAGAAGGACACTCTGACCTCCATGACCCCCTGGAAGCAGGTAATAAATCTCCCATGTGAAAGGTACCATCCCTGTTCCAGGAGAAAGAGAGACATCCTTATCACCAGAGATAGGGGATTTAGGATGGAGAAGGCTGTATAAATAAACCTTGTTACTTCTTCCCTAAGTTACTACTCCAAGCCCAGACTTCTTTGTCTTGTCAATTCCTCACAAGTTTATTGTTTCCTTGTCTAAGAAGTAAAGATATAAAAGCTGCCTGCTTTGGTCACTTCTTTGAGTCTCATAGTCTTATAAGCTCCTGTACACGTGAAATTAAATTTGTCTTTCTCCTGTTAATCTGTCTCATGTCAATGAAATTATTAGGTTAGCCAAAGAACCTAGAAGGGAAGAAGGGAAAAGCTTTCCTCCCCTACTGAATCCTTTATCATCTGATAAGACTTATGTGTTTTATCAGAGCCTTCTATTTATCTATAATTCTGGTAGCCATGCTGTGGTGAGTGGTCACGTCCATTAAAGATTTTTTAAGCCTAGAACAGAGGTTTAACTTACTGCCCAGCTCCACCTTGTACTGGGTTTTTCAGAAGAGCAGAATAATATTTGGTTCTGACTTTACAAAGCATCATCTCACTGGAAAGAAGGGCCATAAATCTGAAATGTTTAAATACTGGCCTCTGAAAATATTTAATTAGATCCAGAAATGCTTAGTTGGAAGACATTCTTCAAGTATAGGAAGGAGAGGGAGAGGTCGATATCGGTTAGAGTCATCATGGAAGTTTCCTAAAAAAGATGAAATTTTGAGTGGAGATGAAGAATATATAATATTTGAAGAGAACAGTAACTGGAGACAAGGAAGCTTGGGGACTGGTTCTTTCTCCTTTGAAAATGGAAGAGAGAGGGTGCCTGGATTGCTCAGCCTGTTAAGCATCTGCCTTCGGCTCAGGTCATGATCCCCTGCTCAGCGAGGAGTCTGCTTCTCCTTCTTCTGCTCCTGCCCCTCTTTCTCTCTCTCTCTCTCTGTCTCTGTCTCAAATAAATAAATAAAATATTTAAAAATAAAATAAAATGGAAGAGAGAGAGAGATGTCCCTTCAGTGTGGATGACCATGTAAGTTCCCATAGCAACTTGTTGTTGGGCTGCTTGAACTTTCTCTTCATTCATGGGACTCACCTCACTGGATAGAGGTTCCTCAAGGGTAGAGACTGTGTCTCCATTCACTGCCATTCCAAGCTCCAAGCACAGCATCTGGCTCAGAACACACAACACAAATGTGCCAGTTGAATGTGCCAAGATTAGAATGGACAAATGTCTTCATTTTTGAAATGAAGAAGGGTAAAATTCGGCAACTGTAAATATCTAAACTTGATGGTAGTTCAAAAAAAAAAAAAAAAACCAATCCGGAACAGACAAATGACTGGATTGAAAAAAAAAATCTGCAATTCATCTAGACATGATCAGGAAATTTGAACTGATCATTAAAAACCACCAGTGCAATGAAAAGATTTTAAAAGTGAATCTAATTGCATATTGTGTTAATAGAAATACAGTGTTGTGAGCAATCATAGTCCTTTTGTATTTTGCTGGACAGACCACAGTATGTTCTGTTTGGAGAAGTTCATTTTAAGAAGGGTTCTGATAAACTAGAGCACGGCCCAGGGTGGGCAGGGGGGTGACTGGGACTAGTAATTGGTGTCCCTGTCAAATGAGTACAGTTGAAAGAACTGGCATGGTTTAACCCCGGGGAATAATCGGTGGAGGTAGGCAGGAGGAGGCAACAATGCCATCTTCAAAACCCTGGACCTCTCCTCCACTGCTCGCAGTGGCACAGTAGGTGGAAGTAATAGGGGGCCCAAATTCAAACCCAGGATTGTGCTGCCTCCAGCTACAGAGACGCCCCTCACTGCAGAGGTCCCACTGCAGTGGCTGGCTGACCTGCTCAGGGGAACTGCAGGTGGAGTTCCTACATTGGGCAAGAGGTTTGAACTGGGTGGTCTTCAGCTCCAAGAATCCATGACGGTCCCACTTCATTTATCATGAATAGGATTGACTCTCTTCAAGAAACCGTGCTTGCCAGGCTAGGCCACTGTGCGGCAAAGCCCCTTGGAGGTCCATTCAGATTGTTTTCCAGGTCAGCTGCTCAGAGTAACCCATGCCTGTAATAGGGACTCAAAAATTAGCCATTAACTAAGTAACTTCCTACCTGTCACCAGGGAGTGACCAATCTCTAATGACTTCTCATTAGTAGAAGATAATTTGTAAGTTAGAGAATTGATTTCCATCACATCCTATGATACCATGGCAAATGTCAGCAGAAGTTTATTGTGATGTATCAACTGAAGGAAACTCCACACTGAGATGTCCTGAATTCCTCAAATTCCCTATTTCGTATCCTCTCCTCCGGTTGCTTTTAGAACGTTGAATAGCAGTCCTCTACTTTTTAAATAAAATCAGACACAAGCCAGAAATAAATTAATGGAAGTACATGAAATTAGACCATATGAATTTTTCCTTAAATTATTTTAGTTTAAAATTTTTTCCACCATCATTTAGACTTAATTTCTATTTTTGTCGGTAATTTCTCATTGCCTGCTCCTTTTCTTCGCCTTCCTGTCTTTCCTTTCCTTTCATCTCCTTTTCCTCTAAGAATTCAAAATTTTTTGAACATTCTAAGGACTCAACATCACTTAAAAACATTTTTGTGGGGCCAGTGAAGTTTTGGAGCTGCTGCATTTAATACTTAGCCGAACCCTGGAAACCAAATCTGTAGCCGAACATTTGGCTTTGGTTTAGAGGCAGCAGTCGAAAAAGGGAATTGATATGCAGGTGTGGTGCAAAGCTGGTCTTAAAAATACAGATGTTATTACCTCTGGGCCCTGGGGACCTGGAACAAAATACAGCGAGCCACCCCCAGAGGTGAAACAATGGTCATAAAAATGGTTCCTCGATCCGTGAGTTTTGCTGAGCTGTCTCTTTGCAACATTTAGTGACTACTTAATAACACCAACAGTTCTTTTCAGCAAAATTGCTAACATTTAGGGAGCAAGGTTATGTAAAACAAAATTGAATTATGAAAACAATTTTCCAGTTAGCTCTGACATTTATTTCTGTTTATCTTTTTCCTCAAAGGAGCCATTTACCAGTTCCTACCCGGCTGGCATGAGCTGATGTCCACAGACCCCAAACAATCAGCACACACCTCTGAACAACAAGGGTCCTTATTTTCCACCGCTGGTCCTAGCCCAAAGCTTGGAAACACATTCAGTCATGGAAAGATCTAAAACCAAGAAGTATCAAAAGTGGCCTTTTGAAGAAAATTATGATGCTTGTTTAACCCCACTTAAATTTTCATAGAACTTCTCTCTTTAGCCTAGTGCTGTTGGAGGTAGTCTTATTTTGATGTAGAAACAGCGTGTATCGATGAGCGAAACTTAAAGACAGAGGCACATTCCAGTAAAACTGAAAATGCACACGCCATAAAAACAAGCAATTTCACTTCGAGGTATATACTTGAGGGCAACTCTCCCACATGTGTGCATTTAACAGCAGTTAAAATGAATAAACTAGATGCATATGTGTCCATATGGATAGATCTCAAGAAGGCAGAGTGAAGAAAGCAAGCTACTTAAGACACTGTTACCACCATGCAAATTTTTAAATAGAACACACACATAACAATGTAAGAGCATGGATACTCCCCAGCTTCAGAGATTGCCTCTGGGGAGGTGATGGGGGTAGGGAGAGATATCAATAACATTTTGATAATGTTGAAGAGACTTTGATATATATATATTTGATATATATACATATATCAAATAAAAATATATATTTTGTTATTGTTAAATATATGTATTTAACAAAAGTTTGATTCAGTGAGTACTTGGGTGTTATTTTCTATGCTTTTCTGCAGCTTTACATATCTTACAAGTTAAAAATAAAGCCCGAACTAGGGTTTAAACAAAAAGGATGGATGTGCTAGCAAGCACCCAGGGCCCCCCCCCCCCCACAAACCTAGCAGAGTGGGGACAGTTGGCATCTGGGAGAACAAGCCGAGACCCTAGTCTTTGGAGAGGACAGAAGTACCATTTCATTCTTTTCTCATTCAGCAGTCTGCTCCTAAGATTTCCATAAACGCTTCTCCTTCAATGACTTCACTTCCCGATCATATTCTACTTGTCTGGCACAAATTTTTATATTCCTACTTGGTGATAATATAAATCGAAATTTCCGTTGCTCCTATTTATTCTGTTAGTCTGTGGCTCAAGTTATCTCTTCTCTCTGTACATTATATTCAAATGTTTAGACCCAAACAGGACATATTAGTGAGTGGCACAGCCAGCATCCTATTTCAGAAAGAACTTTATTTGCTGAGTGGAAATAGATACCTACACGTGGAGGGAGGTCCACCTGACAGTGGCAGTTAGTTTTTCCAACTCGGTTGGAAATTCCACCTCATTTTTCCAATTTCGGATTGGAGATCCTGAACAAGGTGTGAGGTTATCTAAATGTTACATAGTATTACTTCGTTCAGCTAGTCTCTATTCAACTTCTCTATCAGGAGTGACCAGCCTGTGCGACTAGAATTACATAGAGCTCTTTAGAAATTCATGTGCATTCCCAGAAGTCAGCTTGAAGGAAAACATTGGATGCACTGCACATTGTATTGATGCTGAGGTTCAGAACCTTTGAGAGTGCTGAGAGGAGGCACTGAGGAAACAACCCAGTGTTTGGGATCGGACAAGTGGAAGGCTGTAGATCCCAGCTTGCCACTTTACCACCTGTCAGGCCTTAGCAAAGTTGCCTAACATCTCTGATCTATTGTTTTCTCATCCAGGAAATGAGGTTGGTAATTCCTACCTTATGGGGTTGATAAGTGAGATAAGTAATGTAAAATGCTCATTACGGCGCCTGACATATAGTTAGCATTTGAAAGCACAGTTGTACTTTCCCCTTCCTTGTCCCTGACACAAGACATAGGTAAAGATATGTGAATGCTACACTTCTCTATAAAGACACGTGATTTGCCTGCAGTGCTTTAACGTAGCAAAAATGGGGATCCAGCTTTGATCAGATGGGCATATCAAGGTTTTTGCCTGGGGATCGTAACTCTCCATATGCCCTTTACCAACAAAGGTCATCTTCTTGCATGATGATTTGTCATCGGGAGGGCATTGGGATTAGTTCAGTGTTCTAGCCAAATAATTCAGCTGAAACAACCCTGGTGAGAATGGTAGTATCCAGTGACCATAATTAGATCTATGAATTCTGTATGTGATCTTGTACAACTTGAGAAGTGAAGCTTGGGTGGATAAATTCAAGCTGGGCCTGTGCTGTGGCTAGGACACTCACTGCCCTAGTGACCCTGTGGCTGGTGGGGGCATATCGTAGCCCTCAGGTGGGATGCAAGTTGGAAAGGTCAACAAGCAGCAGCGTTGGTGGGCTGGAAGTCCAGCCTGTTTCCAGTCTCTCTATCAGCTACCCATCTTGGTATCATCTTGAGCAAATAACCTCCTGGCTCTCTTGGTCTTTAGAGATGGGAATGCAAGATGTTAGACTAGATGATTTTTGGAGCTCTTTGTGGTAGTATTCTGCATGTTTATGATTTCTTGTTCTTTCCAAGTATGATTAAGACTAAAACGACCATGTGCTCCATTTTAAAATGCACATTTTTTTCATATTTTAACATCTAGGATGTCAGGGTATAATTTAAAATTGATGGTAATTCAAAAAGTGAAAGATTTATGCCATCTGAAGAGAAACCAGAGTATTCAATTGATGGCAATTTAGATTGCTGTGAAATATGGCACTAAATGCAGGAGAAGTGCACATAATAAGTGCTATTTTGTCAAGAGTTTCCACAGAAAAAATTGAAAATTGCTGTCCAAATATTGACTGACAATGAGAATGTTCAATTCTCATCACTTCAATAGAGATTGTCAACAGAAAACAACCTGGGAGCTGCTAGGACAGTTGTCCCAGAGGAGGGATGAGTTTGGGTGCCCCTGAAAGTTCCTGTCAGCCCTGAGATGCTCTGACACACTCATGTTATTTCAGTTACCTGGTCAGTTATTTTGTGTACTCATGAAGTAACTCTAGAGAGTATGGGAAAAAACAGAACGTGGTGTATGGGAATGACATGGTAATGTACCTGTTAAATAGTTACATGCATTTCCATTGGAATGTTTGAGCTCCTACTATTCTGAACAGCTGAGCATTACTATATCTCTCACATACTGATTAGTTTCAAATAAATGTGTTTGGACACTAAAATGACAGTGAAAATAATTTCATATTTGTTGATGGCTTAAACGGTCCTTTAGAGTCTTCTAGAAACTCAAAGGTTATTTGCTATGAGCATAGCGCCATATAACAGAACATATTTATTCTTTGTACTCTAGATAAATGGAACTTCCATGTTAATTCTTATCCCGGTTCTAGAGGAGATATTACTCGATTATCACTAGTAGCGATTTTTGGTTGCTATTGAGTTTATCTGCATAAAGAGAAGCCATTCATTAGTCATAGGTGACCTGTTGTTTGATTTGTCAAGCCTTCATAATGATCACGACACATGTTGTCTGTAGTCAGTCTCACTATGGCTTTTAGCATGGCTAGGAGCCGAAGCGATACTGAACTTGACTGTCCCAAGAATACGGCCCAGAGATTTGGTGCAGTTGATCTCGGAGGAGCTGCTTGAAAAGTGATTCCCAATGCCAAAATCTGGGATCAGTTATCCAAAAGGCAGTATTCGAGGGCTGGGTTTGATTTCTGGGTTTCCCTAATTGACAGTAGAAATCTCAGTTTATCACATGTGCCATGAATTTGTTAGTCTGAAGGAATTAATCAAAATGCTGTTTCTATAAACATTTTTATTGATTCATCATTTCTGAAATCATGCAGTTTATGAGTTGGTCCTATTTTGGGTAATAGCAATTACTTATGAAAGCTGCTAGATCGTTTCTGTCAAGCTTAATTAAACCTTTTCTGCTGGGAGACTTTTTAAAGAGTTTGTGAACTGTTGACTGTTGATACCATGCTCCAGATATTACTCATAAAATGGAATCTCTACCAGTAAAAATAACTCAGAGGCATCAAACCTCCAAATCTGGAAGCCAGTCGACTCCTTCTAGACAGATTCCATATGTCTTATTACCTCATCGCAGCTCAGCATTTGGTCTTGTGTATTATTTATAGGTGGGAGTCAATTTTTTTCTAAATCCTTTTTTTTTTTTGAGATGTCTACTCCATTTTTTACTGTCATCCTTTTGTAAAATTTAATGATGTGAAATGCACTGAAGGACCAATGGAGACACTCGAAAGAGCAACCTTTGTAGGAGTTTCTGATGAAGAGCTTAATTAGCAAGGGATTTTTTTTTTTTTTGACTCAATTATGGAACCTGAGGAAAAATCTAGAACTGTAAGGTTATCTTTACCTATGCAGTATTAGAAGCATGGAAGAATGTTAGGGTAAGTGAAGGCTCAGGACAGGTAGCAATGGACTTAAATTGAAAGGAAGTTTGATTGAAGGGGTCCACTTCTGCTGCACTGGGTTTGGATTGATTAAAAAAAAAATGTGAGAGGAATTCAGACTGAACAGTGGTTCAAAGACAATGAAGAGTCTTCTCCATTGGAATAATGGTTGGATGACCATGGTGGTGCCAGTTGATGAAGGTCTTGGTAATTAGGAGTCCCTGAAGAATTTTGAGTAAAGTGATATAATGAAAGCAATATTGTGAGAAAATAATTCAGTAGCATTGGTTAGAAGTGGAAGGAAGCAATAAGGGTAAAGAAAACTGAGATGCGGACAGCCCGGTGGCTCAGCGGTTTAGCGCCGCCTTCAGCCCAGGGCGTGATCCTGGAGTCCCAGGATCGAGTCCCATGTCGGGTTCCCTGCATGGAGCCTGCTTCTTCCTTTGCCTGTGTCTCTGCCTCTCTTTCTCTCTGTGTGTGTCTCAGGAATAAATAAAATATTTTTAAAAAGAAAAAGAAAACTGCGATGCAAGAAGACCAGTTTCTATTATAATAGCAAGGAATAAGGTTATGGTTGAGTAACATAACAATGGAAGTCACAGGACTGGTGCCAATCCTCTGGCATTAATGACAACAACAGCTACTGTTTATTATGTACCAGGCATTATTACTAAGCGATTTACATTGAGTATTTCATTTAATCATCACAACAACCTCATAAGTACTATTATTGGTCCCATTTTGCAGATGAAGGAACTGAGACTTAGAAAAATTAAATGATTTCCCCTAAGTAATTGGAAGAATGAGAATCTCAGCCTAAGTCTCCTGATACCTGAACCCATGCTATAAAAGAAGGACATATAAGAACCATTTGAAGGGTAAAGATGAGAACTAGCCAATATTTATTTAGCATTGTACTTGGTAGTAGAACATCTTAAATAGTTAAGATCCAGTATTTTAAGAATTTAAAACCCAAATAGAGAATCATACAACATGAACCAGGCAGATGGCATAGGTTGGGTTCCCCAGGAAATAGACTTTGGGATTTGGATACAGGCAGCTTACTGGAGAGAGTACTTGGGATCAACATCCACGAGGGAGGAGGGATGCAAGAATGGGCAGACAGAACAGGGGTTTTAGCTGATCTCAGGGAGCTCTAGAGCTGGAGTCCCATAACTCTTCAGATTGTCCCAATAAAGGCAAGGGGGCCAGGCCTCTATACTCCTTCATCAAGCAGTCAGTGGACGCTGGCTGCCCCTGGAAGGGAGGGTCACCTTGAAGCAAAGCAACTTCCTTCTGCTGATGACAGGTCTTGGGGAGGGACTCAGCTGTGAGTCCCCAGCCTCAGTCCTGAATGGAATCTGGACAGCACACCAAACAGCATCCACTGCAACAAAGCATAAGAACATATTATATTTTTGAATTATCTGCTCTTCAGTTTGTAAACACCTTAAGTCATATTTTTAAAGAATATTCCCTTTGAAAGTACTTTTTGGTGTAGAGGAGACACCCAATAAATCTGTCAGTAGATTTCTTTGCCATGGAATGGTGGCCTGAGTTCTAGCTGAAAATAATCATTATGGGAGGCATTTGGGGGGTGTGCGTTTTAATTGAAACACTGTGTTTGGACTCATTTGGTGTTAATGTGTAAATCCAATATTGTTTTCACACCTGCCCTCTTTTTATGATGCGTTGTTCGTTAAAAAAGAAAAAAAGTCTAGTCTGGATTTCTTGCTTCAAACTACAGAAAGGGCATGGCCAACACTGGCCAAAGATCCAACTCATATGGTGTCATGCAGTCATCCTTCAAGTCCATCGAAAAGACCTAATTGGATATGCCTGGAGAGAGGAGCTGTGTGGACAAGACCATGTGCTAGAATCACCTAGGGAACACTGCTGATCTTGATAAATATTAGGTACATACACACAAAACACTTGGACTTCACCTCCTAAAGAATCTGATTTCTGGCGGCTGGAGTGGGATCCAGGCATATTTATTTTCTAACAGCCTCCAAGATTCACCAGAGTTTGAGAATCCCTTTCTCGTGGGCCAGTGGAGATTTTTGATAAAGAGTCTTTGGGGATAGATCACCTATTGGACGTGCTGGAGCTCTTCAATAGGCTAACTCTCAGAATGAAAGATCTTCTTAGAGGAACTGGGGACTATCATCTAGAAATGGGAGAGAAGATAGATGTTTGAAAAACTCTGCACTCAAAAAGAAGGACAAAAGGACACAGGACAGAATTAGGAACTAGAGAGCAGGGATAGGGATTTTGAAAAGCCATGAAGATTCCTATCATAGGACTTCTTTCACCTCCTCTTATTTACATTCATTACTTTACCCATTGCTCGAAAATGAAGATGTTTCTTGTGTTTATCTTGATGGGTAGCAAATAAGTGGGAGCAGGTAAGCAGGGATCTTATTCATTCATGCAATAAGCCTTAATTGAGCAGTTACTATATTCCAAGAACTGTGCAAATGGTAGCAGTGCAGAAACCAGAAGATTCACCTTGTGCCTTCAGGGAGCTCATAGTCAGAGTAGGTGAAAACTGACAGGTGATAAAGCACTAATGTAGAAAGAGGCACAGAGACTGGGATAGTCGATAAACATAGTACCTGCAAACAATGACAATCTTGTCTCATCTTTTCCAATCCTTGTATTTCTTATTTCCTTTCTGTGTGTCATTGCACTGACCAGGACCCCCATATCTTATTGAAGAGCAGTAATTGTGGGCGTCTTTGTCTCTCCCAGACCCTAAAAAGAATGTGTCTCAATTTTCTCTTTTGAGAGTGACATCTTTGAGAGTGGGTTTTGGTAGATAACCATTTTCAGGATCAGAAAGCGGCTTCTCTATTTATAAGTGTTTTTAGAAATGTTCGATCTTAAATACAAATTGGATTTTAACAAATGCTTTATTGAATTGCATCTTTTGAAATGCCCATATGATCTTTTTCTTTGTTACCAATGATGGAATAAATACATTGATAGATTTATCAAATGTTGTGCCATCCTTACACCTTACATTCTGGGGTAAAAATCACTTGCCTGTTCTTATTACCATTTTAATCCACTACTGGATTCCATTAGCTAATATTTTATTCCAGATTGTGCTTGCGAAAGTAGGGAACACGGGTTTATTATTTTCTCTTCTTTCATTGTTCTTATATAGCTGGCATCAAGGATCTACTAATGTCATTAAATGAGATGGGCAGCTTTCCTTCTTTTTCTGTACTCAGAAATAACTTATGAAGTGAGGATTATCTGTTCCTTGAACATTTGGTAGAACTTACCCATAAAATCATCTAGGTCTCCTGCTTTTGAGGAGAGAAGTAGGGCCCAGGGAGATTCTTTATTGTTCTATCAGTTTAGTAGTGGTCAGTGGTCTACATAAGTCTTCTGTTTCTTTTGTGTTGGTTTTGGCACCCATTTTGTTTAGATGCTGATGGAAAAAAAAAAAAAAGATGTCCACTTGGGTGATTCAGGAGGAGAAATAGTGCCCCAAGAGCTATACAAGGACAAAGAGGCATCCTATCTCGGAGCCAGAGGACTATCAGAATACATTGTCTATGAAAAGGGGATTTAAACACCCCTTCTCTGACTAGTGTGTTATGTTTGTCCTAAGAAGGGAGCTTCAAGAGGCAAGATGCTTGGCCCATGTAGGTTGGTGTGGGCTGAGAACTCTCTGACATCTTCATCTGTGACCGGTGTTAATAGTTCTTCATCCTGGCGTTGACCTTTTCTGGATCATTGACTTAGGCCTCAGGCAGCAAAAGGCCAACTAAGGCTGAGAAACCTCTCAGGGAGAGTATGAGCTTACATGTAAACTCATCACTAGATAAGAAATAGGTTTAACTTTTAGGACACATATATGCCAAATAGCTGATAACTGGCCTTCAGAGGAGCTTGACCAGGGTTGTGAAGGGTCCAGAAACCTTATATGAGGACTGCCTGTTGGAGCTGGGCAAGAAAAGGATAGTAAGAGGCATGACAAATGTCTTTCTTATATAAAAAGAATTGCCATGGAGTGGGCCAGGCTACCAGTTGTTACCACTATGTGGTACCAGAAGGCTGGGGGAAACAGATTTGAGTTCAGAGTAAGGAAAGAGGTTTCTGGTGGCGCCGTGAGTCCTCCGTTGTTAGAAAAGTTTATGCGAAGGTTTTATCAGAGCATCTTCTGGGGCGAGGCAGGAATTCAATTTTGAAAATGAATTTGAAATTCAAGTGAGGGTTGCTAGCAGACTGTGCATCAAGAAGACATTTTAGAAAGGGTCGCAGGTGGAACATTTCCTGGCCCCTTCCATATTCCAGATTCTGCACTGGATATTTTTATATCCACAACCTCCTTAATGCTTCCTAACAACTCAGTGCTTTACTTATCCCCATACTAAATGGGAAGACACCAGGGATCCGAGAAGTTAAATAACTTGCCTGAGGTTGACCAACGCCCAACTTTGAACCGAGGTGCATCAAGCCTGAGCCCATTTGGACAGAGACCAGAGGTGCTTCCACTTTGATGCACAAATGAGAGCTCTCTTAAAATGCAGCTTCTGTTTCAGGAGGTCCAGGGTGGGGCCTGGGGTTCCACATTTAACCAGCAGAACCCAACAATGCGGACGCCATACTCCAAGGAGACCCTTGGAGTATTGTGGGTATGGACAGTCTTGATAAAGTTGTTCGAGAGTCTGAATAGATGACTCTATTTTCCAAGTAAGAAAACCAAGAGAAAGAAGGAAGTGTTCCCCAGCGTCTGCCCAAGGAAGTCTCTACCCATGGGTCTGGCAATGACCAAAATAGGGTCGGTCATCTCATCGTTTAACTAGTATTTATTGAGTGCCCACAGTGAGCTGGAGACTGTTCTAGGCACTTGAAATGCAAAGATAAACAAGGCCCTTTTATAATCTAGTGGAGTGAGCCTAAACCCAAACAATTATCATGGGGTTTGGTTACGTATCTACCTCACAGTTTTCCTGGCCCAAACCCTTGAAATACCCTGATTTTTCTCACTCTGTCAGCCTCTATGTCCAATCTGTCACCAGGTTGGCTCACTATGAATAAACAATATAGAAGAACTGCCAGAAAACTAATGGAGGCTCCGTCTGCATGAAGAGACGCGTCCTCAACTAGCGCTCTCTGCCCAGTCAGCCCGCAGCTGGATGACTGGCTTCAGATCTCTGGGACCTATCTCAGCGGGAACCGTGACAAACTGGCCTTCATCCAGGGGAGCACAGCCAGACCGGGGAGGAGACCTGAGCCATGTTACATCAAGCACTGTTGAAAGAACTGGCAAAGTCGATCTTGCCATCATCTCCAAGATGGAGAGCCTGAGGGCCCCTGAGGGCCTTGGCCAGCTCTCCCTCTGCCTCCATGCCCCCTGGGATGACTCCTGTCTCTCAGGCCACACTCCGACATCCCCTCCCTCACTAGCTGAGCTAAAACAGCCTCCCCAAGGACTCCTCACATGTCCGTGTTTTCATTCCTTCCTAGCTCTTACCACCTCTCTCCAGTTGCACCTCCATTTCTTATGTCTTTGTGAGGGCACTTTGAGCAGCTCAGCTCTAGAGGGTATGATACACTAGAAGATGCTCAGGACTTCCCAGTGACTCCTTTGGAACATTCACCCTAGGTTGCCTTTTCCTCATCCGGCAGCCCTGCACTACCTCACATCCCACACCTACACTGTTGTGTCAGCCTCTCCATAAGTTTCTCTTTGTTTACTTGCCACCACCCCCACCCCCAGCCCCATTCCCAAGCAACTCCATCCTGTGTGTAGCTCCTAGAACCGTCTTTCTGTCTCATTAGGGGGATTTTGATGACATTTTCAGCTCCCAGGGGCCTGTTTTCTCGGGCTACCTTGCCCGTGGGACAGGTGATGGCTTGTTCTGGAACCCTTCTTGGCTCCTTGGCCCTCCCAAGCTGACATGGTCGCGCCCCCTGTGTGCTCAGGGAAGGGCCTTCCTCCCCCTGCACCCGGGGTGACTGTCCTCCTCCCACCGTAAGTTGGAATCTCTCAATAAAAGTGGGGACACTTCCCAAGCATAAAATTTGTATCTTTGTGCGCTGGTTCCCAATCACTTTCTTACTTTCCTGAAAATGCGTTGCTATCTAACCACATTTTAGAGTTCCCCCAATTAAAAAAATATAATAAAACAGAGAGGATAAACAGACAAAACAAATCAAAAATCCTCCTTTAATCAATGCTTGCTGAACTGGTGCTTCAGACAAGCACTTCTGAGGCAAATGGATGACCACATGGATATTTCCAGGGAGGGGCAGGGGATGTGGAATTGGCACAGCGTTCTGCTCTGCCTGTCACGGCCCTGTCTTTGATCTTTAATTAGAGCCATTCTAGGCAGGGCTCAGTACACTCTGAAAACACACTTTGTGATTAAAAAATGTGCAGTACATCAGCCAAAACATTTGTTTATATTTTACCCCCAATTTCAGGGTTCTTGTTTCTTGTCATGCTTTCCTTGAGAACTTTCTTTATGTAATTAAAGAGGTGCGAGTGCTCTAGCATGACTCTGTGCAGTGGAAACACAAAGCATTTTTCCCTCCCCTGAGACAGAGAAAGGTTTCTTCCCACCTTCCAGGGACAAAGTCCATAAGGAGGGGCAACACACCCAAGATTGCTGCAACGTTTCCAGAACAGTAATAATAATCGGGCTGTCCAAGAAAGAAGGAACTTCATAAAGAAATGAGACCTTCCAAACAGGGCCTCTTGCAGTGCTGGGGATCCCCTCCAAGGAGTGAGGGTGTTCGAATGTACTAGTGTGTGTCTCCAGTTCTGGTGCAACAGGGTTTTTCTCGACAGTGTCACTGTTCATATTTTGGACCAACCATTTTGGCCGGAGGGCTGTCCCATGTTTCGTAGGATGTTTAGCAGCATCCCTGGCTTCTACCTGCCAGACGTCCGTGGTGCTCTCCCCCTGCTTCCACCAATTACACAATCAAAAAAGTCTCCAGACATCTCCAAATGTCCCCAGGGGAGAGCACTATCTGTCCCCAGAGACAGACACCACTGCATGAGATAGACTTGGAATGAGATCCTTCTAAGAGGTGGGCTCTGAGGGACCCAGAGCAGCTGGTGCACAGTAACGTTACCCGAGAGGCACTCACCAACGTGCAATGGCCAGGCCCGTGCCAGACCAAGTCAGTTAGAGTCTTACAGGGTTAGGCCAGGAATCAGTAGTATTTAAAGGCCTCCACCCACCCAGGGACTCTAATAGGGTTATTAGAGAGAACTCTCTCAGGGTTAAGAGAGAGAGAACTTTGGAAGAAGAGATAGTTTCATGACCTCCATCAGAGGCGTGAAAGGAGCAGTGACCCTGGGACATCTCAATGTCATAACAGGAGAGTCGGATGGGAAATGCCAAGATGGACAACCAACTATCCTAAGTCTGCGATTGCTCCTTCTGTCTTCCTTAGTGGCTGGGAGAGCTCTCAGATGTGCTGGGAAGGGCTGGGGAGGCTGGTAACGCCCCACAGCCAGCTGTGAGGGGAGGAAACCTAAGTAGTCGAAGGGTCCTGGAGATTTTAAAAAGGAAAAGGAGGCCGAGACTTTGAGGCCTATGGGAGGAGGGAAGGAGGGAAAGAAAGACTAAGAGAGGAAGCAGCCCTGAGGCTCAGAAGTCCATCTTGGCCACTTGGCTCCAGTTCACCAAAGGCAGAATAATGGTTTCAGCAGTACAGGCTTGAGGGTCTCATGAGGTCCCCCATTTTCCTCTGTGGTACGTAAGTCCTCTGCTAAAGGGACAAGAAAAACAGTGGGACCTGAAGATTCAGGACGCTATCATCCCACCTAACATCCCAAACTAGGAAGTCTCCAGTCATTTTGCATTCTGATT
Source organism: Canis lupus familiaris (assembly GCF_011100685.1). Lineage (NCBI taxonomy): Eukaryota > Metazoa > Chordata > Mammalia > Carnivora > Canidae > Canis > Canis lupus. The sequence goes on from NC_049251.1 coordinate 35,667,162, forward strand.
CATACTACAGCAGGGACGTAAAGGGCGTGAGCTTTAGGAGTCACTAGGGTTGTCTTCAGTTCTTGACTCCAGGTCTTACAAGTCAAGAGTTCTTTGAGAAATAACTTGTTTTACCTCCCTGGGCCTCAGTGTCCCCATCTATAAAATGGGGATAATCAGCATTACAGTTTCATAGAGCTGGCACAAGAACTGAAGGAAACAATGCAGTGAAAAGCACTGAGTGCAGTGCTCATTAAATATTTGCCACTGTCATTGTTTATTCTGTGGCCCCAACATCTAGTGGTCAAGAAGTCCTGTTTCCTGTTCCTTGGAAGTATCTTTGAAAGTATGGCCCCCTCATTCCCATCTCTTTTGGTCTTGCCTGAGTTCTGTGCCACTGGTCACCCCTTCTGGCAGGTCCACCTTGCTCTGCCACCCAGCTAACCTCTCTCGGGAGGCACTAGGCTTGTGTGACTCCTGATTACAATTTCCAGAAGTTCTTTGCAAACCAACAGGGTGAATTCCAAAAGCCATATGGCCAGACCCTACTTCGTGGGCCACCCTGTGGTTTCCCAGTGCTTCGGAATTGTTAATTTGGGTTCCCACGACCAGAGACTATTGACTGGCTTCCCTTGCTGGTGTTTGAAATGTCTGCATGTTTTCAAGCCACTCTAAGTATTAGTTGAATGAACTCCTCTGTCCACAGTTTATATATCTTGGACTGAAGTGTTGCACATTTTTTTCCTGTTATGTTTTAAATATAAAGTTTTGTTTTCCCAGCTAGTACTGTAAGTGATTTGGAAAAATTGCCTGGTCCTGATTAATTTCTTTTTTGTATCTCATGTAG